>NC_136993.1:28375116-28817616 GCF_032717465.1 Coenobita brevimanus
AGAGTGAATGTCACTTTCATCTTCACTCTCATAACTCATAGCATTCAGACATGCTAGAGTGAAACTTTCACTTTCATTACTCCTAGGGTATATACTCGTATTCTTATAATACTACTCATTTACATTTCTATTTACGTTCTCTATTTTATTTACGTTATTTACATTTCTATTTTATTTACACTGTGTTGTGCACTGTCACTTGAAATAACTTATAAAACTATTTTCCAATGTTCACGTATATTTACATTCATTACTTTCACTTGCTGTTTACACATTATTTACACATTATTTACAATTCCACTTGCACTGTTTTACTCAATAGAAAGATCGTAGTCACTCTTTTATCAATTGTCAGCCCTTTACCTCTTTCCACACGAGGTTTAGTAGGGGGTAAAGGTCACAGGGCCATTTGCATGGGGGTGAAAAAAGGCCTTGAAGTCAGCAAGAAGAACCATACATACTCTCGCTTTGGAAGATGAGAGTGAACTGATAACGGAGGACCAGCGTGGAGGCCTGCTAGGGGTTAGTCAGAGTTACCAATATTACTTCTTGAAACAGCTAAGTCTAGCACTGATATGATTGGCAGGAAATCTAGACAATACATTATAAATTAGGTAGTTCCAGGTGAATGTAAATATCACTTAGGCTTCTCCCTTCCCTCCTTACATGTATATTTATTACGAAAATAGATTATACGGCATATTTCAAGGGGAAAAAAACAGCGAAAATTAGCGAACGAGTGCACGTGAGGTGTTGTCAGGTGATAATTAGCCAATTCCAGGTGTATGGCACTCTCACTTACCTTATTTCTTTCTTGTATATAATATTTGGTATAAGAATAGGACATAGGGCTTATTTCAATGGATGAAATCAGTGAAAAATTCCAGGGAAGATTTACTTAGCGTAGCACGGCCGTGCAGGCGAGAGGATAGGGTAATGGAGGGGGGGTAGGGAGGGGAGTCAAGAACGGGGAGAAATGGCTAAATTGTCAACAATGGATGGGAGTACAGATGAGATTAGGAGTGCTGATTAGTGTTGGACATTGGCAGTACTGATAGATGATACAATCCCCCACTTGGAAGCCCGGGTGAATTCAAAATAACACATAATCACAAAAGCGACGCCCCGCGGTATGATCCCTTGCTCCCAAGTGTCACGAAAGTGACGCCCCGCGGTTAAGGGGTTAATGATGTGATCCAATTTTTTTTTTTTCCAGTTCAGTTGATATCATTACGTCACTTCCCACCTACACTACCCACGCACATCCATCACCTTTCCCACCATACCACCATCTCATTTGTACCAGTTATCCACCTACGTCCCCTCTTATCGAAGGCGGGGCTTGAAACGTGTTTGATGGCGTCCTATGTTTTTTGATTGCATGGGTGCCTCACTTGGAGTGATATCAGTTAATCTCTTGACCAAGTACTCCTCCCTCATCACCAGTTAAAGAGGCTTTCTAATGATAATAATGTTCCTTGTGCGTCGTCTTAACCCCTACACCGCGGGCTTGTTTACCAATTACTTGCGTGTCCCGCGGGGTTATTTGGGCTCCGAGAGACTCTCAAAAAATATTTGCTAAAAATCAGTTATTAGTCCTAGAATAATAAAATTATATATGCTTATAGCACATACCTTCAGCTTTCTCCTGGAATGATTGTTGAGCCTTCGTCAGTTTCCGTAGAACTTGTGGAGACCTCTGAAGTAGGGTAACTAAGTCTCCACTTTACACTTCCCGACAACCCGTTATATGATTACCACAGCCAGATACAAACACTATAAACACTATTCTACCATTTTCAAGTAGTTTGGGATCCATACTAAAAAAAAAACAGTGTAAAAGCAATGGAAATTACGAGCGCGTCTGATCGCCGCACTTGCGCCAGTTCGCTCTAGGCACTCTGTCATTTATTATTCATAAAACCCCTCACACTTTATATTTCTATTACTATATCACACTTATATATATCTGGAGTCTTTCTCCATAAGTTTCATTCAGTCGTATTATTTTATTGTCACTGAAGTCATTCTATTTTTCAGTCAGTAAAATACGTAGAAACCACGGATTCACTCTCACTGTTATAACATAAATTATTTGTACTCATATTCTTATATTACTAATTACTTACATTACTATTTACATTTTCTATTCTATTTTCAATATTTACCCTTCTATTTTACTTACAATATGTTATTCACTGTCACTTTCAGTAAGATGAAACTATAGTACACTGTTCAATCATATGAACTGAACATCCATTGCTTTCACCTGCTATTTACACATTATTTACACATTATTTACACATTATTTCCAAATAATTCTGCTTCCACACTTGCACTGTTAGAACTGCTTCTGGCTGTGATAATCGAAGAAGCAGGTTACACAGAGGGAACCTGGCATTCAGCGCACTGCCAAGAGGTGCGTTTATGCTCAGGTGTGCGGCGTGTGGTATGCGCACATACCTGACACCTGCGAATCGCAGCCTTCCTTTTCCCTGTGGCAGGCATTAGCTCAAGTCTGTGCCGCTCCATATACGCCCTCTGCTCAAGTCGGTCGGGAAGTGTAACTGGATGGCGCCTTGGAGTTGCTGCTTGCACCTTACCATATTTTCCAGCAGCTGCTGGACACAAGTCCTGGCGAACAACCTCAGGGAGAAGGACTTGGGTGGCTTTACCTTCATCTTGTACAGGATGAAGGCGTTCAGCATCGTCATATCTATGAGATGCAGAAAAACTTTCCTGTACCACCTAGTATTCTTCCTGAGGCAGTCGATCTCACCAATCATCATGTCGGACTTGTCCACCAGCCGCATGTTTATATTATAGTCCAACACAGCATCAGGTTTCATCACAGGTTCGCCTGTCCTACGGTCGACCTTCCCACTGTCTCTCATCTCCCCTTATGTACGGTGGTGAGCATGTGCACGACTCTCTTGTCATGCCACCGTATGTGCCAGCATCTTCTCAGACTTGCGTAGGTGCACGTCTCCTCGCTGCGAGTTTCCTGCCTCTGGGAATTTGGGGAAGTTGGCACGATTACTTTTGACAGTGCCGCAGGAGCCAATGCCGTGCTCAGAAAGGTATTTGGCAAGTTTCGGTGCTGTATAGTAGTTGTCTGTATACAGCACATGATTCCCACCAAAATACTTTTCTAGGAGCACTTTCACTACACAGCCTGAGAAGCCAAGGGGGTGTGTTTTATCGAGATCGACAGTGCTGGCTGAATATATGACGAAGTCAAGGATGTACCCCGTCTTACAGTCGCACAGTACAAAGAACTTAATTCCAAAGCGATGGCGTTTGCTTGGAATGTACTGGACAAACCGAAGACGTCCTCTGAACAGAACCAAGGACTCATCAATGACAACCTTCTGAAATGGGTGGAAGAATGACATGAACTTATCCTTCATTCTGTTCAGAATCTCCCGGATCTTCCAGAGTGGGTCGGTTTGGGAAGGTACATCATTATCGGCAAAGTGCAGTTTTCCCATGATGTTCCGGAAGCGATCTCTGGCCATGTACTTGTTGAAGGTCGGTGAGGGTAGTAAGGGGTCCATGGACCAGTATTCTTCCAACTTATGCTTCTTGGAGTGTGGCATAAGAAGCATGAGGGCAAAGAACACATACAGCTCCTGCACTCCCAGCATGGTCTACTGTTGCATCTTGGCTGCACCTGTACCACTAGCAGCACGTTGTGATTCGAACCTGTTAGTCTCATCACATATGTGCTGCATGACTTCGTCATCTAGGAAGGCCAAAAGGTAGTCGACACACTCAGCATTTTCGTCCATAGTGAAGGCAGGCTGAACTCCTGACGAGCTCTCATCGAAAACCAGGTTTTCGGGGACAAAATCTGACCCTTCCGTCCACGCGAAGGCGTCCAGGATTCCCTGGCGTGGCGGTGGAGGGATGGTGGTGGTGGTGGTGGTGGAGGTTGGCTGAGAGGGAGGCTTATCACGGTCAAGGTCACTCGCACTGACCCTAGGTTGCCGTACAGCACTAGCAGCCCTTACCCTACTAGCTACACTACTTCTCACTCTCTTAGATCTGCCTCTACCTCTACGGCCGGCCTTCACTGTTGATGCTGGTGGTGACTCCGACGACGAAGACTCCGGAGATAACTCAGCCGATGATGATGACGAGATGAGTAAAGCGGGGCTTGGGGAACGGGGAGGTGAATGATCTCGTGACTCATGGCGGGCTGGGTCACGTGGGGGCATTGTTCTGGGGCTAACATGCCGCCTTTTCACTCCCTTCCCAAATTCTTTTCCTTCCTGCACTAAAGGCTCCTTTCCCTTGGAGCTACACACAGATTCACTGGTAGGAGCACTTGTTGTCGCTGTTTCTGGCGCGATAAGTTCACCCGGCTCATCACACGATTCACCGGAATCGTCAAAATCGCTGTCCATTATTATCATCGACAATTCAGCAAGTTCTCGTGCCACTGCAGAGTCACTGAGGCCTTTCCTGCTTGCCTCAACACTTTTCTTGGGGGTAGAGGTCACGGGGCCCTTTGCAATGGGCGCAGAAGCGGCAGGAATGGCGGGGCGCGAGTGCGACATGTTGTCTCTGCAGTGGAGGACAAGAACTAGAATGCCGCGGCTTATCTGAGAAGGGAAGGGTTGACAATGACACTTTAGGCTGACTGCTGCTAACTTACAGGCTAATTTTTTATAGGTAGAAAATCTCGGCAATAAATAAAGAAATAGGTACTTCCAGGTGAATGTAAATGTCAATTAGGATTCTCCCTTCCTTTCTGATATATATTTTTATTACAGACATCGATTACAAGGCATAAATCAAAGGGGAAATTACCGTGGTAATGTAGCGAATGAATGCACGTGAGGTTTTGTCAGGTGATAATTGGGCAATTTCAGGAGTATAACACTATCACTTACCTGTTTTCCCTTTTGGTATATATTATTGGGTAAAAATATTGGGCATAGGGCTTATTTCAATGGATGAAATCTGTGGAAAAAGAAGAGGGAAATTTCCGTAGCGCAGCGCGGCGTGAGAGGTGAGAGGAGAGGGTAATGGAGGGCAAGTAGGGAGGGGAGTCAAGAAGGGGGTAAAGTATCTGAGAAGGGAAGGGTTGACAATGACACTTTAGGCTTACTGCTGCTAACTTACATGCTAATTTTTTATAGGTAGAAAATCTCGGCAATAAATATAGAAATAGGTAGTTCCAGGTGACTGTAAATGTCAATTAGGATTCTCCCTTCCTTTCTGATATATATTTTTATTACAGACATCGATTACAAGGCATAAATCAAAGGGGAAATTACCGTGGTAATGTAGCGAATGAACGCACGTGAGGTGTTGTCAGGTGATAATTAGGCAATTTCTGGAGTATAACACTATCACTTACCTGTTTTTTTTTGGTATATATTATTGGGTAAAAATATAGGGCATAGGCCTTATTTCAATGGATGAAATCTGTGGAAAGAGAAGGGGGAAATTTCCGTAGCGCAGCGCGGCGTGGGAGGTGAGAGGAGAGGACAATGGATGGGAGTACAGATGAGATTTGGAGTGCTGACTAGTGTTGGACATTGGCAGTACTGATATATGATACAAGCCACCACTTGAGAGCCCGGGATAATTCAAAATAACACAGAATCACAAAAGTGACGCCCCGCGGTATGATCCATTGTAGCCGAGCGTCACGAAAGTGACGCCCCGCGGTTAAGGGGTTAAGGCAGGGATGTTGCCCCCCTACCCCATGGTATTTGCCGATAGTGCCACTGCGTGACACTAAAGAGACTTTTAGCCTGATGGTTATGATGCCACACAATCCAACACATCTCTTTAGTTGCTTGGGCTGGGCTAGACGTGCAGCTTAGTGAGGTTCGTCCAGGTCACATGGCTGGTCATTTTTCATTAAGCCAAAGCACGCATCACACAGCATGTCACTCCATCTGTCCAGAGCTACTATTTAGTTGTGTGGTGGTTTCCTGCTTATACTATTCTGATACCCCTGGAGTTGTCAGGTGTTCTACGACCTACTGTTTTGGCACCTCTTGTTGGACCTCATGCTGCAAGAAGGGTTAGGGAAATGAAGGCCTAATATGGCAGATTCTATCCCAACTTTGTTTCTTGTGTGCCGTGTGGCCAGGCCCACGGATCATCAACTGACCACATTTCTCCTCCTATTGAGCCTGTCCCCTGTTGACAAACCCTGACACTACTGGATCCTCAAATGATTCTCCTCCTCCTCTGGAGCTGCCCGTCCTTCCGAAGGTTCCAGTGCTTATGGAATGCTCTCAGGATATTCCAGCCAGAACCCTTTCAGGCTACTGGAAGTAAGCATAGCAAGAGCTGTGGAGGAATAGAAGCCAAACCCCTTAGGAAAACTTTTAGTCCTATTGCTGAGATGATGCCTGGTGTCTTTATGTCTGATGACTGGGAAATGCCTTATCCTGAAGCTGGCTGATGGTAGTACTTTCAAAGGTCAGAATGCATTTAAAGTTCATTGTGACTTGGTCAAGACCTGTGGGTTAACTCCTAGAGTTGTTCTACAGACAAAAGGCAATCTCCCTTTTGAAGCCGAGGATGTTGAAAGTGCGCACATGCAAGCTGTTCAATGATCTGTCTTTAGAGGAAATAGTTGTTGCCCATCACTCCATCCTGAATCAGACCTGGAGAGTGGTCTTCTCCAGGAAGTTCCTCAGATATTCAGAGAAGAACCTCCTGGAGGGGCTGGCAGACTAGCCGCCCAGGGGGTGGTGAAAGCTGAAAGGATAACGAAGGTAAATTGGATCTTGACAGACACATCACCTTGATTATAACATTCTCTCAAGGGACATTGCCCAGTGTCCTGGAGGCAATTTGCTTCCATCTTGGGTTCAAGTCCTATGTGCAATGGCCGAGGAGGTGTCTTTATTGCAATTTTCCTCTCGTTGAAAAATGCAAGGTCTTTCAGAAGTGAGCGTCGACTGTGGTGGCAGTGATTATCATGGTGAAATTGGTTACCTGAACTCCCCTTCCTGGGTGAAATGTATTCGTGCTCATCCAGTTTCATCAACCCAGTGTGACCAGTTCAAATTTGAGAATAAGTTCCTGTCAGTCCAAACCCAAGAGCTGCAATTTTCTGCAGAAGCAAAGGACAAGGTCTGGGGTTGTTTATGTACCCTGCAGGTTCACCTTTGCTTCAGCTCTGCCTTGTCATTATGAAACCCAGCAGAGCAATAGAACAAATCATGTTGCTCCACATACCTCTCAAAGCACTCAGTGGCTGGTCAGGGGGTATCCTCTGTGTCAGTGAAAACTGGGGGAGATAAATCCAACTCCACAGGGAGATTTACTGAGGTGAGGGGGGGGGGGTTGCCTCTCCATTTTCACACATCCCTGCACATGGCCTGAAGGCTGCATCCATGGCCTAGTCAGGGACATTCATAGCTGGACGCACACTGCCACATCATGTGCCTTCCATGCCTGACCTTCATGGCTAGAGGTTGTTGCTGCCCTTCATGATGGGGTTGTAGCTCGCCAAAGTAATGCTGTTGCCCCTGTTAAGACTACCACTCGATTAGTTGCACCACTACTAGTCACCCCTGCTTAGTCACCTGATGGGAGGTGACAGCTAGTTGGTGGTCAGAGGAAGAAGAAGCAGCATCAGGTTGCTGCTTCACCAACCTCCGCTGCCAAGAAGCCAGCATTTGGGACCTCTGATTCACCATCAGCTCCCACCAACACTGGCTGTAAGCAAAGTCAATCTGGCTGTGCCCAAAACAGGACCCAAACTTAATGCAAAATGTTCTATGCTACAGTGGAACTGAATAGGCCTAAATAGTGACTAGGAAGAGCTTGAACTGCTCGTAGTTGAGACCCATCCAGTCTGACTTTTTCGGCAGGAGATTCTGATGGGGGACTGGACATTTTTCCCACCCAGAGGATATTCCAGTATATTTCCCCCCCACACACACACACTCTGCAGGTGGTCATCAGGGCAGCTGTGCCATCTCCTGCCATTCTGATGTACCTTTCACATATTTCTCCCTGCAGTTTCTCCCCCTCCTGGTAGTGGCAGTTCATCTGCACCTGGGAAGGAAATACACAGTGTGCAAGGTTTATCAGCAGCAAACATTCTGTTGTCCTTCGACTGGTTCACCAGCTGCCCTGGCCGTTCATTTTCCTTGGGGATTTGAATAGACATCATTGCTTATCGGAGGGGGGATGGGGCTTATGACATCCAATCTATGAGGGGACTTGCTGGTGTCAGTGAAGGAGGACTGGGGCATATGTGTCCTCAACAATGGAATCTGCACACTTAAAAGTGCAGACTGGTATACTTTCAGCAATTTGCCTCACCCTATCTTTACCTGACTGTCCACTTGTCTACATGAAGAGTGTCTCTGGTGACCAACATTTTCGTGACTATTACCCAGATCTAATATGCACAGTTGGAGTCCACCCACACTACAGGTTCCCTGTTGGTGTTTGGGTTGAGCAGACTGCAACATTATTTGAGACCTAAACGGTTGTATTATTAAAACAAATTCGGTGTCTCTCTGATGTTGATTTATTCACCTTGTTATTATTAAACTCGGCTCACTCATACTCACACTAAAATATTATTAGACTATAGACAACAGATTTGAGACAGGGGTAGGCTATCTTACAAGTGCACTCAATATTCTTAATTATGTCACAATCCTTTGAAACTGCTGTCACTGTATAAACGACTGACCACATTGATGACGAAAATATTAGCAGCTCTGGAAGATGTGTAATTGTACAATGAAGCATTTCACTGTATTTTTACGACCCTGCACCTCTACCATCGCAACATCTAGAACATCAATATCAGTGTTCATGTAAGTGCTCCTCAGGCAATTTGATTCTTTAAAGCATTATAGCCTGTTATCGTTGATTATCCAACCTCTTGCACAGCTTATTACCTTGAGAATGTTATAACTGAGGAGGAAGACACCAATCTTGATGAATACTTCTGTTATTGTCCCTAAGGTATGGTAAGTAGTCCGTCATCAGTATGACAGGCAGCCCACAGTGATTTTGCAGCGTTAACTACATATATAAATAGTTTTGTAAGTTAGCTGCCATTCATATTTTCTAGACGTCCATTGTAATGTTAATACAGTCCTTTTTTTTTTTTTTAGGGCATATTAGAATAGATGCAGTCATACAAACCCACAGAAAATAATATGCTGGTCTTAAAAGGACTCCGTCTCGTAAACCACAAATGATTTTAAAGCAGTTTGCAAGGAAAAGTCTATTTTAAACTGAGCGCAAATGAATTTCCTAAGTTTGATATTCCTGGTCAGTGAAGCAACATACTGCAGACAGCTTGTACTGATTGTTATGCTAGGTGGTTTTTTTAGGTCGACTTCTCTTTCCTAGAAACACTACCTGTTGAGCTGGGGTTCTCTTTCGAGACCGGAGCTAGAACACACGACGAGAAGAGCAGGACATAAAAACTCTGGACAACAACTTTACATGTGTATTACCTTAATTACCTTTCACAGTATACAATATGAATTAATGCAAATAACACACAATACACTATTCAGTCTCAAATACACTAGGCAGACTAGAGGGTTCCGATTGGACTGTGGTGTATCAGTATCATGCAGGATTCTATCCAGTCTCAAGGGCACTAGATGGACACTGTACAAAAAATGGATGTAAGACTCCAACAGTGATTATTTGGTCACAAATACACAACATGAATACAGGTATCACACAATATACAGGGTGACCCAGAAAACCTCCCACATTTCAAGGGTAAATGAAAAAGAATGGTTAAAGATAATCAAAATATTATTTGCACATGAAACTTCATTCAATACAGTTTTTATTCATCATGTTTTAAAGATGACATCATCCAAATGGTGGCCGTCATTGTCTAAACACGCTTGGAGACGATTTCTGAAGGCTGCGGCTCGACGGGTCATGTCGGGTGGAACAGCGGCTATCTCCTGCTGTATAGCAACCTTAAGGCCTTCAAGAACACCCTGAGCTTGAAGAACTCGATGTGTGGTTTCAGCAAGATGGAGCTACGGCACACACAGCTCGAAGATCATTGCAAGTGCTGAGGGAAATGTTTCCAGATCGGGTGATCTCGTTGAGTGGTGATGTTGGGTGGCCGGCCTGTTCCCCTGACCTCGTCCCTTGTGATTTTTTTCTGTGGGGCTACCTTAAATCACGAGTGTATACTCATCGACCTCAAACTCTTGAAGCCCTTAAGGTTGCTATTCAGCAGATAGCTGCTGTTCCACCTGACATGACCCGTCGAGCCATGGCAGCCTTCAGAAATCGCCTCCAAGCATGTATAGACAATGACGGCCACCATTTGGAGGATGTCATCTTTAAAACATGATGAATAAAAACTGTACTGAATGTAGTATCATGTGTGCAAATAATATTTTGATTATCTTTAACCATTTTTTTTCATTTACCTTTGAAATGTGGGAGGTTTTTCTGGGTCACCCTGTACTGTGGTGGTAGGGGCACTAGTCGGACACAGTACACCATATGAACATTAAAGACACACAGTACATTACTCAGTCACCAGGGCACTAGTTAGGCGAAGTACATAACATGGATACCAGTATCACCATACACTAGTCAGTCACTGTTACACTGGGCAGACTGGAGGACTCTGACTGGGCTGCAGGAGTTGTGTGGCCCCCCCAAATGTCGGCCAGGTGTTGGAGGGGTCCCGTCAGGTATCCCTTCTCATAAGGGCCACGGGACAACCCTCAGGCATGATGTCATCTTCTGTGGGCTGCTGCTGGGCGTGGTGAGAGGCCCTCCACTCATGGGGCCTTGCTGAGTGGTCTGGTCCATGGGGCTTGGGCCAAACAGAGCAAGTATGCGCGCTTGTCTGTGCCCATCCTGGGGAGGAAGTCGTCATTGTCTTGGGCTGGGGAGGTCGTGCCCCGGGGTTACAGGGGCACCTCGGGGAGTCCGGCGTCTGTGATCTCCCTCCCGTCAGGCTACCGTCAGGGTTGAACAGCAGTGTCGCCTCTGATGGGAGTCCATCAGCCGGTTGTCTCCCTCAGGAGCCAGCTGCATTGTACACACTCCTGGGGACAGCACGGGGCCTCACCACACCTCCTCCAGGCAGGAAAGCTCCTCCTGGGCGCTGCCTCTGCAGGGAGGAACGGAGGACCATCCTGCTCGGCTGCAGGAGGGGTGAGCCAAGCAAGGGTCATCCTTCACAGAGGAAGTCTCAGGGAATGAGAGACTTTTGTTGGAGTGTCTTTCCCTGGCGCCGCTGAAGGCCGTTGCCGAGGTCCTGTGGGCAACAGGAGGAGGGCGGCTGAAAGCCGTCCCTTTCCTGTTCGTGTGGATGGAGGCCGTCACTGGGGCGAGACTTCCAGGCAGGACCATGGGCGAGGTGTGGCTGAAGGCTGGCACCTGTCCATAGGTGTGCCTGGAGGCCGTCACTGGTGTCCTGCATTGGGAGTGATGAGCAGTTAAGGTGTGGCTGAAGGCCATCACCTTCCTGCGAGTGGAGCTCAAGGCCGTCACCAGTGTCATACTCCCAGAAGCAGCTGCAAAAGTAGAGGGGGTGTTACTGTCTCTCCATGAGGGCGGCTGGAGGCCGTCACCGGTTTCTGCAGGAGAGGGGGGGGAGGTTGCAGCAGTTGAGCAACTTAAGGCCGTCTCAGATTTTGTGCGGCTAAAGGCCGTCACTTGTTTCGTGCAGCTAAAGGCTGTCACTTGGGTGCTGCTTGGGACTGAGTATTCAGCCCCATCCCAAACCTGTCGAGGGCTGGTCCGGTTGGAGGGTAATGTACTCGGACTGTAACGTTCCCGCTGGGTCCGTTCCGGGGAATAAGGGTGCAAGGTAGTCGGGGACATAGGTCCATACTGCCTGGGCAACGCATGCACCCTCAGAGCCCTTCCATGATCTCCTCGTGGGGGGTGTCGCCATGTCCTGGTGGTGCTCAGTTGCCACGGTAGGTATTTCACTGATAATACCATTTCCTGAGTACAGTACAGATGTGAATGGTTGAGAAAATACTGGTAAAAATATGAAATACAGGGTTAGCTTTAAATAAATGCCGGTACTAAGTTGTTAAGGACTCTGGTAGAAGCTATAGGTATGTTTACAGTATTGTCATGTCACCACACTCATTTAAATGATTTATGTTATTCAGGAATGTGTTGAACCCTCTTTAATAAGCCTGTTAAAGTAACAACAACCATTACTAAATGAAACCAAACAACAGCTCACACTTAACTAAATAATGTGTGTGCAAAGGATATTTACATTTTTAAACAATTTTGTAACATGCAAAAGTAAAAGGACTGAAACAAATTAGACCAAACAGAAGCTCATTTTACAAGGCAACTTGTGCAAAGAACTATTTTATTTCCTAATGTAATATGCACAATGGAATTTATTAAAGCAAGTTTGAACTGTTCATTACACTGATGCTTCTGAATTTTGCTGTCATTATTAAAAAATATATTGCCAGGTACCTGATGTCTAGCCAGTGTTGTTATTTTACTACCAATATGCTTCAGGCTAATATCAGTATTATCTTTACAGCATGGATCCACATTTTCAGCGGCTGTGAGACCTTCAGTGTCTCCAACCTCGTATATGACATCGGACTGTTGTTGACAGAATGAACCCTTTAGAGGCTATGACCAGCACAGAATTTCTGATGCGGTTTGGCCTCAGCAAGGAATGTGTTGTTTAACTTATTGACTCAATCCAAGGACAGATGCCAATTGCAAGAGAGAGGCAAGGCAGCTAAAATACAAGTGATGTATTAATCTTCCAAACATTAAATTCTGTATTGTTATGCAGCTGATACTTATCCTGTCAACATTCCTCAAATAATAATGGAGTTACATTTCCCCCAACCCACTCCTGCTGGAGAGGAGAATGAAGTGGATGGAAGTGCTGTACAGGACCTGGCAGGAAATGCTGAACGGCAGAGAAATCATCAACCTTATGACCTAAAAGAATAAATAATGGTGTGGGTGCTGTTCACATCATATGTCTGTTTCTTGAAATGCATTATGAGGACTAATTAGTTCAGCTCACCTTGTCAGTCCAGGATGTCTTTTATATTACAGTATTTCTGTAATTATTGCTTTTTTGTTGTTATAGAGTAATGCCTGTGTGGCAAAGCAGACGAATCAACTGCAGGCAAGCAACTACCCCTGCAGGGTCATCCTGTTCAGTGAACCAACATTCCTTGATGGTAGACAGTGCCTCACCACAGCAAGAAGCAAGGAAAAGTTTAGAGGTCTAGATCCTGGATGGATGCTGCATTTCTGTCTACCGGTATACAAAGTTAATAGGGGAACCAAAGTAGTTCCCTATAGCCCCATTATTTAAGGTACTTAAATGATTATCAACCAACATTGTAAATATTTTCACTGGTTACAGGAAATCATAAGGCTTGTCATTCACGCAGATGCTCCTGAAGCTAAAAGAAGATTACACTGCTTATGCCATATTATTGTACTGAGCTTAGGAAAGTCACCAATAGGACTGTAGTGGTAGCAACAGTGTAATAACTCTTCAGCTATGGGATAGGTGATGTATTTTATCATTGTTGGACATTATTAATCCATTTTGGAAGGATCAGTTGCAATAAAAAAAAAAAAAAAACTGCGGGGACTACATTATTGTTCATATTTATGCCGATCAGCAACCATCCATTAACTATCTGTATGGACACGGCCAACTGGCAACCATTTTTCAATTATCTGTATAGACACTTGGCCAACCGACATTTATCAACTGTCTGTAAAGACACTCACGAAGTGGCATTGTGAGTAAAATCCAAGCTTTACACAAAGGTTTAACTGGCTGAAAGTATATAAATATTTTTTTCCCCTTTCAAAAAATACTGGCAGATCAATGGTCAGTCTTCTACTCATACTGTACATGTTGTGGATTATAGTACCCTGGCTCTGGGCCCCTTTGCCCCAAAGAGGTAATATGGGATTAGCTTTATATTTGTTTTACTGTGTGCATGACAGAATAGCTTTGCCTTGTGTCTACATTCATGAGGGGGACAAATTGGATACTGGCTGGCTAAATGAGTAAGATTTTTATGATTAAGTATATGTGTGGTGAGCATGGCATGCATCTTTCTTAATGTATCAGGATGCCAGAAAACTGCCATCTCTTGTCATGTAACCATTTCCACTGATTTATGTTTAACCCGCCCCATCCCGACCACTTTTCCACCACTGACTCCCCCCAATCCCGACCATTTTAGGAAAAAAATTTTTTTGGCTCAAACCTTCACTTTTGGTGAGAAACATCGAAAATTCATAGAGAAATCGCTCACCTGAGGTTTAAAATACTCATTACAGGTAGGAGTACCTCCTTACCTTACTGGGTTTTCTATCAGGCTGGTACCAAAGAAAACGAGTTCTATGGGAGGATAACTATTTCACACCACTCATAAACGGCATTTATTTATTTATTTGGTACGAATTTATATGTAGTACAAGAGTATATTGGTTTTCAAGCAGTAATATAGGCATTATAAGCATTGTTTCACTCACTAATACCTGACCTTTTTTTGCCACATTACCTGATCATCATTTCTAACTGTTTCTTCCTCTAATGCTATGTAAAGTTTGTCCTCCACATTGTTATTGACTGGGGAATCACTCTGGCCCTGAATTTCGTACCGTGGCATGACATGGCTATACTGGCCAGGTCACTGATAACAGGTGAATTGCTGAGACAATGGCATGCAGGGGGTGGGAGGAGGTCATGCTGGGTAAGGCATTGTCCCTGCCTGGCATCTTGTTGAGGAAGGTGTCACGTGTATACGTACCAAAAATGACTCGCGAAAATTGAAAATTGTGCAAATTAGGGACCTTGCAATTTTTTCGCATTTATGTACGTCGACGGGATTGGCAATGACAAAACGTGTGGACGTTAAAGAACGTCGATGGGACGCCGCGGGTTAATACCCTGTGATTCTTTAGTTGTCCTCATGATTTGGAAGCACAGTTATACTGAGCAGTTTACAAAGCATGACAAACTTGTCATAGCTACCCCGTCACTAAAATCAGTCTTATGGTTTAGATAGCAGAAAATAGTAGCAAAGACAACATGAGCCTAAGGGAAGGGTGTTTAAAGTAACTGTAGCCACTGTTTTCTCTACATGTCCAGTATATACACCTCTTAACAGACTTTACTGATTGGACTTCATAAAGTATTACTACTTTCTGAAATTTACAAGCAGTGTATACTAGATATAATGTGTGAAAATATATTAACAAATGTGTGGTACTGTAAAGTAGATATTTTTAATTAATTTATGCCTTAAGTATTTGAACCTGATGAAAATAAATGCAAAACAAATTTAGTCTTTTTTTGAAAGCTGTATAACAATACCAGTACTCCCTTAATAGCATGAAATAGAAAAAAGACTATGTGATGTATACTTATACTTACACTTTGAGGCTATAAGTACTGTGAATAGATGCTTATAGTACTTCATAAAGTTCTGAAACATATGTAGAAATATTTGATATGAAAATGTTAGTTTTCCCTCTTTCACATTATGCAAAGAAGTGTTGCAGAGCTTTAGTATACAAGGGTGTCCCAGGACTTGATGCAGAAAATGCAAGAACTGATTCTTGAGGTCATTTTATGACATTATTGTAAGAACATGTCTGATTCATAGTGTATCTACTGTTAAACACCTTCATTCCAAAAGGGGTGGCCACAAGCAAATTGCTTTAAACAATTTGAAATCACATGAAAATCTCTTGGTATCATTCTCTATAAACAAGTTACTGGTATAGAAAAGTGGGTCAGAAATTATAAATTGTGAAAAAAAAGCTACTGAGGAAAGAATAATATACTAACTAACATCAGGTCCATCACAGCCATTGTCACATGGTGGTGATTCAAACCCCTTCTCGATTTAGGCCATATTCCTTCAGTTTGGCAGTCCAACCCTTCAGGAGGGAAGCCACCACCACAAATGTGGAAAATATCCCTCCTCCTCCTTCTCTCACTTGCTACTTTCTTTGCTCAGAAAAAAATCTATTACTTTGTAATAAGGAATGTAGCTGAGGAATTAAAGAGTATTGTTATATTTACAGAGTCGTTTCCTTGCATAAACAGACTAACCAGTTGCTTATGGTCCCACTGCTACCAGGGATCCCTCATTAATATGCTGGCTAACATTTAGAGCCACTATGTAATGGGCAAAATTTCTAGGTACTGTGTATGACAAGTTCTATCACATGAGACAAACCGTTTCAAGAGGTAAATGTTTCTGGAATCATTATGTGGTTTATTTTGTGATTTGTTGCATGACTGAATTACTGTAACATTACCATATCCATTTACGTACTGAAGAGTCTCACGATAACAGATCTATTGGGGGAAGCCTGATCCGATAAATCTGATGATCCAGTACATCGGATAGTCCTCCCATGTAGTGGGATTTCAAGCACATAATGGAAACTTAAATGAGAAAAACTGCATATTCTAGCAACAGAAATGAAAACTATGCCCCATTTACACTAAGTTGGCTCATAATTTCACACCATTGTCCTCCATCACCAAGCCAATGTAGCTAGGTGGGACAACCACTGCCAGCACTGATTAACTGCAATCTGAGTCCTGATTACCGCTATGATATACACCAGCATTTCATGTCGTTTTCTGGATAAATGTTAATAAACATGAACATCTGCAAAGTATTAATCTTGTTTCAGTCTATAACTGATCTTTTTTTCAGGGAGTGTTTTACACCAGTAGTTAGATTTCTTCTGTGACACTTGTGACAAAAATCATTAGTAATGGTAATAGCATTTTTCAATCCACCCATCTGCCAGCAAAGAAAAGGGTCACATGACTTACTCTAGCCATCACCAGACCAGTTGCTGCCTGGCAATTCTGTTTTGCCACAACTTCTTTGAAAGTAACAGGTATTCTCCTATTCCTGCTCTTGTTTCCTCAGGATACGTGATGTAAATCACTAGGGTAAAGCTAGAATTTGTCTTGATTAGACTGACTTGCTTAGAGTCTTGGTTAGGTTAAGTATTGCTGCCATAAATGGCTTGTAATTGACTCACTTTTGCGGTATGAGATATATCTCAGCTACTGGAAATTTCCATCATACGAACCAACGAATCACACAAAAATCTAGAAAAGAAAAAAATCAGTTCACCACCAAGATCAGACCAGTATGGTCTGAAATGAGAAAAATGCCATCTGAAAATCAGAAACAAGTAGCTATATATTGGACCTAACCATTAAGAAAGCACTTCTTCCAGCATAACCTTGGAATCTTTCATGACAATGGTACCAGTACTGCCTCATGGGTCATTTATGGGGTTTACACAAACTAAGGTCAACAAACCCTGGCCTGTCTGAAACAACTTCAGTTGCAACCTTAGTTTTCTTTATTCTTTGGAAATAATCTTCACATAATCATAATAAGGTATCTAACTTCATTAATATACAATTTCAGCTTCTAAAACTTTACTCAGATTTTAGGCTTTCATGTTAAAGGCCATGTAATGAATCCCCAGTGACAGAAATGTAAGCTGCTAAGACAACAGGATAATACTGGTTTTCAGCCCATAACCATTCCTGTCAATTTTATTATGTTCTGCACACTCATCTCTGGTAGGTGGTGGCGACCATCATCCATTCACTTGATGTAGTGCTGCCTACTTCTTCCTTAGCCTTTATCATTCTTTTTTCTGTGCCTGCCCCCCTCTCTTCCTATTTCTCCCATCTTTTCCTGCCACTTCTTATTGCTTTTCTTTCCTTTACAGGTGACTTTACATTGAGTGACAAGCCAAGTGGGTACCTGCAAGCCAAGAAACCATTTACAAAGGTGGGTGGTAACCATATAACCAAACCATACGTGCTCCCTACGTGTTAACAAGTGGGTTGGTGGAGGGTTAGTGCCCCTCCCTGTAAAACAAATAACTCAAAGAACGGCCATCCCTGACGGGATTATGGCGTCTGGTAATAGATGGATAGACACTCATCTCTTCAAGTTCATCAACCTTTTCCTTATACACTTCCGTCGCAAATTGGTTTTAAGGAAGATATAATAATATATGGGTACCCCCATCCCACCCTTCCCCTTCCAACCCAGCTAGGATGACTTGCAGGCTCAATGAAATTCGGTTCAAACTGAGCTCTCAACGCCGCCGCGAAACGAGCCAATCACAGCCGTCACCAGATCACCTACAGCCAATCAACATTTGCGCTGCATCCCCCCACCCCACTAACTCCCGCTTTCATTTCAAAATTAGAGTAGATATGGCGGTGCAGCGCAGCATGTGTCCCTCGGTTCCTGACCGCATTTTTCAAAGGTGCTTTGAAAACCACTATTCAAGCATTGGAGGTGGCGCTGCTGTATTCCCCACTTTGTGGTTGCACTAAGCCGACCACAGTACCTGCACCCGCTGTCCCCATCACTGAGGACACGATTCTGACGAGTAGGTAAAAAGATGTAAGCAGGGGCGTCATTTGGGGGGGGCAGCGAGGGGTGCTCGTCCCCCCCAAGCTTTCTGAGGGGGCCTCCAAATCATCTACAATTAATGAAAAAAATATAAGGATTTAGCCTCAGCACGTTTTGAGTAAAATTGTGTGTGTGTGTGTGTGTGTGTGTGTGTGTGTGTGTGTGTGTGTGTGTGTTCTTACCTAATTGTTCTTACCTAATTGTATCTTTACAGGAATGAGTCAAGCTCGTACTGTACCGTGTCTTAAACCATATTTATCGTACATATCCTTAAATTTGTGAATTGTTTTGGCACACACTATTTCATTCGGTAGTGCATTCCATTGATCAATTGCTCTGTTTGGGAAACTGAATTTCTTTACGTCTTTATCACCTCTCTTCTTATGCAGTTTTTTGCAGTGTCCTCTTGCTGATGCGTCTCTATATGTTAAGTAATCATTTATGTCTTATTTTCTCCTTCCCTGATATGCACTTATATAGCATTATCATGTCACCTCTTTTCCTTCTCTCCTGTAGTGTTGGTAGATTCAGTTTATTTAGTTTTTCTTCGTAGCTTAGGTCCCTTAAGCTTGGTATCCATCTTGTAGTGGCCCTTTGAACTTTTTCAATCTTGTCTATGTGTTTTTTGAAATGAGGACTCCAGACTACTGATGCATATTCCAGGGTTGGTCTAATGAATGATGTTATTATCCTTCTTAGCATGTCTTCATTTATGTATGTGAATGCTATTGTCATATTTGCAAGCAGTGTATACATGTTCCGTACCTTCTTGCTGATGTGGTCAGCCGGAGATAGTTTGTTATTGATAATCACACCTAGGTCCTTCTTTCTTTCTGATGTGTGTAGGATTTTATTACCTAACTTATAATCCCAATCAGGTCTTTTTCCACTTTTACCAAACTTGATTTCATGACACTTGTCCACATTAAATTCCATTCACCATGTATTACTCCATTCATGAAGTTTATTTAATTCTTCTTGTAGCTCTTTACAAGAGTCTGTGTTAGTAATTCTCCTTTGTATTTTTTCATCATCTGCAAACATATTCAGATAGCTCTCATTGCCAGTGTTACTGTTTATATCATTTATATACACTAAAAACATGATTGGTTCCAGCACTGAACCCTGTGGTACTCCACTAGTCACTTCTTTCCATGATGAGTAGTTTCCTCTTCGTACTGTTCTCATTTCTCTTTTTATGAAAAAATCTTGCATCCAACAAAACAGTTTGCCTCGAATTCCTTCTTGATGGTACAGTTTCCATAAAAGTCTTTGGTGTGGTACTGTGTCAAAAGCTTTCTTGAAATCTAAATAGATACTGTCTACCCATCCTTCTCTTTCCTGTATTGTGTTTGTTACTCTGTCATAGTAGCTCAACAGATTACTAACACATGATTTTCCTTTTCTGAAATCAAACTGTCTTTCCGTTATCATGCTGTGTTCTAGATGATTTACCTAAGCCTTTCTTATAAGCTTTTCTAATACCTTGCTTACAACACTGGTCAGTTATACTGGTCGATAGTTGAGTGGATTTTGTCTATTTCCTTTCTTGAATAAGGGGACAATATTTGCTTTCTTCCAAATATCAGGTAGTTTACCTTAACTGGAGGATTTCTTGAAAATTAAAAATAATGGTTTACTTAACTCCTTTGCACATTCTCGCAGTACCCAACATGAAATTTCATCAGGACCACTTGCTTTTCCTCTGTCTAATTTACTTAACTCCTCCTGTATTACTTTTTCTGCTATTTGTATATCTGGTAGTATGTGTGGACATGCATGTTCCACATAGTCCCTCTCAAAATTTTTTTCTTTTGTAAAAACTAATTGGAAATTCTTATTTAGTGCTTCACAAATATCTTTCTCTTGCGTATAAGTGATTCCCTCGTCCGTAATGGATTGTATTATATCTTTTACTTTGGTTTTGCTTCTGATATAGCTGTAAAATAGCTTTGGTTGATCACTACTTTTATTTATTATATCCTCCTCACACTGTGTTTGGGCTTCCCTCCTTATTCTTGTATAATTGTTTCTTGCCTGTTTGTAATTATTATACGGCCTTTCACTATTGTGTCTTCTGTATCAATTCCACAACAAATCTCTTCTTTCTTTTGATTTTTTACATTCTGTATTGAACCATTTCTGTACTTTCTTATCTGCTTCTTTGTGCTGTGGGATGTATTTCTGGACTCCTATTTCATAAAATTCACAGAATTTTTTATATACAGCATTTAAATCTTCTCCTCTAAGCTCATTTTCCCAATCAACTTCTAAGAAATACTTCTTTAGGTCTTGATAATTTCCCTTTTTATTGTTTAGGCTCTTTTTGTAACTTTTATTGCTGTTAACTATGTCATATGCTATCCTGAAGTTGTAATTTAGTACTACATGATCGCTTTTCCCGAGTGGAGGGTGATATATTAAACTGTCAATATCATTTTCTTGCCTAGTAAATATTAGATCTAGCACTGAAGGTACATCGAGTCCTCTTTTTCTGGTGGTTTCCCTCACATGTTGCGTTTGGAAAAACTCTTGCACAGATCCAGGAGCTTTTGGTCCCAACAGCTTTCTTGGCTAATTATATCTAGAGTATTCCAATTTATATTTGTATTAAAATCTCCAGTTAGTATAATTCTTTCCGATTTCTTTTCCATTTTATGTAGTAATGATCTTAAACTCTGAATTGTACTCTCTGCCAGGTCCTCATATTCGTCTTTTTCCCATGTGTTTGATCTGGGTGGCATGTACAAATTGGCTACAGTTACTTTCCCTTCAGATGTGTTGATCTCTACTGCAATCAGTTCTACTTGTGATGGCATATCTAGTTTTCTTTCATTGACTTTTAGATTTTTTTTAGTTAATATTATAATTCCTCCTCCTTTTTTAAAATTTCTGTCTCTTCTCCATATATTTTATTCCTCTAAGTTTAGTATGTCATTGGATATCCTTGGTGTTAATTTTGTTTCAGTTATGCATATTATTTGTGGTTCATTTTCTCTGACATAATCATTCCTCTCTAGTAAGTTAGATACCATTCCATCCACATTTGAGTACATCAACTTTATCATCTTGTTTATATATTTGTCATGACATGGTTTTACTACCTTCCTTCTTTTTATTCCATCCTGTTTGTGTACCACTTTCGTACCTGCAATGCTGTTACTTTGTAAAAAAAATTTGTTCTTCTCTTCTGATCTTCCCTCATTTTTTGTTTTTGCTTCCTCCCTCTTCTCTTTCAGTAATTCCAGTTCCTCTTGTGTTAGGCATCTTTTTATCCATACATTTTTGAACTCCTCTTTTTCCATAAGATTCTTTGCATTTTTTAGTATCTCCTCCACAGTGTTTACACTCTGGAAAGTCACCTTTAGAGGTCTTGTCTTGCTTTTTTCGTATTTCCCAAAACTTTTGTGTTCCTCTATGTCTTTATTACAGATTTCCTCTGATACTTCTTTCAGTAAGTTCATTACATTTGCCATCTCCTTTTTGTCTCTTGTGATCTTGTTTTTTACTTCTTCCTCTTCTGTACCAGTGATTACTATAGATTTGTTTATATCTACTGAATCTCTGACGAACTTTGGATTGTTTTGGATTATTCTTTTCACTTCCTGTTTAATGTTTTTTTCCTCCACCCTTGTTTCTAAGTCTTTCTTTAATTTCATCATTTCAGCATACGTGGTTTCCACATCATTTTTGTAGGTTTGCACAGCTTCATTCACCTGTGTTATTTTCTCCTCAATATCACTGCTTTGGTCTATCAGACTGCTTACTTGCCTAATTGTCTCTGTATCATTTTTGAACTCTTCCATAACACTCTCGTGATTGACAACTGTACTTGCCATTTCACTTATTTTCTTCCTAAGTGTACTCAATTCCACTGTTAGTTCACTAATGGTTGTGTCTTTCTTGTTGGCCTCCCTTCCTAGTTTTTCTATTTCTTCCTTTTGCAAGTGCATCTGCTTCTTTATTTCATCAATTTCATTTTTGAAAGTCATTTCTAGTTTGTGTACACGTTCAACCAGTCTATTGTGCGTCTCCACTTCAACCAGTTCTTGGTAGAAGTCATCATTTTGCTTTCTACCTTTATCGCTTTTCTTTTCCAAATTTGCTTTACTAAAGTATGCGTCCATTTTGCAATACTAAAAGCACAGAGTACGTGTACTTACATACCCCGTGCAGCTGTAGTCTAAACAAACCTTAGGTGACTTAGTGCATTCTTTCTCCTCTTTGTTCTCTTTTCTGTTTGAGCAAGTTTTGTTTAAACTTTTTTTTTTCTTTTATTAATGAAAAATCATTTAGTCTAACCTCGTACAGAGCTTGACTCATATAAAGATACTAATTTAGATAATGCCTCTGGCCATGCTGGTTCAGAGCGCCGAGGTCGCACGTCTGCTATCTGTGACTCCCACTGTGTGTGTGTGTGTGTGTGTGTAATAATCACAATATTTTGCTAGGTATATTAAAGGATGTCAATGTAAATATGTTCCTAGCCCCCTTTTCAATTAACTTCAGTATCGAGCTGCCTTTTTTTTTTTTCTTTTATTGTATTCTGGCTATTATTAAAAGTTTTTTTTTTCATCTTAGAAAGTACGTACCTGTAAGTAGGAGTCTTAAGAGTTCATTTAGATCAGTGGTTCCCAAAGTGGGAGGTGGAAAGATCCAGAGGGGAGGGGAGGTACCATGGGACCGTGAGGAAAAAGAGGATGGTAGGAGGTGCCAGCAGTGTGGCATCAGAACCATGGAAACTTTTTTTTTTTTTTACAAAATCTATATGACAAAATCTAACTCACAAACACTTCAGTGGCATGTATGCTTTAAAAAAAAAAAAAAAAAAAAAAGAATTATGCACGAAAGCATGGTTTTATTTTATTTTGTGGTTTGACGTCGGAATTAAAAGTTCGAATGTTTTCTTTATATCTTCGTAACATGGTCTGCACACGATAGGCACCACAAGCCAGCGGCCTGCCGGTCAGACGGCAAACACATTCTGTAAGGGCTGGTAAAGTACGTATGAACAGAGTTTTATCTACCTATCTCTTGCCAGACGCCTTAATCCCGTAAGGAGTGGCCACAGTCATATCGCCTTCATGTCGCCCTGTCCCACTCCATTTCACTGCCCTGCTCCCAGCTCACACACCCCTCTCTCATATACCTCTCCATTCCATCCATCCGTCTCATCCTTGGCCTCCCCCTCCTTCTCCCCCCTCCAACTCACATACACTCTCCTCATCAGTCTCTCACTCTCCATCCTCTCCACATGGCCAAACCACCTCAGTGTGTTTCTCCTAACGCTTCCTATCACATCCACATCCATACCACAATACTCCTTCACTTCCTCATTTGTCAGTCTGTCTCTCCATATGACTCCACATGCTTCTCTCAAATAACTCATTTCCACTGCTCTCACTCTTGACTTGTGTCCCTCCAACAAGGTCCAAGCTTCACTTCCATACGTTAGAGTTGGTATCACAATACTGTCATGTAGTAAATTTTTCACTTCCATACTCACTTCCCTGTTCTTGTCACTGCTTCGAAGGAACCAGGAACCTTTCTTCCTTGTTGTACCCTTTCAAGCACTTCACCCGCCAAATTTCCATCCTTATTCATCACATTACCCAAGTACTTAAACGCACTCACATTTTCCATTTCCTCCTCATCCAACCACACTGTACATTCATTGACTTCACTTCTCTCAAAGACTATAACTTTACTTTTCCCTACATTCACCTTTAGATTCCGTTTCTTACACACTCTCCCAAACTTATCCACCAAGCCTTGCAGCTCCCCTTCATCTTCACTTAACAACACAGTATCATCTGCAAGCAACAGTACAGAGAGTTTCCAAACACTGTCCTTTCTCATTAGGGCCACTCCATCACCCACTGCCCTACCTTGTATCTCATTTATTACCCTTCCATATACAGACTGAACAACCTTGGAGACGTGACACATCCCTGTTTCAATTCAACCTTCAAAGAGAAAAATTCACTTAGTTCACTATCCACACGCATTGCAGCTTTAGCACCCTCATATATACTCATCACGGCATTCAGCAACTTCCCATCTACTCCATACATTCTTAATACGTTCCACAATCCTTGTTTATCCACCCTGTCATATGCATTCTCCAAATCCATGAAGGCCGCATACAACGTCTTTCCCTTCTCTAGAAGCTTTTCCACAGAAGAGCTATGAATGAATATCTGATCTACACAAACTCTTCCCTTTCTAAAACCTCCCTGTTCTTCTCCAACTAATTCCTCTGTTATTTCCCTAACTCTGTCAGTTCGTATCCTACCATATACATTTCCTATTACACTAAGAAGACAAATGCCCCTGTGATTACCACATACTTTTCCCCTTTTTCCTTTGTATAGGAGAATAATTATACCTGACTTCCAATCCTCCGGGACTCTACCTTCCTCCTAGGCCAATCTGCACATCTTCCACATCCATTCTACTACTATCTTTTCCCCTTGTTTCAGCATTTCACCATACACTCCATCAATTCCTGGGGCTTTCCCCATTTTAACTTTCTTCATTGCTTCCACAACTTCCATCCTACTGATTTCTTCCTCTCGTCTCTCACATCTCTCCTTCTCCCAGCCATTCCCCAGCGGCTTACACTCACATTACTTTCATTCTCTATGTTCAACGATACCCTAAAGTGTTCCCTCCATCTCCTCACTTTTTCTTCCTTCTCCACTAGTAATCTACTACAGTAATCCCTCCACTATCGACGTAATAGAGCCATAGGCATGTCCGGAAAGTGATCCTGTCTGGATAGTGGACACCAGCCTCCTGGACTTGTACTTATGGACCCTAACTCAGAAAAACACCTAAACAACTCCCTCTGGACATGCATAGCACCTATTTAAGACCCAAATCACACCAATAAGGGACATAAAAGACTGAAATAAATGCAAAAGAAGCATAAAATGAGGTTTTTGAGGTAGGTTCATACAATATTAACCCTTACACCGCGGGCATGTTTCCCAATGTTTTGCGTCTCCAGCGGGGTTATTCGGGCTCCGACAGACTCTCAAAAAATATTTGCCAAAAATCAGTTATTAGTCCTAGAATATTAAAATTACATACGCATATGGCACATACCTTCGGCTTTCTCCTGGGATGTTTGTTGAGCCTTCGTCGATTACCGTAGGACTTGTGGAGACCTCTGAATTTGGGTAACGAAGTCTCCACTTTACACTTCCCGACAACCCTTAATATGATTACCACAGCCAGATATTAACACTATAAACACTATGATTATCAAGTAGTTTGGAATCCATACTCCAAATAAAAACCACTGTGAAAGCAATGAAAATTACGAGTGCGTATGACCTTCCCACTTGCGCTAGTTCACTGTTGGTATTCTGTCATTTATTATTCATAAAACCCCTCACACTTTATATTTCTATTACTATATAACACTTATATATATCTAGTCTTTATCCATAAGTTTTCTTCAGTAGTATTAGTTTATTGTCACTGTAGGGATTCAATTTCTTTCAGTAAAATACGTAGCATTCTCTTTCTCGTCCTGTATACTAGCATTGAGAGTGAATGGCACTTTCACCTTCACTCTCATAACCAATATTATTCAGACATGCTAGAGTGAAACTTTCACTTTCATTACTCCTAGGGTATATACTCGTATTCTTATAATACCACTCATTTACATTTCTATTTACGTTCTCTATTTTATTTACGTTATTTACATTTCTATTTTATTTACACTGTGTTATGCACTGTCACTTGAAGTAACTTATAAAACTGTTTTCCACTCTTCACGTATATTTACATTCATTACTTTCACTTGCTGTTTACACATTATTTACACATTATTTACAATTCCACTTGCACTGTTTTACTCAACAGAAAGATCGTAGTCACTCTTTTATCAATTGTCAGCCCTTTACCTCTTTCCACACGAGGTTTAGTAGAGGGTAAAGGTCACAGGGCCCTTTGCATGGGGGTGAAAAGTCCCTGAAGTAAGCAAGAGCAAACAGACGTACCTCCACATTGGAAGATGAGAGTGAACTGATAAGGGTGGGCCGGGGTGGTGGCCTACCTAGGGAAATGCATTACTGCCAACGTTAGCCTCTTGACAGAGCTAGTATATAGCAGTGAAATGATTGGCAGGAAATCTAGACAATACATTATAAATTAGGTAGTTCCAGGTGAATGTAAATATCACCTACGCTTCTCCCTTCCCTCCTTATATGTATATTTATTACGAAAATAGATTATACAGCATATTTCATGGGGATATAAACAGCGAAAATTAGCGAACGAGTGCATGTGAGGTGTTGTCAGGTGATAATTAGCCAATTTCAGGTGTATGGCACTCTCACTTACCTTTTTTCTTTCTTGTATATATTATTTGGTATAAGAATAGGGCATAGGGCTTATTTCAATGTATGAAATCAGTGAAAAATTCCAGGGAAGATTTACTCAGCGTAGCACTGCCGGGCAGGCGAGAGGATAGGGTAATGGGGGGGGGGTAGGGAAGGGAGTCAAGAACGGGGAGAAATGGCTAAATTGTCAACAATGGATGGGAGTACAGATGAGATTAGGAGTGCTGACTAGTGTTGGACATTGGTAGTACTGATAGATGATACAAGCCACCACTTGGAAGCCCGGGTGAATTCAAAATAACACAGAATCACAAAAGCGATACCCCGCGGTATGATCCCTTGCTCCCAAGCGTCATGAAAGTGACGTCCCGCGGTTAAGGGGTTAAACATTCTAGGTACTTACAAGTCCCTGGCTCCTGGACTGGTAGTTATGGACCCTAACCTAGCCTAACTCAGAAAAACACTTCCCTACTGCACATGCATAGCACCTAAGACACAACATATTCACACCAATATGGGACATAAAAGAGTGAAATGAGGTGTTTCAGGTAAGTATAGTATGGAAAATACAGTAGAGTACAGTATGAAACATTCTGCCTACTTACAGCAAGTCCATGGCCATCTCGATGAATAACTGCCTCCTCTCAGACTCTGACAGTAAGAAGGATTTCCTGAAGCACTTGCAGTACATTGTTCATGAAGTCTTGCACTGAACTTAGTCATTCGCACTCAGAAGTCCATTCTCTTCACACTGCACACTCTTTGTCTTACTTATGCTCCATTGTAACTTAATAAGTGTTGCACTCTGCACTTTAAGTCTTTCCACTCATAAATCCAATTTCAAAACAAATCACAAGTGTATTTACGTTAAATTTAGTCCAAAAATTTTGTCTTTTCACTCAAATTTCGACTTTCTTTACAATACTGTATGCACTGTTTTTCTTCCACTGCACAACACTAAATTCCCGTGTGGTCTAGTGGAGAAGTTCTTGTTGTTTAATCACTGTCAGAGTCTGAGAGTATCACTGGCAGGTGACCTAGGGGTGCATCGCTGGGTCGTGGTGATGGCGTACCAACTGCAGACGACTCAGAAGATAGACGCAAACTCACATCGAGCGGTGACTCCACCGTGGCTGATGTGCTGGGCACGTAGGCCACAAAAGGCACTACAAATAACTTTGCAACGTAGAGATCACGGAGATATCCACTGTTACAGTAGTTTATTCATTATTCATTGCAATAAATATACATAGTTTAGTTTTCAATTTCCTCTGATGAATTCTGAAATTAATACATCTTCATGGTATTTTGGGGGCTAGTAAACTAAAAGCTTTCCATTTTTAATTCAGTTACAAGTTTTCAACTTTTCATTATAAATTTTATATTCATTATCTTTTCATTAGGGTATAAGAATGAAGACAGTTTAAGCGTTCACCAATACAAATACTTTAATTGCTATTTAGTCTATTATCTAAGTTCATTAGCAGGTAATGCAATGATATGTACTTTACCATGCACTTTAAATTACATATTCAACTTCACACAGAAATTCTGCCAGTGCTAGAATATCCATTAGTGTGTGTGTCAGGAAGTAATTGGTTTAATAAATAATTATAAGCAGTATGTAAATTTGTTTACTGATTTAATTCTTTAAATACAGCTTTGCATGTGACTTCAAAATGCTTGCTGGCCACCCCCCCATGTGTGGAGGTGGGAGTAGGGGGGCCTCCTAAATAGCCTATGCCCCCCCCTCAAGTAAAATTGAAATGACGCCCCTGGATGTAAGGTTTGAATAGTAGGTTACTGTGGGTTAGGCTGGGTTGGGTTAGGTTTGGTTATGTTAGGTTTTAAGTTAGGTTAGGTTACATTTGGTTAGGATAGGTTTTAGGCTGGGTTAGGGTGGGTTACGTTTGAACTTTGTATTTTACCCACGAAACCTAGTTTTTTCCGCTGGTTTTTGGTATGATTGATTCCATTATCAGCTTCATTTCACTCGGAAACGAACATTTTCTGTGTTTCTCCACTCCCAAAAACCCCTGATTCCTCGAAGATCCCCCAGTATTGCATGGGGACGAGGGAGTCTTATCTCAATATCTGGTCATTTCCGAGGGAAATAATGCTCAAAATCGAATGAATCACATCAAAAAACATCAGAAAAACTTAAGTTTCGTGGGAAAAAGTAGTATGGGCTGAAAACCGATATTCACCAGAAAACATGACAGCACATAACATTGCAAAGCTTTGGCACACATATAAATTGACTAAAACTAGTTGGGGTGGAAATGACAATAAATACATTTTTTCCTGATTTATTCTATATAGACACTCACCTTGCTTCCATATTTTGCCAATTTTTTGTTTTATTAGCTTGTTCTGGTGGGCCCAATCCAGCTGCATTCAATGCTTTACTTATCTTCTTCCCAAGTCCTCATTTTTACCGGAATCATCCTTCCATCCATGTTCTTATTGAAGATTAGCTTTTTCTTTTTTCTATCCACGATGAGATCAAGCATGTCATTTCTCTCTTCAGTGGTGATAATCCCGGCGTCATATGCACGGAGTGACTTTATGCTGGAAGTTACCGTTCCCTTCTCTGTTAAGCCTAAACTAACTTAAACTATCCAAACCTAACCTAACCTTAACCTAACCGTATCCTAGATCAACCTAACCTAAATAAACCTAAACTAAACTAATCTTAGTGCACGAAATGACTCATTTCACAATCTGCCTGTAACAAACATATATATATCTTTTTTTTTTTATATATATATATATCCATATATCGATCTGAAGTAACCTAATGGTCGATAAGACATCCAACTATCTTCCTGACACATGTATTTCATTCAGTGTTGTTGATAAATGGCACAAAATTTGAGATAACCTGCGGATACTTTCAAAACAGAAGCTAAACGGCCACTCGGCGCATGCGCACTGAGCGGAATGATAACTTTCAGCATAAGTCACTCCGTGCATACGACACCG
Organism: Coenobita brevimanus; assembly: GCF_032717465.1. Classification (NCBI taxonomy): domain Eukaryota; kingdom Metazoa; phylum Arthropoda; class Malacostraca; order Decapoda; family Coenobitidae; genus Coenobita; species Coenobita brevimanus. Next base: position 28,404,911 of record NC_136993.1, read on the forward strand.
GTGTCATATGCACGGAGTGACTTTATGCTGGAAGTTACCGTTCCCTTCTCTGTTAAGCCTAAATTAACCAAACCTAACCAAACCTAACCTAACCTTAACCTAACCTTACCTTAACCTAACCTTATCCTAGATCAACCTAACCTAAATAAACCTAAATTAAACTAATCTTAATTCACGAAATGACTAATTTCACAATCTGCCTGTAACATACATATTTATATTTATATATATCCATATATCGACCTATAGTTACCTACAGATCGATAAGACATCCAACTATCTTCCTGGCACATGTATTTCATACAATGTTGTTGATAAATGGCATAAAATTTGGGATAACATGCAGATACTTTCAAAACAGCAGACAAACGGCCACTCGGCGCATGCGCAGTGAGCGGAACGGTGACTTCCAGCATAAGTCACTCCGTGCATACGACACCGGGAAACAGTTTAACAAGTGCCATAGCCAAACCCAAATCGTTCGATTATTACTGGTGAGCCAGTGACTTTCGTTAGTATAATATCTTATTTCTGGAATCTTATACATCTTCTAACCTGTTATATCTTTATTTTAAAATGTAAAAAAATATATATGAACGATGGCTCTCCTATGTTATAATGATGCCAGAGGTATTTTGAGTGTTGGACTCTCATTTGTTTCAGACAATTCGAACACAGTCATGTACGCAGGCATACCAACAGTACCGAAAAGTAGCTGCTGGCATACCAATCAGCTCTCGAAAGCACACGTCCGATCAGCTGTATTAATAACAAAAATAGAATCTGACTTTCCATAGTGCAAGGGAGAGTGTTCTTTCCAGGGGCGAGCTCAATATTTTTTTGATAATACGGCCGTAAGTGTTCTTCAGTCATGGGTGAAGGAGTTTCATAGGCTTGAAAAGGCTACACTTTACCAGGCAGGTGTGAGGGCATTTACCAGAACAACTGACTCATTTTCTTGTAGTCCTGTGTTGTAGTGGAACAGTGAATGTGCAGCAGCCCACGGAGCCTACAGAGCTGTATTCGTTCATTTCTATGCACACAGAGTAGTACTTAAAGGTACAGTCCGTCGTGACGTGCAAAGTACAGGTGGACCATAAAGACTCCACAAAGTAGCTCTTGGGCAGCCCATGTTTAGCTCCTCTATTCCTATATCACGGGTCTCGAAGCGGGTGTGGAAGATACACAGGAGATATTCATGAAACCAACGAGTGCTGAGGATCAGTGGGGATACTGTCAGATTGGGAAGTTGCTGCTGCTTTTGCTGAATAATTGTATACTGTTACCAAAAGTTATCCTTCGGCACCACATCATGCTTATCACATGCTTCAGGAGAGAATGAAGGGTGGATTTTCAGTCTCGGGAATTAAAGACTACAACACGATACTTAATGTGAAAGAAAATAATGAGAGCTGCCCTTACCTCCAGCAAGAACACATTTCCAGGCCATGATGATATTTTATATGCCATGATTCTTCTTGAAGTGGAGCAATCCCTGGCTTTTCTACTGGTCTTGTCAAAATAGTTAAGGGAGGAGGAGGTGGTGCCAGCTAGCTGGTGACTTGCCCTAATCCTGATCCCAAAGCCAGAGAAAGACCAGTCTCTTGTTTGCAACTCCTGCCCAGTATCTTTGATGCCCTGTATTTGCATATTGTTTGAGAGAATGTTGAATGTACGTTATATTTTTTCATGAAAATTGCAATATGGGTCTTGGGAGATGAGATTAATTTTATTTGCAAAGAGTTGTCCACCAGCACCGCATACGATTCCAGGCAGCACCGTGTAACGACGTTCTCTTTTACCTGGAGAATGCGTTGACACAGCTTGACGTAACGGCATTTTTAAAAGCTCCATTTTTATGATCTAAGGGGCTGCCTACCCATTTTTATCCAGAACTTCCTGTCTGAGAGGAAGTTTCGTGTGTGTGTGTGTGTGTGTGTTCTTACCTAATTGTTCTTACCTAATTGTATCTTTACAGGAATGAGTCAAGCTCGTACTGTCCCGTGTCTTAAACTATATTTATCGTACATATCCTTAAATTTATGAATTGTTTTGGCACACACTATTTCATTCGGTAGTGCATTCCATTGATCAATTGCTCTGTTTGGGAAACTGAATTTCCTTACGTCTTTATCACCTCTCTTCTTATGCAGTTTTTTGCAGTGTCCACTTGCTGATGCTTCTCCATATGTTAAATAATCATTTATGTCTATTTTCTCCTTCCCTGATATGCACTTATATAGCATTATCATGTCAACTCTTTTCCTTCTTTCCTGTAGTGTTGGTAGATTCAGTTTATTTAGTCTTTCATCGTAGCTTAGGTCCCTTAAGCTTGGTATCCATCTTGTAGCGGCCCTTTGAACTTTTTCAATATTGTCTATGTGCTTTTTGAGATGAGGACTCCAGACTACTGATGCATATTCCGGGGTTGGTCTAATGAATGATGTTATTATCCTTCTCAGCATGTCTTCATTTATGTATGTGAATGCTGTTCTCATATTTGCAAGCAGAGTATACATGTGCCGTACCTTCTCGCTGATGTGGTCAGCCGGAGATAGTCTGTTATTGATAATCACACCTAGGTCTTTCTCTCTTTCTGATGTGTATAGGGTTTTATTTCCTAACTTATAATCCCAATCAGGTCTTTTTCCACTTTTACCAGACTTGATTACATGACACTTGTCCGAATTCCATTTGCCATGTACTACTCCATTCATGAAGTTTATTTAATTCTTCTTGTAGCTCTTTACAAGTCTGTGTTAGTAATTCTCCTTTGTATTTTTGCATCATCTGCAAACATATTCAGATAGCTCTCATTTCCAGTGTTACTGTTTATATCATTTATATACACTAAAAACATGATTGGTTCCAGCACTGAACCCTGTGGTACTCCACTAGTCACTTCTTTCCATGATGAGTAGTTTCCTCTTAGTACTGTTCTCATTTCTCTTTTTATGAGAAAGTCTTGCATCCAACAAAACAGTTTGCCTCGAATTCCTCCATGATGGTACAGTTTCCATAAAAGTCTTTGGTGTGGTACTGTGTCAAAAGCTTTCCTGAAATCTAAATAGATACTGTCCACCATCCTTCCCTTTCCTGTATTGTGTTTGTTACTCTGTCATAGTAGCTCAACAGATTAGTAACACATGATTTTCCTTTTCTGAAACCAAACTATCTTTCTGTTATCATACTGTGTTCTTCTAGATGATTTACCCAAGCTTTTCTTATAAGCTTTTCTAATACCTTGCTTACAACACTGGTCAGTGATACTGGTCGGTAGTTGAGTGGATTTTGTCTATTTCCTTTCTTGAATAAGGGGACAATATTTGTTTTTTTCCAAATATCAGGTAGTTTACCTTGACTCAAAGATTTCTTGAAAATTAAAAATAATGGTTTACTTAAATCCTTTGCACATTCTCGTAGTACCCAACATGAAATTTCATCAGGACCACTTGCTTTTCCTCTGTCTAATCTACTTAACTCCTCCTGTATTACTTTTTCTGCTATTTGTATATCTGGTAGTACGTGTGGACATGCATGTTCCACATAGTCCCTCTCAAAAAATTTTTTTCTTTTGTAAAAACTAATTGGAAATTCTTATTTAGTGCTTCACAAATATCTTTCTCTTGTGTATAAGTGATTCTCTCGTCCGTAATGGATTGTATTATATCTTTCACTTTGGTTTTGCTTCTGATATAGCTGTAAAACAGCTTTGGTTAATCACTACTTTTATTTATTATATCCTCCTTAAACTGTTTTAGGGCTCCCCTCCTTATTCTTGTATAATCGTTTCTTGCCTATTTGTAATTATTATGCGCCCTTTCACTATTATGTCTTCTGTATCTATTCCACAACAAATCTCTTCTTTCTTTTGATTTTTTACATTCTGTATTGAACAATTTCTGTATTTTCTTATCTGCTTCTTTGTGCTGTGGGATGTACTTCTGGACTCCTATTTCATAAAATTCAGAGAATTCTTTATATACAGCATTTAAATCTTGTCCTCTAAGCTCATTTTCCCAATCAACTTCTAAGAAATACTTCTTTAGGTCTTGATAATTTCCCTTTTTATAGTTTAGGCTCTTTTTGTAACTGTCATTGCTGTTTACTATGTCATATGCTATCCTGAAGTTATAATTTAGTACTGCATGATCGTTTTTGCCGAGTGGAGGGTGTTATATTAAACTGTCAATATCATTTTCTTGCCTAGTAAATATTAGATCTAGCACTGAAGGTACATCAAGTCCTCTTTTTCTGGTGGTTTCCCTCACATGTTGCGTTAGGAAGAACTCTTGTCCGAGATCCAGGAGCTTTTGGTCCCAACAGCTTTCTTGGCTAATTATATCTAGAGTATTCCAATTTATATTTGAATTGAAATCTCCAGTTAGTATAATTCTTTCTGATTTCTCTTCCATTTTATGTAGTAATGATCTTAAACTCTGAATTGTACTCTCTGCCACGTCCTCATATTCATCTCTTTCCCATGTATTTGATCTGGGTGGCATGTACAAATTGGCTACAATTACTTTACCTTCAGATGTGTTGATCTCTACTGCAATCAGTTCTACTTGTGATGATATATCTACTTTTATTTCATTGACTTTTAGATTTTTCTTAGTTAATATTATAATTCCTCCTCCTTTTTTAAAATTTCTGTCTCTTCTCCATATATTGTATTCCTCTAAGTTTAGTATGTCATAGGATATCCTTGGTGTTAATTTTGTTTCAGTTAGGCATATTATTTATGGTTCATTTTCTCTGACATAATCATTTATCTCTAGTAATTTAGATACCATTCCATCCACATTTGAGTACATCAACTTTATCTTGTTTATATACTTGTCATGACATGGTTCTACTACCTTCCTCCTTTTTATTCCATCCTGTTTGTGTACCACTTTCGTACCTGTAATCCTATTACTTTGTAAAAAAAAAAATTTCTTCTCCTCTTCTGATCTTCCCTCATTTTTTGTTTTTGCTTCCTCCCTTTTCTCTTTCAGTAATTCCAGTTCCTCTTGTGTTAGGCATCTTTTTATCCATACATTTTTGAACTCCTCTTTTTCCATAAGATTCTTTGCATTTTTTAGTATCTCTTCCACAGTGTTTACACTCTGGAAAGTCACCTTTAGAGGTCTTGTCTTGCATTTCCCTAACCTTTTGTGTTCCTCTATGTCTTTACTACAGATTTCTTCTGATACTTCTTTCAGTAAGCTCATTACATTTGCCATCTCCTTTTTGTCTCGTGATCTTGTTTTTTACTTCTTCCTCTTCTATACCAGTGATTACTATAGATTTGTTTACATCTACTGAATCTCTGACTAACTTCGGATTGTTTTGGATTATTCTTTTCACTTCCTTTTTAATGCTTTTTTCCTCCACCCTTGTTTCTAAGTCTTTCTTTACTTTCACCATTTCAGCATACGTGGTTTCCACATCATTTTTGTAGGTTTGCACAGCTTCATTCACCTGTGTTATCTTCTCCTCAATATCACTGCTCCGGTCAATATGACTGCTAACTTGCCTAATTGTCTCTGTGTCATTTTTGAACTCTTCCACAACTCTCACTGTGTGTGTGTGTGTGTGTGTGTGTGTGTGTGTGTGTGTGTGTTCTCTCACCTGTTTACCCAGCGGAATGGAGTGCCTCAAATGAGTGTTTTGATTGTGGCATTATTTGCTGCTGCAGCGTATGGGAAGGCGTGAAGAACTGCCCCACTGAGGATGACTTCTTTCTTCGTTTGCTGGATCTTGGACTGTTTGTTGATGGCAGAGTCCCGGCTGCAACTTACAGCAGAAATCCCGTCTCCTGCTCCATCAAGTTTTGGTATTGTCCAAGCTCGATTATGGTTGTAAGGTGCACTTACTTCACAACTGCTACTGGGGGGTTCAGTGCCTTGGACTCTGTACATCAAGCACGCCTTCATTTGGCTACAAAAATATTTTACAACTCCCCTGTCCCATGTCTGCTTGTAGATACATGATTAATGGGGCTAGAGCCACGCTGTTGGTACAGATTCCATAGGTTTCCTGAAACCCCAGCACATGTCTGTGCCTTTAATTCTACCAAGCACCCAATTTATGACATCCATCCATGATTATCTCGCACCTTTAGTTATAGGGCAAAGGAAGTCATGACCGATCTCAGCCACCCACATACTCCTGTCCTGGGCACGAGGACATTGTCCTTCTACCCTTGGTGTTGCCTGAAGTAAGATTTTCCCGGCATGTCTCGGATTCTAAGGTTGTGGTGTCTGATATGGTGATTCACACTCAGTTGTTATTTCATCCTGCCTTCTATACTGGGTCTGTCTCAATTTTCCCAGTTGGCTCAAAGTTTGATGGTAACATTGAATTTGGTGTCATCTTCCCTAATTATAGCCAGTGTGACACCTTACCCTCTTCAGCCCCAATGTTGACTCCTAAGCTGTCAGCAGTTTGGGTGGCACTTTAACTTATCCTTAATCATGAGGCAATTAGTTTTACTGTTTTTAGCGGCTCCAGGGCAGTCTTGGCCCCAGTCACACTGCGGGTATGACTTATCACAAACCACCCACGACCTGCAAGTCATGGGTGGTTTTGGTGAGGTTTACAACCAGTCTTCATATGTCTCAGTCTAGCCACATGCCACCATGGCGACCAAAAAGTCTTTCCGAGGTTTTTTGTGCTGCACGAAAAACCTCCCCGCGGCCACCGATTCGTGGCACGGAAACGGTGGGCAGCTGGACTGCGTCTGGCTGGCTTACGGACTGCAACTGGTCAGCGACACCTGATTTTTAAGTGGTGGTTGCCATCCAGACGAAGGACGGTCACTGCCCGCTCAGTGCAGTGGCTGTCCATACTCCTTCAAGGCAACGACTGGACTGCGGCAGCCGCCGTCCACAAGCCTCCTGTCAGAGGTGGTGGTTGAAGTCCAGCCGCCATCCAACTGGCGATTGGTCAAACGACAGGTGGTGGGCTCGAGACCAGCCGCCGGCCAATCCGTTACTGGTGTCAGTCCAGTGATCGTGGTCTAAACTGCGACAGGACGCAGACTGGCCACAGTTTGTCAACGGCCTGTCGACGACCAGCTGGCCACCCGTCGGTGTCTTGACCTGTGTGTACCTCCCCATGGTCGTCGTTCAGCCGCCCACTTCATGGACGCTGGAAGGATACTGGACAATCACCGGTAGCCGATCGGTGGCACGACTGCTCGGAGAACTTCATGGATGTGGACTGGTTTTGCAGTTTTCAGGTTTGCTTCGTACCTGCAGTGTGACTGGGGTTTAACTCACGCCATCCCTGGTTCAGGAAATTATTGGAAATCTGCTACTCATGGGTTGTCATGACCAAGGAGTTTCGTTTTTTTCGGTGCCATCCCAAGTTGGACTGAAGGGAAATGAATATGTAGATGAGGTAGCAAAGGCAGCAGGTACCTATGATGCCTTTATCGAATTTCTTCCCCTCACGGATTACTTCCTTGTGCCGGCAGCATGTCTGGGATACACTTCCCATTCCAAGCAAGCTCCAGATGGTGATGGTGATAGCATGTGCTTGGGCCTTTACAACCATCTGGCATCACTAAGAAGTTGCTGTGACCTGCCAATAGATCAGTCATACCTGATGCATTGCCATCTCCAGGAGGAAAGACCCCCTCCCTGTTGTGATGATTGCCTGGTTCCTCTGGTTGTGAGCCTCTTGCGTGAGTTTCCCAATCTATGGGATACTCGTCGTTGATTCTTCATGTTTACGTTAGTCCTTGGAGAGCTGGTGTGTATTAAAGAACGAGCCACGTTCTCCTCTGTTAGAAAAGCAAGCTTCCTCACTCAGCTTTAGTTTTTATCCACAGTATTAACTGTATTTGTTTGAAGTGTACTTTGTGATGAGTTCTTACACACACACACACACACACACACCGTATAATAATATAGTTGTTTTCTTCACACTTTGTGGTGTGTTCGTAACATTTTTATATGAATGTTCGTCCCAGATGACTGTACTGTACTTGTTTAACATATATATATATATATATATATATATATATATATATATATATATATATATATATATATATATATATATGTGTGTGTGTGTGTGTGTGTGTGTGTGTGTGCGTGTGTGTGTGTGTGTGTGGCTGAATATTTAAAAGTTAGAACTATGGATGTTATAAATTCCCTTGTGATGGAATGTGCTGTGTTGAGAATGAATGTACAGTTTTATGTTAATGATTCTATTCTCTTCAGTGAAGACGCATGGTTTTTGAAGAGTAATGGAGTCAAATACTGCATAGTGCGGCGAATCAACAGGCGCTGGATAACGTGAACGGTCATATGTGTCAAGGCATTGTGATGACAAAAGATTTGATTTTAGAATTTGATGTGTTTGGAGGAGCATCCTGAGATATTTTAGACTTATGGAGTGAATGCAGATTGGGAGATTAAGGAAGGCGAGAGAGGGAAATGGGAACCAAATATAATGTGTGGGGACTAGGTAGAATGGTATGCAAAAAAGAACATTGTAGGTTGGAAAAACGGCCGCATAATGTAGAAGAATGGGTGGACGTAGAGGTTAATATGTTTATAGCCGCCCCTTCCTTCACTAGTGTGTTTGAATATAAAGATATTCATATTTGGAACAAACTCTTCATCAAATGCTCATTATGCCTTCACTGGAATCGATGTCTTTTATCCAACTCATGTATTTTTCTCTTCTATCGCTCAGAGTTAACGTGAAGTAAGTGACTCGGTGAGTGCTTGTGATGGTGATGGAGCGGCTAAGTGATAATGGTAATGAAGGTGATACTGGAGTGACTGGGTGAGTGATGCTTGTAGTGAAGTAATGTCATCATATGACTGAGACCTCCCTCCACCATCTGTGGGTTTGTGTATAAAAAGAGAGCTACTGTAGGGTAACACACACAGGCGAACTGTGGTAACTTGCATGATGTTACGACCTTGTATCTCAGATTAGTAAGTTGCCAAATCATCAGAGGCTGAAAAGCCCAAACTGCGCCTTTACTTCTGATGCTCTTTCAACATCCACACTCATTCATTGTTGCCGGATTGTTTCCCACAGAAACGGATGTATCAAGCGCAAAAACTGCTAAATGCTGGCTAAAATGAAAACAACATGGCTAGAGATTAGGCTAGCTATTCAATATATATTGTATACAACTGTACACAACTTCACATTGAAAAATATTTAATTAACGTTTTCCATATTAACTCATCTTTTTATATACATCTCGTGTAAGAGAATGCTCAGTACCTCATCATCATCTTTGTTGCTTGCATTGGACGATGTTAAGGTTTATCTGGTGCCTTACCGTAGGATTCGCGTACGTATAACTTGAGGTTACAATGTCGTGGGCATCATTTGGAAACATATGTTACACAATTTTTTAACATCCTTTTAAGGCCATGGTGGATGTGAAGCATTGCATTAATAATGTATGTTTTAAATTTATTCCTTTGCTTTACCTTAAACAATTTTGCCAAAACACTGCAATTTTTGCATTAAGTGTGGCAGAGTTAGGGTGGTTAATGCATCAGATAACAACTGTAACAATTCGAGTTTACAGCATCTTTGTATCTGTGAACTTCGACCCAAAAGTTTATCGTGCCCTGAGTTTCACATTATAACACTGGTGTTATACTTGAACAGTGGAGTTAAGTATTTGTCATGTCTCTTGCATTAACATTTAAATACTCTAGCAGAAGTGTACTGGAGTTTTTCACTGCATGCAAAACATTTGAGACACTTAAATGAGACACAATGTATTCAATACCCGTACTGTACATTAACAGGAAGTCGCTGGAGAAGTTGCTGGATCGGTTATCAGAAACTCAGAGCATCAATCCCGAAAGTTTTGCTCTTGCTCCACAAATAAATGTGCTGTCAGTTCTGATAACATTCTCTCGATTTCGTAACCACGATGCAGTTTTGGTGCTAGATAATCCTCCAAGTTGCAGGTGAAGGAAGCTTTGCAATGTTGATGAGAAGGTAGTGTCATTATAATTCACTAACACTTCAGTCAGAAGAGTCAGATCATCCAATAACTTCGTGTGGTCACAGTCAGTAGATTCAAACGCCTTCTTCACCCTTTGAATGCCACTTACAACAGACTTCTACACCTTCTGAACGCCACTTACAACAGACTTCTTCACCCTTTGAACGCCACTTAGGTTACAACAGACTTCATCACCTTTTGAAAGCCACTTACAACAGACTTCATCACCCCTTGAACGCCACTTAAGCTACAACAGACTTCTTCACTCTTTGAACGCCACTTACAACAGACTTCTTCACCCTATGAACGCCACATACAACAGACTTCTTCACCCTTTGAACGCCAGTTAGGCTACAACAAACTTCATCACCTTTTGAACGCCACTTACAACAGACTTCTTCACCCTTTGAACGCCACTTTGGCTACAACAGATTTCATCACCTTCTGAACGCCACTTACAACAGACTTCATCACCCCTTGAACGCCACTTAAGCTACAACAGACTTCTTCACTCTTTGAACGCCACTTACAACAGACTTCTTCACCCTTTGAACGCCACTTAGGCTACAACAGACTTCATCACCCCTTGAACGCCACTTACAACAGACTTCTTCACCCTTTGAACGCCACTTACAACAGACTTCTTCACCCTTTGAACGCCACTTACAACAGACTTCTTCACCCTTTGAACGCCACTTACAACAGACTTCAAAAACATCATGTATGCATGGATTAATTCATCAGTGTACACGGCATATGTTTATGATGTATGTCACCTTTCAGATAATTTTGATACTCAAACATTTTTAGCTCTAACCATTGGTCACAGCCGTTACACTGCAGAAGCAATTAATAGTCAACGAGAATGACAGAGGCAGACCTGAACACTCGGAAATGGCTCATGTCCATCAAAAACGAGCTAGAACTGATTATTGTATGCTTGCTACCTTGAGGAAGATCTTGCAAACGAGTTGTAAGCTTCACTAACGAGGAAACCCTAAGCATGATTTCAGAGCTTGAATGTGATAGTGTTAACTGAACTGAATAAGGAATAGATCGGATATTATCTAAAGAAAACTCTTTTTTCAATTCATGGGAAACTCCACTGTTTATTCCAAAAGCCACACTCGCGTTGTCGGTAATGATGACATCAGAGCATCAACAATACCGTTTGCATCACATTCACATAGAGGTGTTATCTGCATTAAAGTTGAAACTTTCCTGTAATAATCACTGAAATAGTGTACAGCTAACCCACGGTATTTATTAACAATGTGTCTGTAAGCTCGCCCAAAAATATCTTAATTCCTGTCAACAATGTCCTTTTTTCAGTGTTACAATGAAGTCGATGTCTTGTCACTGAAGCATTTTTTTACAACGTCTACTAGATGTTTAAAGGAATAAGTGGGACAATGTTTGGCAATGAAGAGGGTTTATATGGCTTCAGCTAGAGCCACATCACGATATTTTTCAGCTTTGGGAGAGTATAGTTTTACGTGTCGAAATCATGCAAATGCTTATTACATTTTCTCTGTACTTTTATATCACAAAATTATACCTTTAAATTTATGTTACAGCTCATAAAATGAGTACTGTGTTCATTAATTGGAACCACTGAAATCCATTGTTTGTATATATCCTCATGCAGCCACTGTCTTCTAAATTTTTGTGAGTAATATTGTTGTCTAAGGATTTCTCCAGAAGTAAAGCACTGCCCTGTGTCCCTCATCACATCGGTCTTCCTTTCAAAAGGTGGTTACTCAAACTGAAGGAGACGGGGTGGTCACGCAAACAGACTATAAGACGCCGCTCACAAGAACAGGATTTGTTCAGTATAATCTTTCTGGTCTCCTCTCTTTCAGACACCCTCCTAAACCCTGACTGATCATCTTAGATACCGTATTATGACTACACTCACTGAAGATCGTATATTCAGTAATCATCGAGAACTACATCAAGTATTGAAAAACGTTCTTTCATTTTGGTTAGTGATCCTCTGTGCTGCGAGAAAAGGGTGAACTGAACAATACTGCATCCCAAGTTAAATGCCTCAGTAATGTCCTCGTTGGAATATAGTAAATATTTTCATATTACTTCCTGATTTCAAAAATGTCCAGGAAACGGCAGGGCCGAGAAGAGAGGGGGGAGGGAGTGCCCGAAGGGGTCCCGAACCCTCGCAGACAGTGTTACGAAGGGGGAAAATGTAACACTCTGTAACGACACGTTGGATATTAAACTTCACGGAACATGATTTTAGTTTGTTCAACTGTTCGACACATCAGGTTATATGTTTCTGTAGTTGGTGCTTTGCTAACAAATGACAGAAACATATAAGCCACAGTCACACGAAGCGACTTTACTCGCTGCTACTTGTAGCGGCGACTACCCGCCAGATGACAGTCGCTGCTACTGAGCCGGTCACACGTTGCTATTTTCAGTCTAGCAGTCCCGCACCTCGTGAAAGCAGAACGGAGACATGTCAAGGGTCAGGCGCCAGGTTTTAAACCGATTAATACGGGTAGTATGTGCTGAAATGGGACAAGAACTGTTGGACAAACTTTAAAATAAAAAGAAAAGAAAGTGGATAAGGGAGTGGATAGCCAGAAGGGAAAAATTGGGTTGGAAATAAAAAGAAAAGAAAGTGGATAAGGGAGTGGATAGCCAAAAGGGAAAAATTGGGTTGGAAATGAAAAGAAAGTGGATAAGGGAGTGGATAGCCAGAAGGGAAAAATTGGGTTGGAAATGAAAAGAAAGTGGATAAGGGAGTGGATAGCCAGAAGGGAAAAATTGGGAGCATCTGCCAATCTGCTGATAGAATTGGCTGCAGAAGACCCAGCTGGATACAGGAACGATTTTATGAGTACATATAATATTTGTGACAAATTTCACATTATTGACGTACGTTTTTAGACTCAACAAATTCCTCTGTGGCAGACTATATGGGAATATGAGGTTCTGTTTACCCTGCTTAATGTTTTGTGAACTTGACGTTTTACTTTCGGCTTATTATTAATTAAATAATAAAGTGAGTGGGCGAGATACAAAGGGGCTATTAATACCTAAACACAAAGTATGAAAGACTTTATAAAGGCTCTTCAAAAGCAAGCCACTTATTTCTCCTTCTCCTTGATATATATATATATATATATATATATATATATATAAATATATATATATATATATATATAGATATAGATATATAGATATATATATATATATATATATATATATATATATATATATATATATATATATATATATATATATATATATATATATAATTTGTGACTATGACAGATTGACTTTTAATTTCTGCTATGATATGCGCCTAAGGAAAAATAAATATAAATCCAACGGCCTGTAGGCTATATACAAACCGAGGAGGGGGGATACGCCCAGACCAAAAGAATGCAAATAGGATAATATTAAAAGCCCCTTTGATTTTCAGTCCCTCAAATTACTGTATTATGAAATATAAATTTTCTTGTACTTACCAAATTTGAGGACGATTCCCTTCCAGATATAAGGTTTCTCCAGAAGGAGATAGCTTTGTCAAACCAAACAAGCTTTGGTTTATAAACATCGTTAGTTCCGGCACCACTTTTCATTGATTTCTTCATCTTGTTCACTTCATTCCTATATGCATCCCTCAAGTTCTTTATTTTCTTCCTCAAAGTCTCTTCACAAGGAATCTGAAGACCAGCCTCAATCAGTTCGTTAATTAAACTTTTAAAACTGTGATCCCTCGCATTTTTCTTCATGTAGTTTTCATTGTTTGTATCCGATAAACCTTCATATTTTCTATAAATGTCCAAAAATCTAATGATTTCATCCCCTGACCACTTCAAAACTTGTTTGTCTGCCATATTTCACACGTGGGAAAACAAGCTCAATAGCTGACTCGGTGGGGGTCACTGTGCGACTGCGCGGTCACATGAAGCGACTATGGAACTACTAGTAGCCGCGACTAGGTCACGTGATCATGAAATCGCGCGCTACTTGCGAGTAAAGTTGAACATGTTTAACTTTAGTAGCCGCGAGTAATTTCAGTCGCCAGTTGGACCTGCTAGTGACGACTAGCCAGTCACACTTGGCGACTACGCGGCTACCACTCGCCGCTACTGCAGTAGCGGCGAGTAAAGTCGCCTCGTGTGACTGCGGCTATAATGTCATGTGAACAACTTAGTGTTTTTGAAATTTTGTTTAGTGTTCATGGAATTTACATAAATAACCTTGTGATATGTATCATGCATTACATGAATGGAGTACAGTATCCACGTGTAAATTGCTGCATGAATACATGACAGATGAGTGTAAACATTAATGTATTCATTTGTTTCCTTCCATTACTATACTGTATTTCTCATCTTTACATTTATGTGTTTATTGCCAGACATCATAATTCTGTAAGGGGTGGCTGTTTGACTTTGAGTTAGTTCTTTTATGGGGAGGGGTACTAACCCTCTGCCAATCCACTTGTTGACACCTAGGGAACACTTATGGGTTGGTTACATGGTTACCACCCAGCGTTATAAATGGCTTCCTGACTTACAGGAACAGTTATGCTCGTAACTCAATGTAAAGCTACCTGAAAAGGAAAGAGGGGTAATAAATAATGACAGGAAAGATGGAAGAAATAGGATGAGAGGATGGCAGACACAGACAAAGAATGATAATGGTGCAGGAAGAAGTAGGCAGCACTACATCAAGTGAGCAGATTATAGTCACCACCACCTACCAACATTTTCTTTACATAATATACTTTAATTTCATTTTAGTTATTATTGTTATTTTACAGATAGGGAGGGAAAGGTCCTATGGTGCACCAGGATTCTTTGGCAGTACATCATTGTGCCGTGACAAACTGGTTAGGCAGCAGTCTAGCCGTGAGTCAGACTTCGAGTATAATGATCAACTCAACACAGTTTTCAGGGGAAGGGGGACCCATTGTCAATAATCATGCCCCAGGCCTGGTGATGGCTGTCGGCGGCCATGAGCAATGGCCAAACCCCGTGGGTTTTTTACCTTTATTCGGCTGTCGGCTAGATGAAGTATGTTCTGTGTAGCAATTTTTATTAAGCTAAATCTAGGCGAATAATGGCTAATCTGGAAAGAATGATCCCGTTTAACACCATGCACAGGTTTATGATTTTACCTCAACCATTCCTGGTATGCATTCTGCAAATACCTTAAAACCATATCTGGCCTTCATTGATCCTAAATAACCATCGGCCACTTCACAAGAAAATGATTAGTTTCACAGCTTTCTTACCTACAGTCTTTAGCTTTGGTTAATATTCTCTCCTCTAAGCCTCCAATATTCATTCATATTCACTCTGCATACCTCAATAAAATACAGTAGTCATAAAAACATTATACCATTCTTTCAACATTCTCATCTTAATAACACTTTCAAGCACAATTCAGTCTTCTGTTATGTATGTCTTGCTTGAATATATATATATATATATATATATATATATATATATATATATATATATATATATATGTACCCATACTATGTACACCTAAAACCTATATATATGTATATGTAACCAGTACCATTGATGGAACTATTTATAGAAGCTGCTACTTGGGGTATCCATTCATCCCAGGAGACACTATTTGACCCTAAATGTCTGAGACCACTCCAAAACCTTTCGGTTGTGTCGCTTTACGAGGCCATTTGAAGCTGGATGGTTAGGGACAACATTGCATTTATTGATATTGTACTGTTTACAAATTTCTTCCAGAAGACTGTTGTTAAACTCAGTTCCATTACCTGTAATTATTGTGCTTGGTGTAGTAAATGAGCAAATTTCGTGGTTGATGAAGGCATGCGCTGCGCTTTTCATGGTCTTATCTGCAAGTGGTACTAGGACACAGTAGCGAGAGAAATAATCAACAGCTACAAATAAATACTGAGCGCCTGATTCCGTAAGTGAAAGTTTTAGAAGGTCAGTAGAGACAGTTTCCCACGGATGTGACGGAATTGGGTATTGTAAGAGCGGTGCAGGTACTCCGGTTGATCCTTTATGATGGTGGCACGAAATGCAAGAGTCACAGTGTACATTGATATCTTGACGCATAGTTGGCCAATAGTATGCAAGACGTGCCTGTCGCAAGCATCGATCTTTACTTGGATGGGATGCATGAGGTGTGTTATGAACTATTTGAAGTACTGCAGATATTAGATCAGTAGGGACAACAAGTTGGTGGACTTCCCTATTGGGCAGTTCCTTCCCTGTTAGAAATGTTTTCCTGTATAAGATATTATTGTTTAGAATGAACTCATCAATTGGTACTGGCAGAGTAGGTAAGGTAGAATTATCTCCCGATTCCAGGAAATAAATCACTTTGGACCAGACAGGGTCCTTGCGCTGATGATGTTGAATGACTTCTGGTGTTAGTGTGGTGTTATCAGTGTTGTTTGGCCGCACTGATGTGACAGCCGCTGCCACATTGCGTGAAAGTGCTTCCGCGACCACATTCGATTTTCCTGGGACATACTGATAAGTCGGGTTGAAGTCCTGGATGGTGACAGACCATCTAGCTAGCCAACCAAGTGAGGTTATGTCCTTTGAACAGATCGCATAGAGGTAGGTGGTCTGTTTGGATATGCACTGGGTAAC
This sequence comes from Coenobita brevimanus, assembly GCF_032717465.1. Lineage (NCBI taxonomy): Eukaryota > Metazoa > Arthropoda > Malacostraca > Decapoda > Coenobitidae > Coenobita > Coenobita brevimanus. Next base: position 28,421,525 of record NC_136993.1, read on the forward strand.
CATATACTATATCTCTGAAGTGTTTCAAGGACCAGACCACTGCCAGAGCTTCGAGATCTGTAACACTATAATTACGTTCGGCAGAGTTGAGGGAGCGACTAGCATACGCTATTACCCGCTTTCTTGATCTTTGATCCAATTGCATTATAACTGCACCAAGGCCGGCGCCCAAGGCATCTGTGCACAAAAGAAAAGGTTTGTATAATCAGGAAATGCTAAAACTGGGGCATTTACAAGAGCTGTTTTTAGTGCTTGGAAGGCTTGTGACTGATCGTTTGTCCAAACGAAAGGCACATTTTTCTTTAGTAAATGAGTCAGAGGAGTGGCAATCTGGGAGTAACTTTTAATAAATTGCCTGTAGTAACCACTTAATCCCAGGAAACTCTTTACAACATCTGTACTGGTAGGTTCTGGGAAGTTGATTATCGCCTTAGTTTTATCGGCATTGGTATGAATCCCTTGTGCATTAACTACATGTCCTAGAAATTTAAGTTTCTTTCTTAGGAAGTTACATTTACTGAGGTTAATCTTCAGACCAGCCAGTTGAAGGCGCTGAAATACTTGCTGAAGTTTAACAAAATGTTCAGGAATGGATTTGCTCACAACAATAATTTCATCTAGATAGGCAAAGAGAGAATGGCCCATCATGCCACAAAGAACTGAATGGATGAGTCGCATGAATACTGAAGGGGCATTCCTTAATCCGAAGGGAAGTCTCTTGAACTGAAAATGTCCAGAAGGGATACTAAAAGCTGTTATAGGGCGAGATGATTCTTCCGTTTCTACCTGCCAGTAGCCACTGAGTAGATGAAGTGATGTAAAGACTACGTTATTCTCACCTAGTGACTCCAGTAAATCAGTCAGGACTTGCAATGGAAAACGATTGGGTACAGTAACTGAATTTACTCGATGATAGTCCACTATCTATCTATCCATCTATTGCCAGACGCCTCAATCCCGTTTGGGGTGGCCACAAACAAATCGCCTCCAAGTCGCCCTGTCCCCCGCCATTTCACTCCCCTGCTCCCAACTCACACCCCCCTCTCTCATATACCTCTCCACCCCATCTCTCCATCTCATCCTCGGCCTCCCCCTCCCTCTTTCCCCCTCCACCTCACTCACATACACTCTCTTCGTCAGTCTTTGACCCTCCATCCTCTCCACATGGCCAAACCACCTCAGATAGTCCACTACTTGTCTAAATTGGCCATCTTTCTTTGGAACTAAGAAAAGTGGGCTATTCCACGGACTGACAGAGGGTTCAATGATATCCTGATCTAACATTTGTTGTACCATCTCGTCAGTCTTGTTCCTCAAGCTGTGAGGCAATCGGTAGGCTGGTATGTAAATCGGTTGAGTACCCTGGACCAGTTGTATCTTGTGCTTCACTAAGTCTGCCGTACCCATAGGTTCTCCGGGTAAGGCTACTACGTCTCGATATGATTGCAATAGATTGACTAATTGATCTTTATGTTGTGGATAACCATCACAAGTCAGTCTTGAGAGTAGGTCAGGTGAAAAGGTTGGAGCAGATTCCTTAGAATTAATTGCATACACACCGGTTGGTTCACCATCATCGTCATCATGTTTAGTAGGTATGGAGATTGGTACCTCCTGGCACTCCCTTACGGCCGATGGGTAAACCAGGAAGTCTCCAATCTTTATACCACTTTTAAGTTTTATAGGAGTGTTACTGGTATTTAGTAAGTACAGGTAACACAAGTTATCCTCCAACACAGCACACAATGCCGACTCATAAGTTAAACCATTCACACAACACGTCTCTGGTAATGTTCGTACATTCAATCCAGCTGTCGCACCTACAATATGAACAGAGACTTGGGTAAACTCATGCGGCAACAAAGTTGTGCACTGATTTGTTATTGCACGCTTCGTCTCTGCGTGTTCTAGAACATCATTCAAAGTTTGTGAGGTAGGTAACTGAGACGTGTCTGAGTCGGCTTGAGTGCTGTCATTAGAGGGGTTATCATGATTTACTATTGAGTGATTAGAGGGTGTATCAGTAGCAGTCGGTGAATTTACTTCAACGCTCCCAGGAGGTGGTGGATTTATTTTTGTACTCTCAGAGAATGAGGAGCATTCACCTGTACTCTCAGGTAGTGGTGAGGATAGTGGGGACTGAATGACTGAGTTAATATGGGAAAGGACAGGACGTGGATAAGCCATGCCATATACTGGAAAGCCATAAATATCTATGCTAGTAGAAGACGGGATTAGAGCTATGTTGTATTCTGCCATGGTGGGTAAGCCTAGAAGGGCATCTGCTGGATATTTGAGGTCATTTGTAACATGAAATGTCACTGTAAATGGTGTCAAAGCTTTATCTAATTGTATTTTCAAAACAACTCGCCCTTTGACTCTAAACTCGGAGCCATCCACACCACATAAACGAATGTCCGGTGGCTCAAGAATGCCGACCCTTTTACCTGTTCCTCTAATGCGGTTTAAGGAGTTTTCAGATATCAAATTTACCATAGACCCCGTATCCATGAAAAACGAGGTTTGGACGTCTTCACTCCGCCCTAGAATGACTAAGCCTGAAGAAGTGTTAGCTCCTACCTGGCGGATGGGGAGTTGATCTTCTGTAGTTACGTGATACGGGTCCGGTATGAGCGCTCCCCTTCCCCCGACTGGCGACCGTTTAGGAAATGACACTTCTCAGTAGTGTGAGTCGTACTGTTCTTATGATATTTGCACTTGGGGCGACGCGTTCGCGATGGTGTAAGCTGGCGACACTGTGAGGGATGACGTTGGTGTTCGTGGTCGCAACTGGATGCTCGATGTCCGATGTGACCACAGCACCAGCACACGATCGAGGATTGTCTACCCCGGTGCACATTTGACTGATCACGACCGCCGGTTGGTGATCTACAACGTGAATGGGAACGGTTAGTGTTAGTTTGTCCTCTCGCAATTGGTCACGAACGTGAGTGATCTGATGAAGCAACGGAGGTGTGGAGAACTTGGGTAAAGGAAGGGCGATTAGTGGCCTGACGAGTGAGGTTGGATCCCGTTCGTTCCCTAATTGCCTTGGAGACATTTTGAATTTCGTCTCCTGGGTTGAATCCTATCTGTAATGCTAATTCTTTCTGGATGGGGTCAAGCCAATTCATAAATCTCAGATAACCCAGCAAATCTCCAAAGTCATCAAGGGAAATCATAAATGTTCCTTGAACGTCTTTGACCCACTGGGTGCCACGCAACAACTGGCACATCTCAGAACTAGTGGCTTTCATTGCCGCTGCTGCCTCATACAATTTTCCATCTTTAAGTTGGACCTTCATATCCTCCTCCATTTGGGATAACAAATTGGTAAACCCTATGAGAGAGGCAGGATTTGAATGTTGACAACAAAGTTGAATTAACTCACAATGCAAGGCATCAAATGTTTGACAGTCCTCAAAATGGCCTGAACGAATCGTGGCTCCTACTGGAGACCTGTCTTGATGGAGCCTCCCCATAAGATAGGAGACCTTGAGAGTTTCATTTGTGATTTGTCTGTTTCGAATGTCCGTTTCTACCTCTCCGAGGAAGTCGTAAATGGACACTGAGTTATCTTCGCTGGTAAATTTAGGGCGGTTAGCATCATCCAAATATATTGACTGTGGAGGGGGGGGGGCGTTGTTTCCCATGGTTGGAAGAGGGTGAGGTTGGGTAAGTGTGGAACTAACTGAAGTAGTAGGCTGAGAGGTAGTGAAAGTAATGGTAGTTATGGGTGGTTGAGTTGGGAGCTGAAGTGTTGTATTAGAGACAACTTGGGAAATGGAAGTAGTAGGAGGTGAAGGAAGTTCTAGAGAGTCATTTAAAGATGAAGGTGTATCTGGATTTAATTTATCTGTGAGAAAGATATCTGGGTCCTCTAGAGCAGAAGAAGTAGTAGTGGTAGTGGTAGTAGTAGTAGGGGTGATGGTAGTGAGAGTAGTATGAGAATGTTCAGTTTTAGGAGTTGTCTGGGCGGATGAAGAATATTTGTGATACGATCGACCGCTACGAAGAAGAGTCACTGAATCGTCATTATCGGGAGTACAGGCTCAATTTCAGTTGCTTGTCGCTGGCGAACGGGAGAGAGCTCAGTTTTTCCAAAGTATGACATGTAGTGAAGGAGAGAAAAAAAGGTAAATGATAATGAGAATGAAAAATTTTATGTACAATGTGAGAATGAGGGCATATGAAATATGTACAATAGGAATGGGAGTAAATATTTACAATGGAGGCAAAATGAACAAGGTAAATCAGATGAAAAGAAATGAGGTGAGAGGTGAGCGTGGTGAGTGGTGGTGCGGAGAATTAAGGTATATATAAGCGATGTACGATAGCGAATAAAAGACAGATGAATGGTATTATGAGGTACAATCTGTAGAGAATATCCGGAGGTAATCTCTATACAAAGACAGGGCTTGAGTTGATTAGAATAAACTATACAAGTACATATAAGGAATACCGAAGCAGTGAGAATGAAGGGAAGCCTGGTTTGGAGGAAGGGAAGTTGAGACAGTACGTGAATGAAGGACCTCTTCCTGGCTGCGAAGGTGGCGAAGGTGGCAGGGGTGGGGTGGCGATGACGTCACAAGTTCAGGCAACGAATGGGAGGCCAGCTGAGGGTCAGATGATCACCAGTGAGACGTTGATTGGAGAGCGCCAGCGATGACATGGAGACACATGCCCTGGGCAAGATACCGGTGGCCGCCATTGCCAGGCGGTGCGGGTGAGGCAGGTTCTGCTTGGTCAGCAATGCGGAAGGTGGGGTTGAGAGGGGGTGGTTGGGATGTGGTGGGGTGAGTCGGGATGGTAATCATATAATTATGAAGAGAATAAGGACGGAAGAGCTGACACCTGATAGTTCCTTACTGAGTTTCAGTAGAATAGCAGCTGTTGAGAAGCAATGAGGCCAGCACATCGGTGGTGACACGTCAGAGAAGTTGCAGGAAGCGTTCACCACAGAAGATGTAGGTGTCCCAAACACAAGGCAGGCAAAAGGCAGATGTGTGGCAGGTGTGGCAGGGGTGGAGAATGTACAAGCAGGTGTAGGAATCACTCCCGTTGTGGCACTAAATCACGGTAGAGGCGAAATGAGGTCCGATAACACCGCTGCTACCAAATTGTTACAATGGCCCCGTGCTCCCCTCTCAGGATTATTTCAAAGATCAGAGGTGACATATAATGGAGGTTTATTCCAGAGAGAACTTCTATAGCTGTGATCTGTTTGATAGCTAGTCCCTTACTGCCTCACAGCACTGCCACCAAATTGTTACAATGGCCCCATGCTCCCCACTCAGGTTTATTTCAAAGATCTGAGGTGACGTATAATGGAGGTTTATTCCAGAGAGAACTTCTATACCTGTGATCTGTTTGATAGCTAGTCCCTTACTGCCTCACAGCGAGCAGAGGGCTTGGAAACCTTAGCTTAAGTCAGCAGTTTAGAGAAGTGTGCTGATTCCATCAATGGTACTGGTTACATATACATATATATAGGTTTTAGGTGTACATAGTATGGGTATATATATATATATAAATAAATATATAACCGAGTTATAATAATGTTTTTGTCCATTTGTGAAATGCGATTTACAATGAGGAAATATTTAATGCATGTACCTTTGTTGCTATCTATAGTATTTCTCCCCTGGCACATCAAAAGGACCTATTATATATTCACAGGTCTCGTACCAAATCTGCGGTTCAAATATTTCACCACTAACAGTCCATACAGTAACTCCTTAACCCATTGCGTCTGGTTGTCATGTATACATGTTGTTCTGGGGCTGTCCAGGTGATATATATATATATATATATATATATATATATATATATATATATATATATATATATATGTGTGTGTGTGTGTGTGTGTGTGTGGAGCCTCTGTGGTACAGTGGTAGAGTGTGCATTTCATACACGGGTGAGTCAGGGTTCGCGCCCCGTCAGGGTCATAAACTTTTGGAGTGTTCACCCGGCCACGTACTGCATTGGCAGACACAAGGGGTGCTGTGGTTGAAACAGTGTCGCTTACTATAAAGTATCCTTGCACCCAGTCGGCTTGCGTGGGCCAATTACACTTGGTTCACAGACTACACACACATCCAAAGCCACTCCAACACTACAATTACACTTACAAGCACTTCTCACCTTACATACAATCTCTACCAGACAGCCTAAGCCACTTGGTAGAGATATATTGGCTGTATCGTCCCGACTTCGGTCAGGATAAGCCGGTCCTGCAGTGGATACTCAAACGGCTGATGATGATGATGATATATATATATATATATATATATATATATATATATATATATATATATATATATATATGATCTAGTAATTTGCCCCGTTGTCTGAATATTCAGCTGGTTTTTTCCACGATATGCAGCCACTTGCAACCCTCCAGCATGCATCCTAGTCACACTCCAGTTGCCTGCATACCTCCATCATGGATAGACCTACACAGAAATATTTCCCTGTAGCTGGACCTTCAGCTGAGTGCCTGCAGCCGCCGACTTCAACACCAATGAAGTCTGAAGGCCCGAAAAGGAAAGTCCTTAGTGATAGTGCGATAGGGAGAGAGTTGGCCCTGCCTCATCACCAATAGTGAGTGAGGAAAGGAACTCCTCCTCTGACGAAAGTCACCTCGTCATGCTGAGTGTGGAAATGTATGCATTAAATGAGGAGGGTGACCATGAGTTCTCCACTGTCTGACAATCTTTTCCCTCTGCACGATCATCAGCCTTTTCTGATGGTGGAAATGGGTCAGGTAATATTGATGATCCTGCAGAGGGGGATATTCGCACAACGGAGAAGATGGAAGAGGAGGTAGGGAGTGAAGAAAGAGAGGAGATGGAGGGTGGTGGGAGGAGGAAATGCCACAGGATGATCCTCTCACCAGTGTGTGACTCAAGGCTTACCGTTGAAATTTCCACACATCCTACCACAACACTAGCCTCTCCCACATGTCCTGCATCACCACATGCATCACCACACCGGCCTGCCTCACCACGTGCCTTGCCACATCAGCCTGCATCATCATCAAGTAGCCTACGTTGGTTTATGACAGTGATGATCATTTTATGGCCAGCAGGCATGTACCCATCCCAGAGTTTCACCATGGCCATCACCACAATCACCATCACAAGCATCATCAACATCACCACCACCATCACCTGCCTCATCTAGTGAGCATTCGGTGGACTTGGCACCATGCTAGGGACTGGGGCACGGGACGGGGCAGGCCACGTGCATGGCAGGCAAGGCAGGGACCAGGGGTGGGTATGTTAGAAACATTTGCCTGGGAGGAAGGGACAGGGTTTCAGCCCGATGTACCTGTGTTTGATGACACAAATGACGGTGTGCTACCAGAATTCCTGTGCTATGCATCATCTGCCTTTGTTGATTTTTTCATTTTTTTTTACAACAACAGTAATGGCATTCATTGTCAAGGAAATGAATGCATTTAGGGAATTCTGCTGCAACTGGGGTGAAACCTCGCACATAAGAGAGAATGAAAAGATGAAAGAATGGACGGTGACGAATATTAGTGAGATGTATGTTTGCCTAGCACTGACCATGTTGATGTCTCACATGAAAAGCATAATATTTATGATTATTGGCTAGTGGCTGACATCGCTTTAACACTGATGTTTCGTAAGTATATGCCATGGGACAGGTATCTCGACATCCTCAGGTACCTGCATTTCTCCACCAATATGGGCCAACATCCAAATGATAGGCTATGGAAAACTTGCTCAATTCTGGAAATGATGAAGGAGAAATTCGGATCTTATTTCAGGCCATTCCAGATGGTTGTTATCAACGATTTGCTTGTTCTGTTCAGGGGACGTCATGCCTTCATACAGTACATTCCCTCAAAGAGACATTGTTTTGGAATGAACTTTTTTGTTTTGTGTGACTGCAAGACTTGCCTTGTGTTAGATTTTATTGTGCATACAGCAAGTAATGCAGAGTTATCGAAGGATGACCCCCATGGCTTCTCAGCTCAGTCGTGATAAAGCTCATGGACAGGTACTTTGGTGGTAGCCATATCCTGTTCATCGATAATTACTACACAGTGCCAAGTCTGGAAAGTAAATGCAAGGACACAAAATTGGATCGTGTGACACTGTCCATCCAAAGAGGAAACATTGGCCATCCTTTCCCAGGGGCGCCGTGAAGGGGGAGTGCAGGATCTTGAAATCAGGTAAACTCCTTGCAATTCACTGGCATGATGATAGAAAGGTAAATGTCCTCTCCAAGGTCCATGAAGGTAAGGTGGTAGACACAGGCAAGGTCGATAAGAGAACGAGGCAGCCAGTCTTCAGCCTGATGTCGTTATTGACTATGATGTCAACATGCGACTCCTGATAAATCTGATATGCAAATCAGCACCACTCACTGTCTGAGGTGATGCTGTAAGTGGTACAAGAAGGCATTCTTACATGTACTTGACATCTGTGTACTGAATGCCTTCATTCTGTATAAGGATGTAACACAGACCAGCACATCCCTCAGAGTAGTTTAAGAAGGATGTAATTTACAGCTTCCTGGAGAGATAAGGCCAAGTAATGCCTTCAATGAAATGGAAGCACATTGTACAGCAACTGCCTGATTGGCTATAGTGCAGAGCAGTGTTGTAGGTCTCGCGACCAGTTTGATGTGGTCTTGATCTTGGTCTCGCTTGATGAGGTCTTGGTCTTGATCTTGGTCTCGAAGCTTCTGGTCTTGGAATTTTGGCTCGAGACCTGGTCGAGACCAGCATTACAAAGTGAATCACGACGTGTGGAAGGACGGAATTTATGATCATACATGGAGAAAAAGCATGGCTGATTCGATTCACGGTGCACCATACAGTGTTGTACTGTCTATAGATACTGTCTGGCTAGCGCTACAGTGATGATGCATGAACTGAGCCCTGCGAGCACCGATAGTGAATGTGAGTCGAGAGAGCATGCATGACGTGGCCTTTCTTGCAGTGTTAATCTGCGTTTGCACGCACACACGTTTGCAGCTCTGTTCACCTCCATGTACTTCATATACGTGTATGGTGTATGCAATCCCCAAACCCTTCGTTCACGTACACCACAGGTTTAGCTAGTTCGCTCAGAAAACGTAACCACAAAAATTTCTATTTTCCTATGTTTGTTTCTTCATGCCAGTGAAGCAATAAAAGCAGAAATATTTCACCTAGATGTTCAGCTGTTTACATATATTAAATTTTGTAACCATATTTCCTCCCTTACAGGGGCATAGCCAAGATTTTGGAAAAATGTGGGCCAAGTCAGACATCAGTGGCTTCCAACCTTTCAAGTTATGACCTTCCAAAGCTTCCAAATGACTATCACGGAGGCCTGCAGTGACTTCTGTGACCTTTTTAGAAGAAATCAGAATATTTTCTAGTGTTTCATAGCACCCTCGTATTTCATACAACTTATTTGCCTATGCGATGGGGGCCATGGCCATGTGGCCCAGTGGCGTTTCTAGCCCCACTAAAATGGGGGGGGCGGCCACTTGAGGGCCGATAAATCATCTGTAGTAGCAGGAAGGGCAGTGAGCAGACACGAATGAGGACCCCTTTCAAGAAGGAAAGTTAGTGAAAACTGTTCTCTTAACCCGTCACGTCCCGACCACTTTTGCACCTCCGACACCCCCCAGTCCCGACCATTTTTAGAATTTTTTTTCTTTTTGGCTTAAACCTCCGCTTTTGGTGAGAAACATCGAAAATTCATAGAGAAATCGCTCACCTGAGGTTTAAAATACTCGATCCAGGTAGGAGTACCTCCTTACCTTACAGGGTTTTCTATGAGGCTTGCTGCAAAGAAAACGAGTTCTATGGCAGGATAACTATTCCACACCACTCCTAAACGGTATTTATTTATTTATTTGGTATGAATTTATATGTAGTATGAGAGTGTATTGGTTTTCAAACGGTAATATAGGCATTATAAGCATTGTTTCACTCACTAACTCATCACCATTCCTGACCTTCTTTTGCCACATTACGTGATCATCATTTCTGACTGTTTCTTCCTCTAATGCTATGTAAACTTTGTCCTCCACATTGTCATCGATTGGGGAATCACTCTGGCCCTGAATGTCTTTATTGGCCAGGTCACTGGTAACAGGTGAATTGCCGAGACAATGGCGTGCGGGGAGGGGAAGAGGTTATGCGGTGTAAGGCATTGTCCCTGCTTGGCATTTTGTAGAGGAATAGAGGAAGGTGTCCCGTGTATATGTACGAAAAATCACGCGCAAAAATTGAAAATTGTGCAAATTAGGGACCTTGCAATTGCAAAACGTACAAGTATGTCAACGGGACTAGCAAATGTAAAATGTTGCAACGTACCCACACGTCAATGGGACGTCTCGGGTTAAACAAATAGTGGGTATGACCGTAAGAAGTATTTCGAGCACTTATGGAAGGAAAATATATATTTTATATTTATGAATATTTTTTGTTTCCCACCTCTGTATCCCGAAACCCCTTCGGTCTCTTGTGTAATTATCCTGAAAAATAGGTAGTCCCCCTCGACTGTTCACAAGAAACGAAAGATGAATATGTTGTGTTTGGAATATTTGGGAACAAGTAAAGCTTGGAGAGAAGTGCAAAAATTAGTCTTCCGAAAACCAGCTTTTGCATGAGGAAGATACAGCTATCCATGAGTACGATGGCACTGACAAAAATGCAACACCACACATTATAACTTCAAAACTGTATTTTAAAAAGTTAAAAAACTTTAAAAACTTTCAGAAGCCTTAACATCTGTGTGCAGGGCTGTGGAGAGCTATGACTGCGCCCTGGGGTGCCTGGAAAACGTTTGACACAGGCCAGAAAAAGATTCTATATTGCCCCAGTCCTGGTGTGGGCCCTGGTCCCTCCATACTCTTGAGTTTTGGCCCCGGCAATTATCCCCATTGCCCTCTTCTCTCTTTCATTCAGCTCATGTGCGATAATCAACTTAAGTTCGTTTAAAAGGTGTTCAGTATCGCATCGATACATAATCTGCAACTGGGTGATTGGGGTACTAGTGCACTCACTCAAGGGGCAGAGACGCCCGTGAAAACTGACCAGCAGTGCAGCATCAGCAGACAAATAAATTCTTGGTCTTGGTCTCGGAGGATGTGGTCTTGGTCTTGATCTTGGTCTCGGAGGATCTGGTCTTGGTCTTGGTCTTGGTCTCGGAGGGCCTAGTCTTGGTCTTGGTCTTGGTCTCGAGGTGCCTGGTCTTGACTACAACACTGGTGCAGAGACTACCTCACTAGACATGACATGGAAGCACTGCCTCTAACACCTGCAGGCAAAGAAGCCTTCCGGCATTGCTATGTTTGCGTCAATTCATCACGCTGACCACAGCGATGCTGTATGACGAGGTGGTGGTGTGCTGAATGTGAGGTAGCACTGTGCACTACCTGTTTCTTTGACATTCACTCAAAGACCGAGTGGTAGAAGTCTGGGTCGTATGTATAAGTTAGTGTACATACCGATGTGATGGTTTTTGTGTAAATAGAAAAAATAGTTTTACCGCTCTGTGTATATGCATATGAATAACGGAAGCACAAAGTTTGTTTCATGATGAAGTCGATGCCTTATTTTTTATTGAATGTTTTCGTTTGTATAGATATTTGTTATGATGAAAAAGTACAAATCACAGGAGAAAAAAAACTGTCATAGTGATAAGTACTTTTGATTATGGACAGTACTTGAATAACTACTTTGTTTACAATATTTTTTTTAGGGTTTTTGTGGTAGTAGTAGTAGTTGTACTAGTAATGGTAGTAGTAGTTGTAGAAGTAGTGGCAGTAGTCTTAGTAGTAGTGGTAGTATGTGTAGTAGTTGTCGTTGTAATAGTAGTAGTTGTAGTTGTAGTAGTAGTTGTGGTTGTAATAGTAGCAGTTGTAGTAGTGGTAGTTGTAGTAGTAGTTGTGGTTGTAATAGTAGCAGTTGTAGTAGTTGTAGTTGTAGTAGTAGTTGTGGTTGTAATAGTAGCAGTTGTAGTAGTGGTAGTTGTAGTAGTAGTTATGGTTGTAATAGTAGCAGTTGTAGTAGTGGTAGTTGTAGCAGTAGTTGTGGTTGTAATAGTAGCAGCTGTAGTAGTGGTAGCTGTAGTAGTAGTTGTGGTTGTAATAGTAGCAGTTGTAGTAGTGGTAGTTGTAGTAGTAGTTGTGGTTGTAATAGTAGCAGTTATAGTAGTGGTAGTTGTAGTAGTAGTTGTGGTTGTAATAGTAGCAGTTGTAGTAGTGGCAGTTGTTGTAGTAACAGTAGTTGTAGTAACAGTAGTAGTATCTGTTGTAATACCCAGACTTCTAGTCGTACAGCAGTGCCAGAATCGAGCGACAATGCAAGCCAAACATACATCTGTGTGTGTGTATGTGTGTGTGTGGGGGGGGGGTGTACGGCATTGTGGTGGTGAGGCAAGCACGCAGCCTGCCTCAAGGTCTTTGCTATGGTTACCGGACTCCCAGCAGCAAGTCGCCCAATTATGGAAAATTTTCACTTAAATAGTGTTTGTGGTGGATTGCAGTCTTCTGGAAGTGTTATTGGGGGGCTATTCTAAGCCTTAGTTGTGTCACCTCACCTCTGCCGCGCATATGGACATGGGCAAAAAACAACTAAAATTGCCCCCTTTCCCCACTCACTCACTCTCCCTACACGCATTTCACGGACAATCTGATGCAATCAGCTTGAAGTCGAAGGACTGGTCAGTATTATAACACTTGGTTTTTTATTTCTGGTAAAGTATTAACTGAGATATGAAAGTTTAAAAATAGACGATTTTCTCGGGAATGCTCAGCTGTGGGAAGTGTTGGCGGTAATGCTGTATGTGCCGGACATGATTTGTTAATATAATTTCTGTCATTCTGACTTAATGGTCCCCAGACTTGTCTGTGTCTTTATGATCTTTAAGACGTGTGTTTGCAATACAAGAGACAAAATTTCAAACATTTGCTCACCATAATCCATGCAACTGGCAGTGCCTAAACATTTGCCCAGCATAGCTCATAAATGGGAAAGTGTTTAAACATTTGCCCAGTATATCTCATGACAATGAAAGTGTTTAAACATTTGCCCAGTATACCTCATGAATGAAAATGAAAATTCTTGAACATCTGCTCAGTATAACTGATGATTGGGAAAGTGCATAAACATTTCCCCAGTATAAATCAATAGTGGAAAAAGCACAACTCATTAACGGGGGTGTGCTTAATACTGTTTACAAGTATTTAAAATGGCAGCATCTTTTTTAACCACATAAATATTTACCTCTTTTCTTATATCAATAACTTTAGTGACAGGAGTGCTTCGTTTGGCGAAGTATACACCCGGGATATATTGTGCCATCCATGGTTCAATGCCCCACCTCCAGCCATCTGCTGCAACCATTTCCTCTATGGTCTCCATGGGCTTGGTCTTGCCTTGGACGGTGAGGTGGGTGATCAGGGAGGACTTGAACCCCGTACACACGATCAGGCAGAATAACAGCCACCAACCCACCAGCATCTGTTAAACACGTTTTTTTAAAGTGGTTACTTCTGTACACAGTTGTTACTTTTTTCTTTGACGCTAACAAAAAATCCATTTCCCTCTTTCCGTTTTCAGATGTGGGGTGGAGGAATCACTGATACGGGTATTATTAGAACAAATATCATGGAAGCCTTAATGTGCTCCATACCTCCCCAATGAAACTTATCATGACTGAAAGCCTTCTCATCAAAATAAAAATAAATCAAGTTATTATGTGGCCCATGATAATACTTAAGAATATAAAGATAGAAGGTTACTAAGCTCCTCCAGCACCTGTCCAGAGATGTTGACCGAGGGATCTGATGGAGGCTTTTCCAGAAGGGCACCCCAGCCGTACAGGAGGGCAGTGTTCAGCTTGACCCCATTCCCATCTGCCGCCCACGCCCACACCCACTGCAGCACCCACAGTGCCACTCCAAACACCAGCACGCCCACCAGCAGTCCCACCCACACCTCCCCTATGGATATCGAAAACAAGAAAGGTCACAGCAAGCATATGTAAATTAAAAGCCGTGAGATGAGGTTGAATTTGTTGTGAAGATAAATAGCATAAGATTGAGCTGGATTCACTTTAGTTATGAAAAGTTTGTGCATACTCATGGCAAGGTGAGAAGGAGAGGGAAAGAAGCAGAGGAGAATGAAAGACAAACGATGTTAAAGGGAAGTGAAGAGTCTCATTCCTAAAGAAACTCGACATCGGGCCGATAATGCTCTATGTTCACAATAAGCAATACTTTCATTTGCCGGTCTACTTTTTGCGTACAAACTATATTCACACTATCTCCGGTGTATATCAATTTAGGGGAGGTTTTTCGAAATGGAGTGGTTAGAGAAAGTCTTCAAGAATCCCTTCATTTCTGATGGTCTTTCGTAAGCTTAATAAAATTGCTCGTACGTAGGATGAATAAACCTTGCAAACGCTTCATCAAATGAGAGACATTTGATTGCTTTATGAAGAATGTCATGGAATTACTAGAAAATGGATTGGACAGCATTACAGTTCTTCTTATGACTTTTAATCCCTTTAGTCTCATGATTTACTTCCTTCATTATTTAAATTCTAATGAAGAACAAGCACCGGAAATACACATCTCAGAAACTATCCTATCCAGGGAGACATTAGTACACCTTACCAGACCGCAATGAGGCCAGCACCCTTCCCCGCTACAATACATGTACAAAAGAGAACTCACAACAACCACTTTCCCCACACTGCAGGTCAGACCCCCGCATAACAGCACACTCACCATATGCACCGCACGATCACAACACAGAGAGTCAGTCAACATATACTCAGCACAAGACCTCCTTCAAAACATTCCCTGATCAGCCACCGTGCAGTCAAGACCTCTTCCCCATCTGTCTCTAGCACTGGACTCTGCCTCTGTTATAGAGGAAGATTTTTTTCCAGTTTTTCCCAGTATTGCCATTTTAGGGACTTAGTCTCTGGCACTGAGGAGATTTTTGTGTTTAACCCCCCCCCCCATCCCGACGTTTTCTGGGCAGTAGTACGCCCCAGTCCCGACATTTTTGGATCTTTTTTTTTTTGGCTCAAACATCTGTTTTTGGTGAGAAACATCGAAAATTCATAGATAAACCGGTCACCTGAGGTTTAAAATACTCGATCCAGGTAGGAGTACCTCCTTACCTTACAGGGTTTTCTATCAGGCTGGCTGCAAAGAAAACGAGTTCTATGGGAGGATAACTATTCCACACCACTCATAAACGGTATTTATTTTTTTATTTGGTACGAATTTATATGTAGTACGAGAGTATATTGGTTTTCAAACGGTAATATAGGCATTATAAGCATTGTTTCACTCACTAACTCGTCACCATTCCTGACCTTTTTTTGCCATAATACCTGATCATCATTTCTGACTGTTTCTTCCTCTAATGTTTGTCCTCCAGATTGTCATCAATTGGGGAATCACTCTGGCCCTGAATTTCGTACCATGGCATGACATGGCTTTACTGGCCAGGTCACTGATAACAGGTGAATTGTTGAGAAAAGGGCATGCAGGGGGGGGAGGAGGTCATGCTGGGTAAGGCATTGTCCCTGCCTGGCATCTTGTAGAGGACGGTGTCCCGTGTATACGTGCCAAAAATCACTCGCAAAAATTGAAAATTGTGCAAATTAGGGACCTTGCAATGTTGCCGCATTAATTTACGTCTCCAGGATATGAATGCACATCATGTGAGGACGTGAATTCACGTTTCCGGGACGGGGCGGGTTAATAGGTTTTTGCTGGGACTCTGTCTCCAAGGCAGATGTCTGTCTGACTGTGTTTGGTGTGTGAGTGTGTGTGTGTGTGTGTGTGTGTGTGTGTGTGTGTGTGTGTGTGTGTGTTTTGGCCTGCCGTTAGTGTCCATCACTGTAGTACGACACCGAACCCTGAAGGGGTGCCGTTAGGGCACTTCCATGAAGGGGGGCCATTAGGGCCTGGTTAAAGGAGGCAGTGAGGGCGGCTCTGGTAGATTAGGAAAGACCCTCACGGGGCAGTGGTGGCCCCTCCTACGTCGCCCTTTAGAGGGTGGGGAGCATAGGTTGCCCGTCACTGTAGGGACTTGGCCGTTTTTCTGTTATTCTTTTGGAGTGATTGTGTGTGTGCTGTGTGTGTGTGTGTGTAGTCTGTTTCTTGGTAAGTTTGCTTGCCTTTGAGTCATGGAGGCACCTCTTAGTACCCGATCTTCGGGTCCCTCACGCATCCCACGACCTCAGCCCCAGCGCTCAGGTTTATCTAGGCCTTCCAGTGCTAAGGGAAGTAAGAGGGAGAGATGCTCCTCCACCTCCAGCTCTCACTCCTCTGCTCCTGTAGATCCCTGTCCCTCCCTGGCTACCGCCTTGGCTCCTGCCCCTGGCCTTTTGTCTCGGCCTGCCACCTGTGCTTCCTCTTCCACAACTCGACCAGCAAAATCAGCTCGCCACCATGAGCAGATGACCGTGGATGCTGCCATTCCTGCTGTCTCACTTGCTCCCTTTAATGCTGATCCTGCCCATACTGATGGCGACGGTTTTGCACTGGTCAGCAGTAAAAGATCTAGTTGGCGTGAGCAGGGAAACAATGCCACTCCGGTACCATGCTCTGGGGCTCCTCACAAGCCTCCTCTTGCCGCTCAACCTTCAGTAATGGTGGCAGTGCCCCCTCCACCCTGCTCATCATACCCAGCCTTTCGCGTGACTCGCCAGGACGGGCACGAAACAAGCTATGATGCAGTCACAGCTTTGGAACGCCGCCTGCCGGAACTGAGGACCACCAACATTATCGGCAAAGATGGGAGCTCCGTCTTAGTCCCAAAAGACGAGGCCACTTATGACCTTCTCAAGGCAGCAGCCCGGGATGTGGCCAGCCCCATCAGGCTCATGGAGCTCACTCCAGGGCTGAGATCGACCAAGGCAATTGTCATGGGGTATCCCATGAGGATGCCAGTCGATCTCCTTTTGCGTCACCCACAGGTGGAAGAAGCTATGTGTTGTCAGAGGATGCGTACCAGGGAGGAGACTCACCAGGTCCTCATCACTTTGCGGGGTCCACTACTACCCTCTCTCGACCTTGGGAACTGGGGCACTTATTATCTTTGCCCATATACCCCCGAGCCTCTCTGTTGCTATCGGTGTCAGACATATGGACACCACAGAGCCACCTGCAACAGGCCTGTCATTTCCAGGATCTGGAGCGGCCCACACGATACGGAGTGCTGCCTGGCGAAATTCAAGGCCAAGGAGGCAATCACCTTCCGCTGCCCCAACTGCTCTGGCCCACATCATGCGTGGCAACCCAGCTGCCCCATCAGAGCTGCACACGTCTTGCAGGGCCAGGAACGCCAGGTAGCCTGGGTTCAATAACAGCAAGCTGCCAGGTCCACGCCTGCACCTCCAGGGACCATTGTCTGAGCGATTATTTCGCTGTGGTGATGGAATTGCCGGCGGCTCCTCTTCCACCTCCCCCGCCGCCTCCACCTCGCTGGGACTTACAGCGTGTGCACAGGCCTGAGTATGCACAGGCAGTTGAAATCGCCTTATACAAGGTTGTTCCCCCACATTCCCTTGAGGACCATGCAGAGCAGGTCGCCCATGCCTTACGTCGTGCTGCTGCTGCCAGTATTCCCCTCACCAAGCACCCCACGGGTTTTGTCAAGGACTACTGATTTTATGACGAGCGGGTCCAGGAGCTGAACCATCAGCTAAACTCCGCCCGTAAGGCCTACCATCAGCGGCCTTCCTCTCCAACCAGGAGATATCTGGCTGCAGTGGTGCGACACGTTTCGCAGGAAAAGTGCCGCATCCAGGATGAGGCTTGGATGAGGTGGTGTAGGTCGCTTGATTCACGTTCCACACTTGGGGATATGTGGGCGAGAATCAAGTCTGTCTCCTCTCCCCGACCAGCTAGGCCACCATCACATCCTGACCCCGCAGGCAAGGCAGATCGCCTAGCTGCCTATTTTGCTGCTTGTACTGCCACAACGAACCTCCCACAGTCTGTCAGTGACCTGCAAGCTCGCCTTGCAGGCCCCCGCAGGGACGCTGTCGAGGCCGCTTGCTCTCATCCTGATGTTGCAGACCACCCCTTCACTGTGGAGGAGCTAGATCGAGCGTTGTGCAGCAGGAAGGATACGGCTCCGGACCCTGATGGCCTTGTATACTCCCTCCTGGCTCGAACAGGCCAGGGAGGAAAGGCGTGTGTCCTGAACCTGTTCAATCGCTCGTGGCTTGAAAGGCGTTTCCCTGGATCGTGGAAGACAACCATTATTCACCCCATCCCCAAACCACGTGACCTGGCTACCATGAGGCTAATTTCCCTCCTCAGCTTCATTGCCAAGACTGCTGAGAGGCTTGTCTTCTCTCGTCTTGTCTGGAGGTTGGGGCCGTTCCATCCCCGGCTATTTGCTTACCTCCCTGGCAGGAGTGCTCAGCATTGCCTAACCCCCTTTCTTGGAGAGCTGAGGAGTGGTCGTGGCACGGATGTCTTCCTCGATCTTGAGAAGGCATTTGAACTTTCCAACCCAGACGCAGTATTTGCGGCACTCACAGCGAAGGGCTTGGGTGGTCACCTCTTTTCCTGGGTGAGGGACTTCTTCCATGGCTGTGCTGCTTGTGTTCGGTTTCAGGGCAGAGTATCCCCCTCCTACCCGCTTGTCAGTGGCACACCCCAGGGCAGTGTGCTGAGTCCTCTTTTATTTAATGTCTTAGTTGAGGATCTGCTTACAGTCAACTATGGCCAAGGGGTTACTCTGTTCTGCTATGCAGAAGACTTGGCGCTGGTTTTCTGTACACGGGACTGCTACACCCAGGCACCAACTGCACTTTCCAGTCTACATGCCAAATGCTGTGAGCTTGGCCTCAAAATCAATTTTCAAAAACTAAATGCCTGCCTTTCAGTGTCCGCCACCCTGACCGTCCCCTTCTCCTTGGGGGTCATAGCCTTGACATCGTTCGCTGTCACCAGTACCTGGGTGTATGGTTCGACAGCCATCTGACGTTTGCCACTCATGTCCGCTACATACGGGAGCGGGCAGCTACTCACATCGCTGCCCTAAAAGCCCCCTCTCACCACAACCTGGGTGCCTCGTACAGTGTCCTATGGACTTTTTATTCACATGCTATCCATTCCATTGTGGATTACGGGGCTATATGTCTTATTGGAGACTCAGAGTCACTCCGTCTCTCTTTGGAAGTCCTGCAAAACACTGCTTTGCGTATAATGCTCGGTCCACCTCCTTGGACACGCCTGGTCAACCTTCGGGCTGAGAGCGGTTTTCCCTCTCTGCCGCACCGCATTTGGGCATGAACAACAGCTGTCGTTGCTCAGCTCTGTCGGCATTGACCCCACCTTACGGTGTCTATACTCCTCCAGTGTACTCTTGATTGGCCCCCATATCCGCACCCTGGAGGTGATTGGATTCTGCTTGCTGCAAACATTGTTCGCAAGCTTGACGCCACTGATGCCATCCGTGGTGGTCCTGACTTCCCCAATCCTGCATATGCCCCTGCTCCTCCTTGGCTCCTGCCTGTGATTAGATGTGTCAAGCCCACCATATAGGTTCCCAGGTCCTCTTTTCCTGCTGTTCTTCGCCAGGATGCTCTCAGTCGTGTGGCAGCTTTCTCCACTCCAGATGCTGCAGTTTACTATACTGACGGGTCTGTTTGTGATGATAGGTCTGCAGGTGCTGCTTTTGTTTGTGAAGAGTGGGCTGAGTCCTGGCGTGTCACCTCCGGTGTTTCAGCCTACCAGACTGAGCTCGTTGCCATGCCGATTGACACCTCCATCGGTGTATTACTATCCATACGGACTCGCTTTCCTCCGTACGTGGCCTCCAAAAGTACCGCTACACAGACAACAAGTATCTCCTTACATCCATCATAGCTGTTGCAGCTTCCATCAATGGTTGGGGGGGGTGAAGTTCTCCTTCACTGGCTTCCTGGGCATTTTGGTATTGCAGGCAATGAGCGTGCTGATGCTGATGCTCACCACGCTGGCACGTTACCTGTTCCCACATTTCAGCTGCGTCCTAGTCTATCCCTTCTCTTGCGACAGGTGGCTGACGCCGTCACCCAACTTTCGCAGGAGGATCATCAGTTTCAGGTATGGGAGGGCTCCCGTTCTGCTACCTGGCACGCCATAGCTACAGCATACACACCTGTGTCTGTTCTCCATGGCACACCTAACCACCTACTGGTTCCACTTCACCGCTTATGCCTAGGGTTTCTGTGCCACAGCCAGGTGACTAACAACAACCCAGAGCCGTGCCCTCACTGCTTTGAGATCAGTGAGCAGCCCCTGCTCCATTATGTTCTGGACTGTCCTGCAACATCTCGACTTCGGTGTGGTATTGGCACGCAGGTTCATGATGGGGCTGACGACTTTCAACTGGCAGCAGAGCTTATTGCACGGCCACCTACATCTGTGCTTTTGGGGGTTGTGGCCACTTACCCATCCCCACGCTAGAATATAATCCTTGTTTTATAAGCAGAATTTCTCTGACGGGCTTTTGTTTTGCCCATGTACTCTCTTTAAGAAGGTAAATCTAAACCAACCAACCAACCTCCTTCAAGCGCTCAGTCAAAGTTACCGATTTCATGCGATACACTGGGTTCACAATGAGATGAGCCTGGGACTGCAGAAGCAGCAGCATCACATCACCAACAATAATCAGGGCACCCGCCGACCATTTAATCTGCTCAAGGGTTCGTGTCTTGTACCACAGCGACTCTTGCAGCCCATATTATCAAACCTTACCAACTCGCAACATCTCTCCTATAAGTTGAATAAAAGAATCGGGTGGCATAGTAGTAGGCTACCTGGAAGCTGCAAATGGCTTTCTGGCGTGGAAGATTGCAAGATTCTTTCTCCAAGAGATATGAAATTGTCTATAAGAGGAAATGAACTTTGATATCACTGTGGCGTGATTTGCTGAGAAACGACACCAACATGACGAAATTGTGCTTGTTGTGGAGCTAGGAAGCTCTCAGCCCTTCCTGGACAGACATACAAACAGACAAACAGATGACAAGCAGGCAGGCTGCAAGGCACACGCATGTGCAAGCACACACACACACACACACACACACACACACACACACACACACACACACACACACACACACACACACACACACACAAAGTCTCTCTCTCTCTCTCTCTCTCTCTCAATATGTGAAGGATCCAGGTCGAGCCGAAACTGTTTTATCTTCCCAGCAAGTAGAAGCTTAGGTTGGGAATGTAAGTCTTCAAGATAATATGTTTCATCCGTTGCACAAATTTAACATATTTTGATTCTTTTCAGCTCTTCCTTCCACAGAACTGTAAGCCTGTCTGCAAGTAAGAATTTACCTTTATTCATAGCACTTGGGACGGTCTAACCTTGCAAGGGAGAACATATTTCATCAGTATTACAAACAAAGATTACTTTGATTATCAGGACCATAGAAGGATCTAATATCACAAGTGAGATACTATTTCATCTCAGAAACGTACCGAGGACTGTATTAGGCAGGGGTTCCATAAAGACATCTTTTGTTCAGCACGTAGTGAGGGAAAGAATGGAAATGAGATAAAAGAATTTTAATCCTTATTTTTTGGCGCGCACGCGCGCCTGTGTGTGTGTGTGTGTGTGTGTGTGTGTGTGTGTGTGTGTGTGTGTGTGTGTGTGTGTGTGTGTGTGTGTGTGTGTGTGTGTGTGTGTTACACAGGTATACTGTTAAGTGTGACGTCAGGTAAGTACCTGACGTATGCTTGCTGCAAGTGAAGAGTGTTGTGGGGAATTTGGCTTGAGCGATCGTCAGCCTCCTCTCCTTCCAGACAGTGCCCCTATAATTGCCCTCAGTTTCCTATGTCCAGTAAAAGCGCCAAGTGGGAGCATGAATAAAATGCCTTTGAGTTAATTCATCCTAACTAAAAATACCTTCGAAGGGCCTAATCAGTGCCAAGTGTTGTGGCAGCAGTGTGGGCTTCTGCGAGACGAGGGTAATCTTATCAGACTCGTGAACCCTTACATAATCGGCCACCTTTGCACGCTCTGCCGTGACGCCCAGACTGGTAGAGAAGTCCGATTCTTGTCTCTGCAGTTGACCCATCACCCCATCAAAGTTCCCGTTTTCATCCTGACCCCCAGATCCTCCCCAAACGTGAACGGTGTACCTGTAAATTAACCGTTATTCCGATTACTTATATTTAATGCTAACTACAGACAACTTTATTTAGTTTACACTAAGTTGTCGAATGGAAGAGTTACATACAGGCTATGATAATCAGTTCACCAGAAATAATTTTTATATTTGACTAAAATCGGTTATTGGTAATGTAGCAAGAAACAACAAAATACGTCATCTGACTGGTGCTTAAGTAGAATATAAAGTTACTGACGTAAGTGGAAAAGACAGGCTGAAACTCTAGGCATAGAACAGCAACACAGTCTTACTTCAGAAATATGTAAGGCAGAACTCAATACCTGCAAATTAACTAGAATTTATTGTAACAGACTTCATAGAAAGCATGTTACAATTCTCTAAGGCAAATGCAGTCTTCGGTTCTGGCTTCAGAGATATATACAGTAACGCAGAGATTTAAGCAAGTCAGCGTAAAGTTACGAGAGCTATGCGACCTTTTACATATTTGTGTTTGAATCCTCACTACTTCTTAGCAAACTCTAAAGCATGAAGCTTGTGAGTGATGGAAAGATTCTTACGTAAAGTTGAGTTTCTTCTCCAAGGCAGAGAGAAGATGGAAGTCAGCTGAATAAGTGACAATGTATTGTCCATCACTGTCCCTCTTGTACGCTATGAAGGGTAGCATGAACACGGAACTAAATGTCAGCTTGTGACCCATTAGATCCCACAACTGGCCTGTTAAAAAAAGATCACTAATAGTAAGAAGATTGTTCTAATCTAAATGTAGGCTATAAATCAGTGATAATATAAGCACACACACACACACACACACACACACACACACACACACACACACACACAGGGAGTCAATCGAGGCAGACGTGCTACATCGGCGCTCCGTACCGAACCAACACGGCCAGTGGCATTACCTAAATTAGTATCTTTGTATGAGTCAAGCTCTGAACCAGGTTATACTAAATGATTTTTCATTATTAAAAGAAAAAAAAAAAGTTTAAACAAGACTTGTTCAAACAGAAAAGAGAACCAAGATGAAAGAATGCGCTGAGTCAGCTGAGGTTTGTTTAGCCTACAGCAGCACGGGGAATGTAAGTACATAGTCTGTAATTTTAGTATTGCAAAATGGATACATACTTTAGTAAAGCAAATTTGGAAAAGAAAAGAGACAAAGTTAGAAAGCAAAATGATGATTTCTACCAAGAACTGTTTGAAGTGGAGACTCACAATAGACTGGTTGAACGTGTACACAAACTAGAAATAGCTTTCAAAAATGAAATTGATGAAATAAAGAAGCAGATGCACTTGCAAAAGGAAGAAATAGAAAAACTAGGAAGGGAGGCCAACAAGAAAGACACAACCATCAGTGAACTAACAGTGGAATTGAGTACTCTTAGGACGAAAATGAGTGAAATAGCAAGTACAGTAGTCAATCACGAGAGTGTTATGGAAGAGTTAAAAAATGACAGAGACAATTAGGCAATTAAGCAGTCTTATTGACCAGAGCAATGATACTGAGGAGAAGATAACACAGGTGAATGAAGCTGTGCAAAGCTACAAAAATGATGTGGAAACCTCGTATGCTGAAATGGTGAAAGTAAAGAAAGACTTAGAAACAAAGGTGGAGGAAAAAAGCATTAAAAAGGAAGTGAAAAGAATGATCCAAAACAATCCAAATTTAGTCAGAGATTCAGTAGATATAAACAAATCTATAGTAATCACTGGTATAGAAGAGGAAGAAGTAAAAAGCAAGATCACAAGAGACAAAAAGGAGATGGCAAATGTAATGAGCTTACTGAAAGAAGTATCAGAGGAAATCTGTAGTAAAGACATAGAGGAACACAAAAGTCTAGGGAAACACGAGAAAAGCAAGACAAGACCTCTAAAGGTGACTTTCCAGAGTGTAAACACTGTGGAAGAGATACTAAAAAATGCAAAGAATCTTATGGAAAAAGAGGAGTTCAAAAATGTATGGATAAAAAGATGCCTAACACAAGAGGAAATGGAATTACTGAAAGAGAAAAGGGAGGAAGCAAAAACAAAAACTGAGGGAAGATCAGAAGAGGAGAAGAAGAAATTTTTTTTACAAAGTAATTGGATTGCAGGTACGAAAGTGGTACACAAACAGGATGGAATAAAAAGGAGGAAGGTAGTAGAACCATGTCATGACAAGTATATAAACAAGATGATTAAGTTGATGTACTCAAATGTGGATGGAATGGTATCTAAATTACTAGAGATGAATGATTATGTCAGAGAAAATGAACCACAAATAATATGCCTAACTGAAACAAAATTAACACCAAGGATATCCAATGACATACTAAACTTAGAGGAATACAATATATGGAGAAGAGACAGAAATTTAAAAAAAGGAGGAGGAATTATAATATTCACTAAGAAAAATCTAAAAGTCAATGAAATAAAACTAGTAGAACTGATTGCAGTAGAGATTAACACATCTGAAGGGAAAGTAATCGTAGCCAATTTGTACATGCCACCCAGATCAAACACATGGGAAAAAGACGAATATGTGGACCTGGCAGAGAGTACAATTCAGAGTTTAAGATCATTACTACATAAAATGGAAGAGAAATCGGAAAGAATTATACTAACTGGGGATTTTAATACAAATATAAATTGGAATACTCTAGATATAATTAGCCAAGAAAGCTGTTGGGACCAAAAGCTCCTGGATCTCGTGCAAGAGTTTTTCCTAACGCAACATGTGAGGGAAACCACCAGAAAAAGAGGACTTGATGTACCTTCAGTGCTAGATCTAATATTTACTAGGCAAGAAAATTATATTCACAGTTCAATATATCACCCACCACTCGGCAAAAGCGATCATGCAGTACTAAATTATAACTTCAGGATAGCATATGACATAGTTAACAGCAATGACAGTTACAAAAAGAACCTAAACTATAAAAAGGGAAATTATCAAGACCTAAAAAAGTATTTCTTAGAAGTTGATTGGGAAAATGAACCTAGAGGACAAGATTTAAATGCTGTATATAAAAAATTCTGTGAATTTTATGAAATAGGAGTCCAGAAGTACATCCCACAGCACAAAGAAGCAGAGAAGAAAATACAGAAATTGTTCAATACAGAATGTAAAAAATCAAAAGAAAGAAAAGATTTGTTGTGGAATAGATACAGAAGACACAATAGTAAAAGGGCGTATAATAATTACAAACAGGCAAGAAACGATTATACAAGAATAAGGAGGGAAGCCCAAAAACAGTTTGAGGAGGATATAATAAATAAAAGTAGTGATCAACCAAAGCTGTTTTACAGCTACATCAGAAGCAAAACCAAAGTAAAAGATATAATACAATCCATAACGGACGATGGAATCACTTATACACAAGAGAAAGATATTTGTGAAGCACTAAATAAGAATTTCCAATTAGTTTTTACAGAAGAAAAAAATTTTGAGAGGGACTATGTGGAACATGCATGTCCACACATACTACCAGATATACAAATAGCAGAAAAAGTAATACAGGAGGAGTTAAGTAGATTAGACATAGGAAAAGCAAGTGGTCCTGATGAAATTTCATGTTGGGTACTACGAGAATGTGCAAAGGAGTTAAGTAAACCATTATTTTTAATTTTCAAGAAATCCTTGAGTTAAGGTAAACTACCTGATATTCGGGAAAAAGCAAATATTGTCCCCTTATTCAAGAAAGGAAATAGACAAAATCCACTCAACTACCGACCAGTATCACTGACCAGTGTTGTAAGCAAGGTATTAGAAAAGCTTATAAGAAAAGCTTGGGTAAATCATCTAGAAGAAGACAGTATGATAACAGAAAGACAGTTTGGTTTCAGAAAAGGAAAATTATGTGTTACTAATCTGTTGAGCTACTATGACAGAGTAACAAACACAATACAGGAAATGGAAGGATGGGTGGACAGTATCTATTTAGATTTCAAGAAAGCTTTTGACACAGTACCACACCAAGGACTTTTATGGAAACTGTACCATCATGGAGGAATTCGAGGCAAACTGTTTTGTTGGACGCAAGACTTTCTCATAAAAAGAGAAGTGAGAACAGTACTAAGAGGAAACTACTCATCATGGAAAGAAGTGACTAGTGGAGTACCACAGGGTTCAGTGCTGGCACCAATCATGTTTTTAGTGTATATAGATGATATAAACAGTAACACTGGAAATGAGAGCTATCTGAATATGTTTGCAGATGATGCAAAAAAACAATGGAGAATTACTAACACAGACTCTTGTAAAGAGCTACGAGAAGAATTAAATGAACTTCATGAACGGAGTAGTACATGGCAAATGGAATTCAATGTGGACAAGTGTCATGTAATCGAGTTTGGTAAAAGTGGAAAAAGACCTGATTGGGATTATAAGTTAGGAAATAAAACCCTATACACACCAGAATGAGAGAAAGACCTAGGTTTGATTATCAATAACAGACTATCTCCGGATGACCACATCAGCGAGAAGGTACAGAACATGTATACACTGCTTGCAAATATGAGAATAGCATTCACATACATAAATGAAGACATGCTAAGAAGGATAATAACATCATTCATTAGACCAACCCTGGAATATGCATCAGTAGTCTGGAGTCCTCATCTCAAAAAACACATAGACAAGATTGAAAAATTTCAAAGGGCCGCTACAAGATGGATACCAAGCTTAAGGGACCTAAGCTACGAAGAAAGACTAAATAAACTGAATCTCCCAACACTACAGGAGAGAAGGAAAAGAGGTGACATGATAATGCTATATAAGTGCATATCAGGGAAGGAGAAAATAGACATAAATGATTACTTAACATATGGAAAAGCATCAGCAAGAGGACACTGCAAAAAACTGCATAAGAAGAGAGGTGATAAAGATGTAAGGAAATTCAGTTTCCCAAACAGAGCAATTGATCAATGGAATGCACTACCGAATGAAATAGTGTGTGCCAAAACAATTCACAAATTTAAGGATATGTACGATAAATATGGTTTAAGACACGGGGCAGTACGAGCTTGACTCATTCCTGTAAAGATACAATTAGGTATGAACACACACAGTAGATTCCTAGGGCTTACGAGTACGGATTGGGTGAAAAGGAGCTCTCCAGTTTTGCCCTTCTCGAAGGGACGGCCGGCGCTGAGACGAAGAAAGAAGGAGGGAAGTGAGAACTGCAAGGAGTGCAAAAAACGGGTAGGAGAGAATGATAATTGGCTGCAGTGGTGAAGTGTGAAGGCTGGTTCCATACAAGATGTGAAAAAGTTCCAGCGGATCTGTACAAGGTATTGAGGAAATACGAGAGCCAAGTCAACAGCATCAGACCAACAAGGGTACACGCGAACCGTTATAGGAAGAGCCCAGTAGCAGCCACTGGTAGCACTTTGAACAGTATGTATCGCCTGGCCCAACATAACCTAAATACGATTTCATTATTTGTAACTAGTACTCTCATTCATTATTTACAAATTATATTATTATTGATTATTATTATTATTATTATTGTTGTTCTTGTTGTTATTGCACAGAAAGGTATATATCTATCTATCTATCAATCTATCTATCTATCTATCTATCTATCTATCTATATATATATATATATATATATATATATATATATATATATATATATATATATATATATATATATTATATATATATAAGAAAGAGAGAGAGAGAGAGAGAGAGATTGTATGTACTGTACGTGAGGAAACTCAGTAAAGTGGTAAATAACACACATAACCTTCATCGTGGAAGATGTTCATGCTGAGGTTAAGAGAAGTGAGGGAAGTGACGGCAACAAACTTTACGTCCGCCTCACCAGCCCCACAGTACAGACACCGACGGTACACCCACATTCTCCCACCCACTGTGTCTGCAAAATAATAAAGCAGGGCAACATCAGATAGGAATTAGGGCTTTTTCCTATGTGTCTGTTTTTTATTAATTTTATGTATTTCCTTCTTTATTTATTTAATTATTTATTTTGCATGGAGAAGAAGAAATACTAAATTCAACTTTTCGGGCCTAAAGTTTATAACAAAAGACTGAGTGGCAATAAAATAAAAGCAGTTGCAACCCACTGTAAAATAAACTGTAGTTTATTGCATTTGTATATTATTTATATATATTTTTTCATTTCTCTCTCTCTCTCTCTCTCTCTCTCTCTCTCTCTCTCAAAAAAAAAAAAAAAAAAAAATAAAAAAAAAATAATGTTGGATGTCACCTGCGAAAGTTTTCTTTTTTTTACTTTATTGACGATATTTGGTTAACATCAAAAAGCAATACGGACGTCATCATGTTAAAATAATTAATCATGTTTCATATTCTTTCACCCAAAAATATGACCACAATTTGGACTAAAGCAATGTGGAGGGAACAAGAACAGAACACACAACAATAATGAACACAAAGAGACTGCTATATACCCTTACCTACGTGTTGTTATAAGAACCAAACATTTGACATTGCTCTGCCACCTTGACGTAAAGCGAATTACTGTCAACCTCAAATAACTTCATTTTTCCTGGACCCTTAACCCTCCTGCCAAATTTGGTCTCACTGGGATCAAAACTGATTAAGTTGATTTTGTCCGATGGCCCTGAATTATGACTTTTCACCGTGACCCTGGCATTTGACTGCTTGTTCTCTAAATTGACTTTCTTCGTTCATGTCTTACCCGAAAATCTTGCATGAAGTTTGTGCACACTGGATAAAAACTGTTTAAGTTACATGCTTGTAACATTAGCCCTCAACTTTTTTTTTTGCTAAAATACAGTGGGTTAACCTCTCGGTGGATTCTCATCATTTCCTCCACGTTTAGTCCAAATCAGGTCATGATTGTTTTAGTTATTTCCTACACAGGCACTCGGATCTAAATTTAACCTTAACCTGTGACCTTCACCATTAACTGATTGTTCACGAACTCATAGCCCTTTGTACTTGCTCTACCTCTAACCCTTTCACCAGAATGGGACCAAAGAGAATAAAATTGTTTTAAGTTGAATTTGCTGGGTTAAATTTTGAGTCTTGTGATATTGACCTTTCACCTCATATTTGGAAAATCAGTAGAATCCCTCGTATGTTCCTCTGTTTTCATTAAGTTTGGTTTAAATCAGAATAAATCCGTTAGTAATAGTTTGCTTGCACACACACACACACACACACACACACACACACACACACACACACACACACACACACACACACACACACACACACACACATGCAGTGTATAAATTTATATCTATCTATCTATATATCTATATCTATATATCTATTTATCTATCTATCTAACTATATAATGCCAGTAGGATTAGGATTAGGGTGGTGTTTGTCTCTGGAGACGTTAGAAACATTCTGGAGATTTTGGCATGGGGTTCGTTTTCGTTCTATCCTATCGTAAGATTCAGTTCTTGCCATTAATGTTCTTCAACACTGTTAATTTAAGAGTATTATTGTAGGAGAAAATGTGAGTTCTCTCCTAGAATCTAGAATGTTCATTGTTGAATCAGTAAATGTGAGTTTTCTACCAGGTTCTAGAGTGTTCTGGGGTTGCAATGGTGGGAGGCTATTTAGAGACCATCCTGCAATTGAAACACTTCAGTTTTAGTTGGTAAAGGATAGAGTGAGTGTGCGCATGGCAGTTTAGTTTTTCGTTATTGAACAGTCACTGGGTCAGTGGCGTATAGACTGTGGTGCAGAGAGTTTGTGACAAGAGTTAGTGAGTCAGTGAGAGTTGATCAGTGAAAATCAGAATAGTCAGATCCAGTGAGTGTTAACTTGTGAACGAGTAGTAGTTAGTGTAGGACTGAGTTAACATGAGAGAAAAGTCAGTGATTTGTAACTATACATTGAAGGAATAAAACCCACAAGTGTTCATCTGCCATTGATTAACTGCCTGGCCTGTCTGTGTCATTTCCGAGATATCTGCAAACCACTACAAAAGTAACAAATGGTGTCAGGAGTGGGATGAATCCTATGGTTATAACAGATTGTGTCAGTAGTGGGATGAATCCTATGGTTGTAACAGATGGTGTCAGGAATGTTACGAATCCTGTGGTTGTAACAGATGGTATCAGGAATGGGATGAATCTTATGGTTGTAAAACATGGTGTCAGTAGAGGGATGAAATCTATGGCTATAACAGATGGTGTCAGGAGTGGGATGAATCCTATGGTTGTAACAGATGATGTCGGGAATGTTATGAATCCTATGGTTGTAACAGATGATGTCAGGAATGTTATGAATCCTATGGTTGTAACAGATGATGTCAGGAATGTTATGAATCCTATGGTTGTAACAGATGATGTCAGGAATGTTACGAATCCTATGGTTGTAACAGATGGTGTCAGGAATGTTATGAATCCTGTGGTTGTAACAGATGGTGTCAGGAATGTTCTGAATCTTGTGGTTGTAATAGATGGTGTCAGGAGTGGGCTGAATCCTATGGTTGTAACAGATGGTGTCAGGAGTGGGCTGAATCCTATGGTTGTAACAGATGGTGTCAGGAGTGGGCTGAATCCTATAATGTAACAGTTGGAGTCAGGAGTGGAACGAATCCTGCATTTTAACAATTGGTGTCAGAAGTGGAGATTCGTCCTGAGATATGGAGACACTTGGACAAGCTCACAAAAAGGTTGACGTATCTCTGGCAGATTTACTTGCAGAGTTGAGAGCACATTAGGAAAAAGAAAGGAAATTAATTGAAAAATAAAAAGATATACTTGCCATATTGAGAGAAAATCATGAAGACCTAAGAACAGATATACTTGCACTGTTTAGAGCACAGTAAGAAGAACAAAAGAACTATTATGAAGAAAAAACAAATATCAAGAGGGACAACAAGGGATGACATACAGCAATGTAAAGAACATAAGTGACCAGGTAAAAGTAGTGAGAGAAGAGGATTCATGTACTGTGGAGGATAAAGTAAGTAGTGAAATACAGGAACTGAGTAAAGGGACAAAAGTTCTTGAACAGTGTCTGGATGAGGGTCAGCGCCCAACACACCCCGTACGTGATAATACTTACCTGCCTTCCACCAGGCAATCTTATATAAGTTACGAATGACCTCAAGATGGCAAGGGGTTATTCAGTACTGTTATCGAACACCGCAATAATAAATCTACCAAGTAAAATCGTACTAATAATGGACAAGCAAAATAATTAAACGTCATCGTACTTGAGGGTGTGAAGCATTAATACATGGCCAGCCTCCACCACTCAAAGGCTGGGATTTTAGGTGCAGAAAGCAACGTAAAGTGAGCAGCAGTGAAGAGCATCATAATACCGCAAAGAAACATATGTGTGGATATTTTGAGTGTGTGGGGGGGGAGGCCTATCTCTGGGCGTCGGAGGGGGGGGGTGAGTGGATGTGGAAGGGAGTTGGTCAGTGGTGGATGCAGCGCTCTGGAAAACGATGGCATGATCCGTTGTGGATTTACAAGTATGAACTCTTGATAACTCATTGTCAAATCCCCCACAGTTTAACACCAAATCCCCCTTTTCATGGAAATGATTGACGAAAGCTTTTATGTAATATACTTAATATTGATATTTTGCTGTCATAGTTCAGTTACTATAAATATTCATTGATTTGCCGGAAATACGGGGGCATACATCCCCCACGCCCCTCCCTACCCTGAATCCGTGGTGTGTGTGTGTGTGTGTGTGTGTGTGTGTGTGTGTGTGTGTGTGTGTGTGTGTGTGTGTGTGTGTGTGTGTGTGTGTGTGTGTGTGTGTGTGTGTGTGTTTGTGTGTGTGTGTGTGTGTGTTTGTGCATGCATGTATGCATGCGTAAACGCGCTCTCACAGACGACCTACTGGGCTCATTGCCACCAAAAGTAGGCCGTGGGACAAATTGAGCCAGCACACGAATATATACTCCGTCCCTTTGAGCTTAGCCTTCTGAAATTCGTATGTGCACTACTACGGTAACCCATGAACTTGTATGTGACAGAGATGAGACCAGGTAAAGGAGTAATCAGGCACGATCGTCTCCCTCATCTGTGCAAATGTGGCAGAGACATGGCCAGATTAGCGTGTGATTTAGCACCGACACATCCCTTCACCCATGCTTATGTGGTAGAGATATGGCCAGGCTAGCTGTCGCTTTGGCTATGAGAGATCCCCTCATCCTACACTTATGTAGCAGGGATGTGGTTCGACTAGCGTTCGCTTTGGCACTGACACATCTCCTCACCCACGCATATGTTGTAAAGATCTGGCACTGACACATCCACTCACTCACAGATGCTGTAGGTTACAGAGGAGGAATTATTGATATGGATGCTATTATGGGCAGACAAACTCGGCTCTTCAGCTTCAGGGATTGGGATCACAGTCCACGACGGAGATTGCAACCTCCGATTTCAGCGATATTATCTCCACAGTTATCAGACATTAAAATTACACTATTTCTGAAGGACAAGCCTAATCTATGAAAATCGGGGATTCAGATTGTAAAGGGAGTATTTGCGTTAGAATGCAACTCGGACAGTGATTCGTATCCCAACTACAGTACTGTTAAACTTCTTGTACTGCATGATCATTATGGCGCCACCAGTGAAATGCTAAAATATCGTGTAAGATATTCAGAGGATGTATTATCTACGGCTCATTGTACAAAAACGTAACATTGATGTAGTTCCACATGTCGGTGTCATATTATTTTTCTGGAGAAACATGAGATACCTAACCATAAACTTGGGAAAAAATAAACGAACAATATAATGCAGAAATTCATATTTTGTGAAAATGTCACGAGGCACGTAATGCAGTATTTCTACAGAAGTGAGGAAGAACTCTTAGCCTAATAGAAATATAACTTTAATCTTTAATTCAGCAGTAACCTCCTGTTTTAGTTATAACAATATCATTCTCACGGTAATATATTTTATCAAATAATACGTCGTAAAATCGGATGTAGATTACGCATCAAAGAAAATTTTTCTTTTGACGAGGTCATCGAGATCACAGTTATTTTGTAAACCTTGCCAAATCAATGAGACCAATATAAAGTCAGTTAGGTGTCCCTATTTTACCATGGTGTTGTAGCCTACCTCGAAATTGCACATCATGAAAGACATGCCGCCTTTAAAATTGATCAGTCCCATGTGAATAACACTTTTTTTTTTAGTCTCAAGATGTCCGTAACGTGCGAGTCAGTACAAGATTAATTATTCGTCTTTCCGGGACATGTAGACATAACAACTCCCAGTCGGTATTGTGACATTGAATTTTTATATGTAATGTCACAGATCAGGCTATGGGGTTAAATTTATAACAATCACTTCAAGGGAATGCTTTGAACTGTTTGTGGAATAGTTGGAAATCATTGGCACATACGATATCGTAACTGTTTGTGTGCATCCACTCATCATGTCTTAATGTGAATGATAGATGCAACAATATGAAAGTGTTCAACATTAAATTATCTACTGAGGTCAGAGGATTTGCCGCTTGTACTATGATGCGATTATTTAATATCTATCTATCTATCTATCTGTTGTCAGACGCCTGAATCCTTAAGGGATGGCCACAAACAAATCGCCTCCATGTCGCCCTGTCCTCCGCCATTTCATTGCCTTGCTCCCAGTTCACACCCCTCATTCTCATATACAGTACCTCTCCACTCCATCCCTCCATCTCATCCTTGGCCTCCCCCTCCCTCTCCCTCCCTCCATATACACACATACACTCTCCTCGTCAATCTCTTGCTCTCCATCCTCTCCATATGTCCAAACCACCTCAGTGTGTTTCTCCTATCGCTTCCTAATCACATCAACATTCACACCACAACACTCCTTCACTTTCTCAATTGTCAGTCTGTCTCTCCATGTGATTCCCCATGCTCCTCTCAAATAACTCATTTCCACTGCACTCACTCTTGACTTGAGTCCCTCCAACAAGGTCCAAGCTTCACGTCCATACGTTACAGTTGGTATCACAATGCTGTCATGTAGTAGCTTTTCACTTCCATGCTCACTTCTCTGTTTCTTATCACTGCTTTCAAGGAACCAGCAACTTTTCTTCCCTGTTGCACCCTTTCAAGCACTTCACCCTCCAAATCTTTCCATCTGCTCACTTTTTCTCCCTTCTCCACTAGTAATATACCATTTTTATCTTTCACTCTCCGACTAACTTCTTTGGCACCCTATCTAACTTTCTTTACCTCTTTCCGGAACATTTTCATACATTCCCTCC
Organism: Coenobita brevimanus; assembly: GCF_032717465.1. Taxonomy (NCBI): domain Eukaryota; kingdom Metazoa; phylum Arthropoda; class Malacostraca; order Decapoda; family Coenobitidae; genus Coenobita; species Coenobita brevimanus. The sequence continues at coordinate 28,455,881 of NC_136993.1, forward strand.
ACTTTGCACTCAAGTCCCTTCCAAATTCCTCATCCACTCTCTTCTTACTCTGTCACTAATCTTTTCCCCTCTCTCCTTCTCTCTATATACAACTCTCTCTCTTCCGTCACTCAGCTTCTTCCATGCCTCTGTTTCTCCTCCACTCATTATATGCTTTCTTTTTTTGTGCCACAGCCTCTCTCACCTCTGCAGTCCACCATGCTGTTCCCTGCACCCCCTGTTGTCTTCTTTTCACCCCACACACCACCTTACATGCTGCACAGATTTCTTCTATGAATATCTTACACACACTTTCCATGTCCCCCATCTGCTGCAATCTATATTTACCCAATCGCTCCTCCATTTCCCTCTTATATTCTGCCTTTTTTTTCCATCCTCTTGTAGCTTTTCCACTCTCCATTTATGTGCTACTTCCTCCTGTCCTTCCCTTCTCCTATTTCTCCATTTTATTTGGACTTTAATTCTGACCACCACTTGTGGTGGTCCGAAAGTCCACTCTCTCATCCTCTATATACTCTGGTGGTCCGAAAGTCCACTCTCCCATCCTCTGTATACTCTTGCATCCATTACACACCTTCTCATCCTTTCATCCACACACACATAATCAATCATTGCCTTCCCTTCATTCAGTTCACCACCCACCCTTCGTATCACTTGCCATGTATACCTGTGGATCATTTTGGGCCTGAAGAGGGTATTGACTATCACCAAACCCCTACCGGCACAAATGTCCACTAAAGCACTGCCATTCTCATCCATCTCTGCAGACACACCCCACTCACCAACTACTCCATCCACCTTCTCATTCCCTACTTTTCCATTCATATCTCAATCAAAAACACTCTCTCATTCCTTTCAAATTTTCCCAAGCACGCTTCCACATTTATCCAGACCTCTTCTCTCACTCTGCTTGCATGATCTTGTGTCGGCGCATACACGCACACAATCGCCCACATTTGTATTCCAACTTTCAATCTTACCCACACAATCCTCGAGCCAACTGATCCATACTCTCTTATATTCTCTTTCCATCTGTTATAACAATACATGCTACTTCTTTTACATTCTCATTCTCATTCTACTCCTGCACATGTACCCCATTCATACTCCCATTCTCTCACACTCTCACACCTTCATCTAGTTTCCGTTAACCCACATACATCCACTTTTACACCCTGAAGATCTGGACAATCTCTTTCTTTCATCTCATCATTTGCATCCCTTACATTCCAATATCATGAGGAGCATTTTTGGACATGGCATAGCTACATTAGTTTATCAGGAAGTGAAGGTAAATTCGAATCGGGGTTCACTCAGGCACTGTGATGCCCAACATGAATCACCTGACGTTGTAAAGGTTACAGTGTTACCACACGAAATGCGGAGGGGTTGGCTAGTAGGATACCACTTCTTTTATGACTGACTGTACATTATTGCATCAGAAAATGTGAGTTCTGTACTAGGTTCTGGAATGTTCTGAGCTTGCACTGGTGGAAGGTTATTTAATCCGCCCCGTCCCGTCGACGTATGGGTACGTTGCAACAATTTGCATTTGCCAGTCCCGGCGACGTGCCGGTACGTCGTGCAATTGCAATGTGCATAATTTTGACAATTTTCAAATTTCGCGCTTGATTTGCGGTACGTATCCTCGCATGACCTTCCCCTACCTGCCACCAGGCGGGGACACTCGGCGACCCCGTGCGACCGGCGCTAACCCGCCACTCGTCCACTCACCTGGTAGCAATAGTCCTGCTCAGACATGGCTAAGAGAGGTCTCTCAGACAGCGAAATTCAAGCCGCCCTGGACACCTTTACAAGTGACAGTGATTCCCCACTGGACGACGAGGTTGTGGATAAGGATTATGTGCAGCCAGAGGAGGAAGAAACCACCAACAGTGACGAGGAAGTTCCGTCTCCCAGGAAGCGGCAGTACGTGACTTACCGTGCTGCTAGAGAGGGGCAGCAGGCAAAGAAGGCACGTGCAATATCCTATCCCTATCCCCAGCGTGATTTGGAACCAGAATTCGAGGACGATGACGAGGATGAGGACGATGACGGAGCCGTGGGACGTGCTGCCACGTGGTATGGACGTGAGGTGATAACACATCGTGGCCCAGAGCGCACACCACGTCGTATGAGCAGGTATGGGCCTAGCATTTTGTTTGGGGAGTTAGGAAGTGAAGTGGAGGGAGTGGGGAGTGAAAGGGAAAGTACTGGGAGGATTAGGGAAAGTGAGAGTGACATGAGTGAGTCATTGCTCTCCCTACGTAGTGTGAGGCGGCGTAATGGATCACGTGGGCGAGTGCGGGTGCGTTCATTATCACGTGGGGTTGTGAGGGAGGGGGAAGGTGGGGAGGAACCACTCCCAAGCACGTCTTATGCTCCCCAATATCCCCTAACACGTGGTCGAGCTAGGGTGCGTGAGAAAGCACGTGGTGTTGTCATGGAGGGGGAAGGTGGGGAGGAACCACTCCCCAGCACGTCTTCTGCTCCCCAATATTCCCCTATTTCATCCCCACAGCCCCCTAATGTTCCTCAAGGCCGTAAGGGTAAGGGAAAGGGAAAGGGTAAAGGCAAAGGGAAGAGGAGTGACAGTGGGGAAGCCCTCCGCACTCCTTCTCCCCCACCTCCCCAACCAGGATCTCCTCCCCACCCAGACGAAGGCGGTGATGAGGATGATGGGGACGAGGGATTTGTGGCGTGGAATTGGGAGGATGGGAGTGATTTTTCTCCCCTCATTCACCCCTTCACTGAGCAGGGGCGCTCTGGCTGCATTGCTCCAGGAATTCACTGTAATTCCACCCGGTTGGATTTTTTCCACCTGTTTTTTAGTGATGCATTTGTGGAGCAGATTGTGTACCATACCAACCTGTTTGCAAGCACCCAGCGCCTAGAGAGTGAAAGATTGGGAACAAGGAGTAGGCATTCTATCATCTATGATTACCCTGTCTCCCTTTCAGAAATGTTCTTATTTTTTGCCCTGGTCCTTTTGATGGGTATTATACAAAAGAGCAGAATTCCTGCTTACTGGACCAGGGACCCTGTTATGTTTACCCCAATATTTGGTCAAGTGATGAGCCGTAATTGGTTTCAACAAATTCTTAGGCGCCTCCATTTCTATGATGCTCATGATCCTGCAAATGCAAACAACACTGATAAAATGAGGCGAATTAGGTTGATCTTTGATCACCTCAGGCAAACCTTTTGTTCCTCATTCTATCCCTATAGAGACCTCGTCATAGACGAGAGTCTCGTGTTGTGGAGAGGCAATATTTCATTCAGACAGTATATACCCAGCAAAAGGCACCGTTTTGGGTTCAAGATCTTTGTTATGTGCGACTGTAGGACTGGATACGTGCAAGACATAGTCTTGTACACCGGTGCACAGACAGACATAATAGAAGATCGAAGTATTGGACTGTCAGGAGCAGTGGTAAAGACGATGATAGAAGACTACCTTCATCGTGGTCACGTCCTCTACCTGGACAATTGGTACACTAGCCCTCTTCTCGCTCGTTATCTTCACACACATGAAACTGGAGTCTGTGGAACAGTGAAGGTGAACCGGCATCACATGGCCAAGGTAGGGTGGAAGCTTGCAAGGAATGAGGTTGTCTTCTTCAAAGCCAACAACATCCTTGCAACTGTGTGGAATCACAATAGAGAGGTAAGCCTATTGTCAACGGTTCACCGCCCCTTGATGCACCGTACTGATTCAGTTGATTACCGTAGCGAGAACAGGCGTCGTATTTGGAAACCTGAGTGTGTCATGGACTATAATATAAACATGCGCTTCGTTGACCTGTCAGACTTCATGATATCGACCGTAGAGTGTGCCAGGACCACGATGAAGTGGTATAAGAAACTGTTCTTTCACTTGCTAGACATCACTGCTCAGAATTGCCACCACCCCTTCACGCCATGACAACAGGAGTTCAGGAAACATTTGAAGGGTTTGTGAGGGAGCTCACAAGAGAAATGTTTGCACGGTATGCTGTAGAAAGGCCCCAACATCGCACCCGCACTGCCCCTATTGCACAAACTCCCCAGAGAATATCCGGCCGCCATTTCCCCACTCCTATCCCTCCCCAGCCAAACAGACCTAGGCCCCAACGCAGGTGTTACGTGTGCAGTAATTCCCAGGTGAGACTCACGATACAGAGGAAGGACACCCGCTATGAGTGCGTGCAGTGTGACGTGGGTCTCTGTATTCCCCCATGTTTTAGTGAATATCACACGTTGATGCAATTCTGATATGGTGTGAATGCGACAGGACGCTGAAATTATGAGGTAAATGCAACAGACAGACGCTCAGTGAAATTATCAGTCATGTTGATCTCCAAATATTAGTATAAAGTGCATACGGGTATAACATAAGTGCAAAAATTGTATATAAGTGTATAAATATGCCGTAAGTGGAAACATACATAGCGAGGGTTTTATGATGCGATATTCTGTCGCTCAGTGCAATAAATACGGCCCATAATTATGTAATTATTATTATTGGAAATGCTTACGGGTATAAGTTCAAATTATTGTAAGTGCTGATATATATTCTAAGTCAAATATTCATAGCGTGTGTATAGAGATGCGATATCCTGACACTCAGTTGAATGAATAAGGCACGTAATAGTGAAAATAAAAGTCAGCAAGTGGTAAAGTGTGTAATATATGTGAAGAATTAGTATATAAGTGTGTGAGTATTATGTTGGTCGAAACATTCATTGCGAGGGTATTTTCATGCGATATTCTCACGCTCACTTGAATAAATAATGCCAGTTCTCCCTATGTGTCGAGTGGGGTTGGTGGAGGATTAGTGCCCCTCCTGTAAAACAATTAACTCTAAGCCCTTGGCCACCCCGTTTGGGATACATGGCGTCTGGCAATGAATGAATGAATGAATGAAAGTATGTACAGTGCAGTATAGGGGTGTAAACGTGTGTAATGTAAGTGGGAAATTATAATTGGAGTGAATAAATAAAGTAGATGATGAAACACGAGTGTTTGAGATCGTGGTTGCTACGTGAATATGCGCTAGCATATCGCTAAATGCCCTCGTAATGAATGAAAATAATTGAAAACATTTACAGTGGTGGAGGAAAGGTTCTATGTAAAGGGAAAAATAATAGGAAAGTGATAAAACAATTTGGTATGTTGAAATACGAGTCATAGCGAGTGCGCTTACTAAGCTGATGTGCGCTTGACTTATGCTGCATGTCATCATAATGAATGAAAACTTCTGAAAACACTTACAAACAGTTGTAATTGGTAAAATGTCATTGAAACAGAAGTATACAAGTAGAAACAATGATAGGTTGACTGATACAAGAAACTTAGCATATTGCATTTTACGACTCAGACCAAACTCGCTATGCTTGCGCGATGGTACAATGCTTATTTTTCATATATATGTGTCGCTTATTTTTCATATATATGTGTCTGAAATCCATTATATTGTTACTGTTATTGTTTATTAGTTCAAATTCAATAAATATAGAGGTGTTGTGTGTTGTTTCTCCCAGTATTCCTTACCATAGAAAACGTGAGGGCCTGGCACGTCCATTACAGAACACGACACCTGGCTCGGGGGACCTCACCTGTATGGACCACTTATAGACCACGGGAAGACCTTTCTTTGTGATTTTCCTTCGTTTCTCAACCTAAGCGGAAGTTTTAGCCAAAAAATTTTTTTTCCAAAAAGGCTCGGGACTGGGGGATGTCGGAGGGGCGGAAAATCTCGGGACGTGACGGGTTAAAGACCATTCTACATCCAAGACAGTTAAGTTTTAGTCAGCAACAGCGTGAGTGTGTGCACGACAGTTCAGTTTTTTGTCTGTGAACAGCCAGTGGGTCAGTGGCATACGGACAGTGATACAGACAGTCTGTGAAAGAGTTATTAAATCAGACAGTGAGAGCTAAGCAGTGAAGTCGGAAATGGTAGTCAGTAAGTGAAAGGTAGCCAGTTAATGGGTAGTAGTGAGTTAAGGACTGAGTTAATATTAGGGAGAAAAGTCAGTGTTTCGCACCTGTACAATGAAGGAATAAAATGCAGAAGTGTTCATCTGTCTTTGATAACAGTTTGGTCTGTCTGCGTGTCATTCACGACGTCTCTACAAACCACTATGGTGTAACAATAAACACACACACACACACACACACACACACACACACACACAGGTATCAGGCTAATTTAGATGATGATCCAACATAGTAAAACAAGAAATAACTAAGAAGTGTAGCCTAAAGTAAACATCAATATCAGTGACAAGGAATGTGATGAATCTCCTTACGTCAGCTGGACAATAGCAAGGTTAGCAGACGACAGAGCGATGCAGAAACTGTAAGTTGAGATCTTTTCTTTAAGATGGCTTCATAGTTTGGAAAGATGCCTTTAGGTGATAAGAAAAGAGACAAAGGAAAAAAAACAGGATGATGACTTCTACCCAGAACTGGTTGAACAGGAAACTTACGATAGGTTAGTTGAAAAAGTGAATAGACTAGAAAGATCTTTTCAAATGGAAATTGAGGAAATCAAGAATGAGCTACACAGACAGAAGGAAAAAATGAAGAATTAATAACGAAAATAAACAGAAAAGCTACAACAATAGCTGAACTATCAGCTCAGGTAAATTCACTGAGAACAAAGCCTAGTGAAATGGGATATACAGTTGTTAACCATGTGAGAATTATGGATGATTTCAGAAACGATATAGAGAAACTCAGGCAAGCAAGCAGTCTGATAGACCAAAGTAGTAATACTGAAGAGAAAATAACACAGGTAAATGAAATGGTATGAAATTATTAAGATGAGGTACAAACTACGTATGCTGAAATGGTGAAAGTAACGAATGATTTAGATACAAAGGTAGAAGAAACAGGTGTAAGAAAGGAAGTGAAAGAAATTATAAAGAATAACGCAACACTAGTCAGGGCAGCTCTAGAGATAAAATTTTTTTGGAATAGGCGAAGAAGAAATAAAAAACAGAATCTCAAGGGACAAAAATGAGATGGAAAATATAATGAACATACTGCAGCGAGTATAAGGGGATATCTGTGAGAAATATATAGAAGAACATACTGTAAAAGGCTAGAACATAAAAGGCGTGGTAGGTGGGGGTGCTCACCATCCACCCACTTACTGTAGTGGTATTCCGTTCTTAAGGTACCTATACACTGAGTGGCAAGCCAAATGATTTCCTGTAAACCAGGAAAACATTTACAACGCTGGGTGGTAACCTTATAACCAACCAACATGTGTTACCTACGTGACAACAAGTGGCTTGGCGTAGTGTTAGTGCCCCTCCCCGGAAAACAACTAACTAAAAATACGAACAAGAAACCTCGGATCAGCACTGACCAAAAGATGCCGACTAAGGACGGAACAAAGGACATGATACGGATGGCGACCTGGAATGTCTATCTATCTATCTCTAGCCCAACGCCCTAATCCCACAAAGGATGGCCGCAGACAAAACGCCTCCAAGTCGCTCTGTCACCCACTGTTAGACTACCTTCCCCCCAACTTACTCCCCCCTCCCTCATATACCTCTCAATTCCATCCCTCCACCTCATCCTCGGTCTTCCCCTCCCTCTCCCTCCCTCTACCTCACCTACATACGCCCTCTTAGTCAGTCTTTCATTCTCAATTCTCTCCACATGTCCAAACCACCTCAGTGTATTTCTCCTAATCTTCTCAACCACATCCACATCCACCCCACAACGTTCTTTCACTTCTTCATTCGTCAACCTGTCCCTCCATGTCACTCCACATGCTTCTCTCAAGTAGCTCATTTCCACTGCTCTCACTCTTGACTTGTTCCCCTCTTGCAAGGTCCATGCCTCGTTTCCATACGTCAGGGTAGGGATCACAATACTATCATGCAGTGACTTCTTAACTTCCATACTCACCTCCCTATTTCTTATCACTGCTTTCAGTGAACCAACAACCTTCCTTCCCTGCTGTACCCTTTCACGCACTTCATCCTCCGACGTTCCATCGTTACTCATCACACTACCCAAGTACTTGAATGCACTCACATTCTCCATATCCTCGCCATCCAACCTCATCGTGCATTCTGTGACTTCATTCCTCTCAAACACCATAACTTTACTATTGTTTACATTAACTTTCAAAATCCTCTTCCTACACACTGTCCCAAATTCATTCACCAAACCTTGTAATTCCCATTCATCTTCACTCAACACTACTGTATCATCAGCAAACAGCAACAACGGAATCTCCCAAATCTCACCCTCATTCATTAGAGCCAGCCCCACATCCACTGCCTAGCCCTATCCATGTACATATTAAACAGTCATGGAGATATCACATAACCCTGTTTCAGTCCCACATTGAGATCAAAGAACTCACTCAGCTCACCATCCACTCGTACCGTAGCCCTAGCTCCTTCGTACTTACTCTTCACACCACTCAACAATTTCCCCTTTACTCCATATATTCTCAATACCTTCCACATACGTTGTCTATCTATTCTGTCATAAGTTTTCTCCGAGTCCATGAAGGCAGGATACACTTTCCCTTCTCTAGATACTTCTCCACTAAACATCTTAGGACAAATATCTGATCAACACACCCTTTTCCCTTCCTAAATCCCCCTTGTTCTTCTCCAACTAGCTCCTATGTTATATGCCTAACCCTATCAATGAGTATTCTACCATATATTTTTCCAGTCACACTAAGAAAGCAAATCCCCCTATGGTTACCACATACTTCCCTCTCCCCTTTTCCTTTGAATAAAGGAACAATTATACCTGATTTCCAGTCCTCCAGAACCCTTCCCTCTTCCCAAGCCAATCTACATAATTTCCATATCCACTCCACTACAATCTTACTCCCATACCTCAGCATTTCACCACACACTCCATCAATTCCTGGGGCCTTTCCCATCTTGATCTTCCTTCCTTCCACTACTTCCGCCCTACTGATCTCTTCCTCCCTCCTCTCATCTCTACTTCTTCCAGCCATTCACCAACCACTTATACTCACACTGGTCTCACTCTCTACATTCAACAAATCCTCAAAGTGCTCCTTCCATCTCCTCAATTTCTCTCTTCTCCACCAGCAATCTATTATTCCTATCTTTCACTCCCCTAGTATTTCCACTTTCACACTGCCTTACTTTCTTTACCTCCTTCCAAAACAATTTCTTACTCTCCCTCCATTTCACACTCAGATTCCTCCCAAATTCTTCATCCACTTTCTTCTTACTCTCCTTCACCAATCTCTTCAACTCCCTTCTCTTGCTCACATACACCTCTCTCTTCTCTCTCTCATCTTCTCCCCTACCTCTACTTGCTAGCCATTCACTATGTACCTTCTTCTTTTGTTCCACAGCTCGTTTCACCTCATCATTCCACCATGCTGTCCCTTGCACACCCCTGCATCTCCTCCTCACTCCACAGACCAACTCACATGCTGCACCTATGTCTTCCGTGAATATCTTACATACGACTTGCACCCCTCCCATCTGCTCTAACTCTTACCTTCCCAAGCTTTCTTCCACTATGCTCTTATACTCTGCCATCCTCTCACTGTCTTTGCAATTTCTCCACTCTTCTCACAGGAACTGTTTCCTCCTGTCTTCCCCTTCGTCTCGTCAACCATTTTCTTTGCAGCCTTACCTTGGCCATCACTAAGTGATGGTCCAAGATTCCATTCCCCCACCCTCTCCACACTTTTGCATCCACCACTTGTCTTCTCATTCGCTCATCCACACACACATAGTCTATCATTGCCTTTCGTTCAACAAGTTCACCATCCATCCTCCTCATAACCCTCCATGTATACCTGTGGATCATCTTGTGCCGAAAGTAGGTGTTAGCTATTGCCAACCCCTTACCAGCACAGATGTCCAACAAAGCACTACCATTCCCATCTACTTCAGCTGGCACACCCCACTGACCAACCACTCCATCCACTGATACATTCCCGACTTTGCCATTCATGTCTCCAATCAAAAACACTCTCTCACTCCTCTCAAACTTGTCCATACATGCTTCTACACTCGCCCATAACTCATCTTTCACTCTTGCCACTAGGTCCTCTGTTGGCGCAAACGCACACACAATCGCCCACGCTTGTATACCTACTTTCATCCTTACCCATACAATCCTTGCACCCACTGTTCCATACTCTTTTATATTCTCCTTTCACTTCTTGCTTATCATCAGACATACTCCCTCTCTTGCCCTCTCATTCTCATTAACTCCTGCACATATACCTAAACCATTTTCCCATTCTCTCACCCTTTCACCTCCCCATTTCGTTTCAGTCAATCCACATATATCCACTCTTGCATCCTCAAGCACCTGCACAATCTCTCTCTTTCACTTCATCACTCACTCCTGTCACATTCCACGTTCCCACCCTAAGAATGTTCTTTGTCCGTTTCTTAGTCGTCAACGTATGGTCCGTTCTGGTCCGAGGCGCTCTATTCACTTATTTAGTTAGTTCCTTTTACGGGGTGGGGCAGTAACCTACTACCAACCCTTTTAGACACCTCATACGACAAGCAGGGATACTGGGGGAGTATTCTTGAAACCCCCCTACTCCCAGGTGGGTGCAAATGATGAGGTGAAAGAAAAAGAGATTGTCCATGTGCTTGAGGGTGCGAAAGTGGATGCATGTGGATTAACTGAAACCAAATGATGAAGTGAGAGTGTGAGAGAATGGGAGTATGGATGGGATGTATGTGCAAGAGAAGGTGAAAATGAGAGGGCAAAAAAGGAGTGTGTATTGCGGTGAGAGCAAATGGAAGGAGAATATAAGAGAGTATGGATCAGTTGACTCAACGATTGTGTCGGTAAGACTGAAAGTTGCACTACAAATGTGGGCAATTGTGTGCATGTATGCACCAACACAAGATCGTGCAAGCAGAGTGAGAGAAGAGTTCTGGACAAATGTGGAAGTGTGCATGGAAAAGTTTGAAAGGAATGAGAGAGTGTTTTTGATTGGCGATATTAATGGTAGTGTGGTGAAGGTGGATGGAATAGCTGGTGAGTTGGGTGTGCCTGCTGAGATGGATGAGTATGGCAGTGTTATAGCGGACATTCATGCCGGAAGGGGGTTGGTGATAGCCAATACCCTCTTCAGGCACAAAATGATGCATACGTATACATGACGAGTGTTGAGAAGGGTGGGTGGCAAACTGAATGAACGGAAGGCAATGATTGATTATGTGTGCGTGGACGAAAAGAAGCGAAAGTGTGTAATGGATGCAAGAGCATATAGAGGTTGGGGAGGGTGGACTTTCCGACCACCATTTGGTGGTGATCAAAATCAGTATCCAATTGAAATGGAGAAATAGAAGAAGGGAAGGACGGGACGAGGTAGTATATGCAAGGAGAGTGGGAAGGTTACAAGAGCATGAGAAAAAGGCAGAATATAAAAGAGAAGTAGAGGAGCGATTGGGTAAATATGGATTGGAGCAGATGGGGGAGTGAAAGGTGTGTGGAAGATATTCACAGAAGAAATCTGTGCAGGATGTGAGGTGGTGTGTGGGGTTAAGAGAAGATGAAAGGGGGTGCAAGGAACAGCATAATGGAATGAAGAGGTGAGACAGGCTGTGGCACAAAAGAGAAAAGCATATAATGACTGGAGGAGAAACAGAGGCGTGGAAGAAGTTGAGAGACGGAAGAGAGAGTTATATGCAGAGAGGAAAAGAGAGGTGAAAAGATTAGTAAGAGAGAGTATGAAGAGAGTGGATGAGGAATTTGGAAGGAATTTCAGTGTAAAGTGAAGGGAATGTAAGAAAATTTTCTGGAAAAAGGTAAAGAGAGTTAGACAGGGTGGCAAAAAAGTTAGTTGGGGAGTGAAATATAAAAATAGCAGATTACTAGTGGAGAAGGGTGAAAAACTGAGAAGATGGAGAGAACACTTTAAGAAATTGCTGAGCACAGAGAATGAAAGTAATGCGAGTATATGTGGCTGGGGAATGGCTGGGAGAAGGAGGGATGTGAGAAGAGAGGAAGAAATCAGTAGGATGGAAGTGATGAAAGCAATGAAGAAAGTCAAAATGGGGAAAGCAGGAGGAATTGATGAAGTGTGTGGTGAAATGCTGAAGCATGGGGGAGAGATAGTAGTAGAATGGATCTGGAAGATGTGCAGATTGGTCTGGGAGGAAGGTAGAGTCCCGGAGGATTGGAAGTCAGGGATAATTATTCCCTTGTACAAAGGAAAAGGGGAAAAAAGTGTGTGGTAATCATAGGGGCATTTGTCTTCTTAGTGTAAAAGGAAAAGTATATGGTAGGATACGTATTGACAGAGTTAAGGAAATAACAGAGGAAGTAGTTGGAGAGGAAGAGGGAGGTTTTAGGAAGGGAACACGTTGTGTAGATCAGATATTCATTCTTAGATCTTTAGTGGAAAAGTTTCTAGAGAAGGGAAAGAAGTTGCATGCAGCCGTCAGGGTTTGGAGAAAGCATATGACAAGGTGGACAGACAAGGATTGTAGAAAGTATAAAGAATATATGGTGTAGATGGGAAGTTGCTGAATGCTGTGAAGAATATGTATGAGGGTGCTAACGCTGCAATGCGTGTAGATAGTGAACTGAGTGAATGTGAGGGTTGGATTGAAACAGGGATGTGTCATGTCTCCATGGCTGTTCAATTTGTATATGGATGAGGTTATAAAAGAGATACAAGGTAGGGCAGTGGATGTTGGAGTGACCCTAATGAGAGAGGGCGGCGTTTGAAAACTCCCTTTACTGTTGTTTGCAGATGATACTGTGTTGTTAAGAGAGCACGAAGGGGAGCTGCAAGGCTTGGTAGATGAGCTTGGGAGACTGTGTAAGAAACGGAGTCTGAATGTGAATGTAGGGAAGAGTAAAGTTATGGTCTTCGAGAGAAGTGAAGTCATTGAATATATACTGATATTGGATGAGGATGAAATGGAAAATGTGAGTGTGTTTAAATATTTAGGTAGTGTGATGAGTAAGGATGTAAGTTTGGAGGGTGAAGTTCTTGAAAGGGTATAACAAGGAAGAAAGGTTGCTGGTTCCTTGAAAGCAGTAATAAGAAACAGCAAAGTGTGCATGGAAGTAAAAAAGTTACTAAATGACAGTATTGTGATACCAGCTGTAACGTATGGAAGTGAAGCTTGGACCTTGTTGGGGGGACAGAAGTAAAGAGTGCGAGCTGTGGAAATGAGTTATTTGATAGGAGCATGTGGAGTCACATGGGGAGTCAGACTGCCAAATAAGGATGTGAAGGAGCTTTGTGGTGTGGATGTGGATGTGATAGGAACCATTAGGAGAAACACACTGAGCTGGTTTGGCCATATATAGAGGATGGAGAGCGAGAGACTGAAAAGAAGAGTGTATGTGAATGAGGTGGAGGGGGGGAGTGAGAGGGAGAGACCAAGGATGAGATGGAGAGATTGAGTGGAGAGGTATATGAGAGAGGGGAGTTTGAGATGTGAGTAGGGTAGTGAAATGGCAGAGGACAGGGCGACATGGAGGCGATTTGATTGTGACCACCCCTTACAGGATAAAGGCGTTTAGCAAAAGATAGGCAGATAGATAAAAGGCTACAGAAGTATGGGAGAAGTAATGTCAAGGCCCCTGAAAGTAAGATGCCAGAGTGCAAACACTGTAGAGGAAATATTTAAAAATGTCAACAAACTCATGGAAAAAGAGGAATTCAAAATAGTATGGGTAAAAAGATGCCTAACTCAAGAGGAATTGAGAACACTAAAGGAGAAGGGGGAAGAAGCAAAAACAAAAAAACGAGGAAAGATCAGAGGAGAGGAAGAGTAAATTTTTTTTTCAGTGTAATTGGACAGCAGGTACGAAAGTGGTACATAACCAGAAGGGGATAAAAGGAAGCAATATAATAGACTCAGGCTATGGCAAGCATGTAAACAAGATGATTAAATTGATGTACTCAAATGTAGATTGAATAGTATCTAAATTATCAGAGATGAAAGGTTATATCAAAGTAAAGGAACCACATATTATTTGCCTAACAAACAAAATTAACCCCAAGGATATCAAACGATACCCTAAACTCAGAGGAATACAATATATGGAGAATTGACAGATATTTAAACAAAGGAAAATCTACAAGTCAAAGAAATAAAACTAGATATACCCTCACATATAAAACTGACTGCAGTAGAGAATAATACATCTGAAGGGAAAGTAATTGTGGGAAATTTATACATGCCAATCAGAACAAACACTTGGGAAAGAGGAGAATATGAAAACCTGGTAGAGAGTACAGTTCAGAGTTTAAGAGCATTACTGCATAGAATGGAAGAGAAATATGAAAGAATTATTTGAACTGGAGATTTCAATACAAATAAAAATTTGTATTGATAACTCTAAGCTAGATTTAGAAGCCATGAAAGCTGTTGGCACCAAATGCTCGTGGACCTTGTGCAAGAGTTTTTCTAACACGGCATGTAAGGGAAAACACCAGAAAAAGAGGACTTGATGATCCATCAGTACTAGATCTTATATTACTAGGCAAGAAAATGATATTGACAATACAATATATCACCCTCCATTCGGCAAAAGCGACCATGCAATCTTAAACCAGTGTTGCCACTCCCAGAAATGAGAAAAACCTAGACAGCTACCTCAAAATCACCTGGACGGGGCCAAAAAAACATAGATGAAAAATACAGAAAATTAACAATGTAAGCTTAGTATACACCGTACTACATACTATCAAAAAATTACCTTCAGAAGTGACTTATTGGACAAAAATGGGATGTGGATCGTCAGTATCAGATTCGTCACTTGGTTGGCCAGGATGAAGAGTTAGCACCTCGTTCTTCTTGATCCTATCCAGATGTCGCTGGTGACAGAGGCCACTTTTCAAGTCATTAATGAGAGACACGGATGGTTCCCATTCATAACATTGCACTTCTCGACGGGCTATTGCTTGCTTAGCATGGAGTCTGTTTGCAACTGTACTGTAATGCAACCTGTTTGTTTTCTTGTTCTTTATCATATTTATTTTTGAGAATACTCTCTCAACACATGCTGACGAGTGAGGCAAAGCCAGAAGTCCACACATAAATTTTGACAGTATATCAAACTTTGACTCATTACTGCCGTCTTTAACTCTGCCAAGTTCATGCCAGAAGGAAGTAGCTCTCTGAGTCAAGTTTTGCAGATGTTCCTTTGCATACAATAAATCATTCCACTGATTTTGCAGTTTATCCAAGTCATGTTCATTCACAAGGATAGGGAAGGGATATGCGAGTTGAGCAATTGCCACATTTCTTTGGGGAGACTGTGCTAGTTGTGGGTCCAACACTCGTAGAAGAGCTAATACACTTTCTTCTTCAAATGTGAATCTCTTTCTCATTTGCTGACACAGCTTAATCAAAAATTTCCTACAGTCGAAGAGGACTCTTTTCTTCACTTCATCTTGAAGTGGTTCCTTCATCAGTAATGTTTCACATCGACCACCAACATTTAGATTGTCCAGAGTTTTGAACTTCGATGAATCAGAAGGATTTATGTTGGCCAACTTCTCTGTTATCAGTATTTCATCTTTCATAAACATTCCCAATATATTTCGATATTTACTTGCAATTGTGGAGTAGAGACTATCAAGTCTGAAATATTCTGATTGGAACTCCTCGTTCATTTTGTCAACCTTACTTAGAACATAATTTAGAAATAATAGCATGTGTTTTGTGCCTTGATTTTTCATCACTTTGTAAATTTCTGCTGCTCTATCGAGCTTCACTGACTCCGTTTTCATTTCTCCTTGAAAGAAAAGTAGCGAGGCATCCCATTGCTCTAAGATACGAGATATGACTTTGCCCCTTGAAAGCCATCGAGTCTGCGAGAGCTATAACATTCTGTTTTTTGGGGTATGAACGATATCTTGAATCAATTGGAATTGGTGTAGTCGTTTACTACTACGAGAGAAGTAACAGCAAATGTCTCTCAGGAACTGCTCTAAATATGAGGGTAACTGAGCACACGCGTGGCTTGCACATAGGGCAAAGAATGACATATACACCCTAGAACAAAAACTGAGGGGACATCTTTTTTCAAAGGCGCCTGAAAACCACTGATACTACCCAGCATGGCTGAACAGTTGTCACTGGCAAACCCGATAATGTTGCAGAGGGGTATGTTTTTCTCTTCAAGCAAGCCTTTCACAGCTTTGTACAGACTGTCAGCACTATCGTCATCGACTTCAACGATGTCTAGCAAAGCATCAGTTACTTTGGCCTTTTTACTGTCAAAAAATCTCACTACCACTGCAAGAATCTGTGACACTGACACGTCGGTACTTTCATCGATCAGCAAAGAAAATTTATTTTCTTGGCAAATTTTGCAATTTCATGGCTTTCCTCCCACGCAATACCGTCTTGCATTACATATGAGGCCTTGGTCTTCTCAAGTGTCATTTTTTGTAGGACATCACACTCGGGAAACATTTTTTTCAGTAGGGGTAACAAATGTTCTGCTTGTGAAAATGGCATATAATGCTCTGCCATATATGCTGTCAGCAGCAGTTCATCTTTGTGCACTTTATCTTTCGGGTCTGGTTCTTTTTTCTTAGTAACAAACTTTTCAATAACTCTTGTAGCCTTCTTTGAAGCCATGTTTATTGTATGCTTCGAAGAGGATTTGTGGCTAAGTAAGCGAGTTTTATTGCAGCTTTTTAGCTTGCAATCACATACAGTACACAATGCACTAAATTTGTCTTTGGGATCAGGCTTGACCCAGCCTTTGAAATCCTCATCTGTCATCCACTCTTGTTTGAATGCTTGTTTGTACGAAAATTTAGTCTTTTTTCGCGGTGGAGTGTTGTCTGCACTACAGCCAGGTTCCTCAGAGTCGGAGTTGCTCATTTTGAAGCCTGGTAAAACACTAGAAACCACTATCCTTGCTAAATAATACTGCACTGGTGAGGCACCCGATCGCTGTCACTGTAACGTATGGACTGATGCAACGCATACCCACCACCCACCCACCCGGTCCAACCAACGCGTTTCCTGTTCCTATAGGTATCGTTCCTGTCAGACTCTCTGAATTACGGTGAGGGCCCGGGCCCCGGGAGAGGGAAGACGTAGGGAGAGTATGAACGAGCATTACATAACAAATAATTTCTGACTGGGTTACGAACAAACTGACATCAATAACAAGGACAATAATCTAATATTTAACATTTGAGCCCAAACTTCCACAAAAAAACATAGATTAATGTTTTCTTGTAAAAAAAAAAAAACACCTAGACACCTAGGCCGACCCAAAATAACATAGATCTAGGTGGAAAAACATAGGAGTGGCATCACTGTCTTAAACTGCAACTTCAGAATTGAGTATGACATAGTTAACAGTAATGTGAGTTACAAAAAGAGCCTAAACTACAATAAAGGGCAACTACCATGACCTAATGAAGTACTTCTTAGAAATAGATTGGGAAGAAGAGCTTAGAGGACAAGATTTAAATGTGATGTATAGAAAATTCTGTGAACTTCATGAAATAGGAGTTCTAAATTACATCCCACAGCACAAAGAAGCAGAAAAGAAAAAGAAATGGTTTAATACAGAACGTAAAAAATGAAAAGATGAAAGAGATTTGTTGTGCAATAGATACAGAAGACACAATAGTGAGAGGACATAAAACAACTGTAAACAGGCAACAAACGATTATACATGGATAAGGAGAGAAGTCCAAAGACAGTTTGAGGAAGACATTATAAATAAAAGTAGTGATCAACTGAAGCTATTTTCCAGCTACATCCGAAGCAAAACCAAAGTTAAAGATAAAATACAGTCCATTACAGACAAGGGGATCATCTATACACAAGAGAAAGATATTTGTGAAGCACTAAATAAAAATTTCCAATCAGTTTTTACTGAAGAAAATAATTTTGAGAGAGATGATACGGAACAAGCATGCCCACACGTATTACCAGATATACAAATATCAGAAAAAGAAGTACAGGAGGAGTAAATTAGACAAAGGAAAAGCAAATGGTCCAGACGAAGTTTCATATTGGGTGTTATATAAATGTGCAAAAGAGCTAAGTAGACCAATATATTTAATATTCAAGGAATCCTTGGGTAAAGGTAAACTACCTGATATTTGGAAGAAAACAAATATTTTTCCCCTGTTCAAGAACAGGAATAGAGAAAATCCACACAACTACCGACCAGTATCACTAACCAGTGTTGTAAGATAGTAGAAAAGTTGATAAGAAAAGCTTGGGTAAACCATCTAGAAAAACACAATTTGATAACAGAAAGGCAGTTTGGTTTTAGAAAGGGAAAATCATGAGTTACTAACCTATTGAGCTACTATGATAGCGTTGCAGAATCATTACAGAAAAGAGAAGGATGGGTGGACAGTATTAATCTAGATTTCAAGAAAGCATTTGACAGAGTACCGCACCAAAGATTTTTATGGAAACTGTACCATCAAGGAGGAATCCAAGGCTAACTGTACTGTTGGATGCAAGATTTTCTCAGAAAATGGGAAATGAGAATAGTACAAAGGGGAAATTACTCATCATTGAGGGAAGTGACTCGCAGAGTTCCACAGGGCTCAGAGCTGGCGCCAGTTATGTTTTTAGTGTATATAAATGAAATACTAACGTTGGAAATTAAAGCTATCTAAATATGTTTGCTGATGCAAAAATACGGAGGAGAATTACTAACAGATTTTTGTAGGGAGCTACAAAAACAACTAAATAAAATTCATGAATGGAGCATAAATGGCAGATGGAATTCAATGTGGACAAGTGTCATGTAGTTAAGTTTGGTAAAAGTGGAAAAATACCAGACTCGGATAATAAGTTAGGTAGTTCAAACCTACACATAGAGAGAGAAATGGACCTAGGAGTGATTATCAGTAACATCTCCCTCTGACCACATCAGTGAGAATGTATGGAACATATATACACTGCTTGCTAATGTGAGAATAACATTCACATACGTAAGTGAAGACATGCTGAGAAAGATAAAACATCACCCATCAGACCAACCCTTTAATATGCATCAGTAGTCTGGAACCCTTATTTCATGAAACACATAGATAAGATTGAAAAAGTTCAAAGGGCCGTTACAAGATGGGTACTAAGCTTAAGGGATGTAAGTTCCGAGGAAAGACTAGAAAAACTGAATATGCCAACACTACAGGACAGAAGGAAAAGAGAAGAAGACGTGATTGTGTTATATAAATGTCTCGGGGAAAGAGAAAATAGACATAAATGAGTATATAACCAATGGAGAAGCATTAGCAAGAAGATACTGCAAAAAAAACTGCATGAAAAGAGAGGTGATATAAAGACGTAAGGAAATTGAGTTTCCCAAATAGGGCACTTGATCAGTGGAATGCACTACAAATGAAATAGTGTTTCCCAATACAATTAATAAATTTAAGGATCTGTACGATAAAAGTGATTTAATACACGGGACAGTACGAGCTTGGCTCATTCCTGTTAAGACACAGTTAGGTAAGAACAATTAGTTAAGAACACACGCAAAACATGCACGCGCGTGCGTCCAGCAAACCATGACACCCGCTTGTGCTTCGCGAGCACAGGAGGAAAAAGAGTATGAATCCAACCTTCATATCCATAACTACCATGATGCAGCCGGAGTGCAGATTTTGTACTGCTAGTGTTGGTGGGGGTGATGGAGAGGTAGACAGCGTGGATAGTGTTGCGGAAGCAGGGGTGAAGCAGTGTGGCCTCCACTCTCGTTCTTCCATTCCCACCAACTATGACCACACGCGTCTCAGGCTGCATCCATAACTTGACCAGCTCCACTAGACTGTGCAAGAAAAAACTACATCTGACCCTTAAGTCATCCAGTTCTGTGTTCATTCTCATTAGCTTTGATACAACGTTCCTTCACTAAATCTAAGGCGCTCTGAAGCCTTTTCAACTCGACAGGCCTGAGCAAAGAGAAAAAAAAACATCTTTGCCAGGCATTTCACTCATTCTTATTATCTGTGTCTTGTCCTCCAGACTACTTTTATTTAGTCTGTCTATTAGTGCTGAACAAATTACCTACAGAAGGTTTTGTTTTAACCTGACGAGGAACCCTAATCCCCTTCAGTCCAGGTGATGGCCAAATTATTATAAATAATTCGAATTTATGAGGATGAGGTAGCCTGAGGAGAAGAAGGAGACTAAGAAAGAGAAGAAAAAATAATTTGAAAGATGAAGATTGAGTTGTGCTGTATAGTGGGAAGAGGCGTAATTAGTGACTAGGGGGAAAAACCTCTGAAGGTCTATTTGCCAAAGCCATACCTCATAGGGTGTAATGTCAGGTCATAAATGGACAAGCAAAAACGTGTAAATTGCATCACTCATTCACTAATCTCGTAATGGTGCAAATGTCTTGCAGTTCCACCAGACATCAAGAAAATTATGGAAGAATATCACCACCTCTCCATTGACGTAACGAATGGCATATTATGATACAGGTTGGGCCATCATTACTACCTGTCTGTATCATATGTGTTGCGACGCTGATTCAATCTCTTTGTGTGGGCGTGGGTTTTACAGTGGGAAGAGGGAATTAATAATTGATGGAGGGTAGATATTGATAACACTGACTGAGCCATACCCACAATGCACGAGTAATAGTACAGAGGAGTGGAGAAGGAGCGTTATAAATGAACCTCCCGTTATACAAGTCGCTTCTTGGTTTGGTTTGGTTCACTTGGATGAAACTGACAGGCTTATTGCCATACAGTTTGATGATAACGCGGATTAAGGTGTTATGTCCCTGACTCTCCAAGGCGAGATGATAAATGCGACCGTATCAAATCTAGCGGAACAAACCTAACCTAGGAACATTAAGATAAATATGCTACTATACAGCGTATTCCAGAACACCATGGAGTGTCCTGCTATATCTTTGACCACGCTGATGTGGAGGCATATTGTTTCCCTAGAAAACAGTCATTTACCATGAAATCTTGATTACATATCAACATTCACTAAACTCAGGACAGTAGAAAAGCCGAGCAGATACTCGTCCACTTTTGGGATAATTCTTCTACCGAAAATAAATCCTCTTGTTACACCCGGACTTGTGAGGTGAGTTCGAGTGTTATATTTTGCTTGACGTGTGTGTGTTTGACGTGTGTGTGTGTGTGTGTGTGAACTAAATCAGTCGGGGTAAATAAAAACAATTTGCCTTAACTTTGCTTCACAGTTCCTGTTTCAGAGCAAATGGACAGACTGGATATCACATGGCAATGTGTACATAACAACCTAAAACATGACATAGGAATGAAAATTCTACAATCAGTCGGTGCTGAGATTTTAAAGACCATGTGGATTTTTTTTTTTTTTTTTACCCCGATGAATGGGGAAAACGATAACCGCTCTCGGTGTATAAAAAAAAAAAAAAAAAAAAAAAACTGAAACTAATGGAAATACAGCTTCCACAAACTCATGAATTTTCCTTGTTTATGTGTACAACACATTTAGACATTACCTTTAATTTGATTTTTAAAAAGGCAGCATACATTCTGAATATAGATACATTATTTCAGTTATGAAACAAGGCTTTACCTCCGCCAACGAAGTTGGAGGAGGTTATGTATTCATCTGTGTTTGTGTGTTTCTTGTTTGTTTGTCCACACAATATATCCAAAAGTTCTAAATGAATTTCAATAAAATTTTGTGGAAGGGTGGGCGATGGGCCAAAAAAGAATTGAATAATTTGAGGGGAGAGATCCGGATCAGGATCGGGATCCTGCAATGGCATTGACGGAGGTATGCCATATGTGAGTGCTTTCTTGTCTTTTATAGATACTGGTATCTTACTTGTTTGGGCTGATCTATGCAAACTTCACATTCTTCAAATGTTATCCCTTTTTAGGAGAAGGAAATCCAAACTTAACTACATTTCTGAAGTATTCATGAACTTCTGTTTCTTCAGAAATATATTGTATTGCCTACCATGTAGTTTATCTTCAATGTGAAGCTTTGTTGAACTTCACACTGTTGTTTTGTTGTATTTTTTGCTTTGTTGCTTTTTAGTTGCAATAAAAAACATAGTTTTCTTTATTACCCCTTTGGGGTGTCTGTACCCGGGGTAAAAAATCACATACCTATACTGGAGTTACGAAAGGAGGCACGTCCTGTCTCTTGGTTTGGCTCTTAAGGGCAACTGTTACTGATCACCTGAAAGCAGAATGAATGCAATGCATTCAAAGCAGCTGAAATGGCATTACTTAAACAAAAAATGCCAAATACCAAGAAAGTTAAATGAGCAAAAAATTAAAAAGAAATTCAATCTTCGTTTGATGATAACCTGGCACCAGATCATTGTTGGGCAAACCTGCATACACATAATATGGAGTATAGGTAGGCCTATCACCACAACAAAAACGAGAAAATTTAGGCAACAGATATGAGTTGGCAGGACTGTGTTACTTTTTACCCTAATTTACCCAACTTTTTTTTTCTTTTACCCCGATTGATTAGATTATTTTTCTATATCAGTTTTACCAGATGGGTACAGGAACAGCCACAGGGTTGACCTATTGTTTCTCAGAACAATAGGCGGAAGGTCAAGATCACTAGGCTGTTATAGTTTAGCTTTGCAAGGGCAATTTGAACAGTTTTGTCCGATTTACTCAGTGTTGGTAGAAGGTCTGAGGGTACGAGAAGAACCAGGAGGTTCGAATCCAAGAACAGTCACGGGTCAATATAAGTCATAATCAAAGTTTGGCCCATGTGTCTGTGTGTGAATAATATAACTAAAGCTTTTTTATCCGATTTGCACCAAACCCTGTGAAATAGTTGAGGATTAGTGAAGAGGCTGAGTAACAGATTCTGAGAAGGTTAAGTCAAAGGTCAAGGTCACATGATAAGGTCAACTTAGTTTTTCTCTGAACTTCAACATACTATGCGGAAATGTTTAGTGTCAGGCAAGTACAAAGGATTTTTTTGTCATTAATCTGTCAATGGGAAAGGTTAAAAGTTAAGGGCTCGGGACAAGGTCACCTTAGGCAGTTGTGATCGGATCTGGACAAACTTCGTGGAAGGTTAACGATCTGGCAAGAATAAAGTATTTCGACTTTGAGAGCAGTTAGCTGAAGATTAAGATAATAGGGCCAAGTAAAATGTTCGGCTCTTAGACAAATTAGTGGGTGTAGTTGTTGCACTCTGTGTTCTCCTTCTTGTTTTCGTATTATGTTATTTCGTTTCAGTGTAAAGAAAAGTTTTGCAGATTTCAGCTACTCACCACTTCTCTTCTGATATGTTCTGTGGCAACTTTGATGGTTAATCGATCTATGATCAAACTTTTCATTGAATATTTCACTGTCCCTTGACCGCTTGCAGCTGGTATTCTGTGGTTGTTTGTGTTAGCACTAAATTATTTTATATATTTTGGTTATAAATATTTTTCCCACATTACAGTATCTACAAGGAGTGGGTAATGAGCAGCTTTGCGTCATTAAGGAGGAGGAAGGAGAAGAAGAAAAAAGAAAAAAATGAAGTAATGCTGATAAAAAGTGTTTTTCCGGCAACTGGCAGCTTCCCAGAGCACCTGGGAAAGAGAAATTTTGTATAGTGATGCACTTTTACCAAAGTCATGTTTATGTGGGGTGGGAGACCCGACAGCCACCCTCCACGAGGGGATGGACCCTGGGGGTACCGTACTGGTCACATATCAAGCTGTTAATCTATGAAGATTAAATTTTGCCTAACGGCATATTCACCAAGAGTAGGTTCTAGTCAAGATGAGAGTTTCCCATTCCCAAGGGTAGCAGCTTCTACGAGGATTGTACAATGTCATTTTTTTTTAAATCTAGTGACACAATATTTTGCATGGTGGTAGACTTCCACCTTCAGTATGATGTACTATAATCTGGGTGGGACTTTCAGAGATAGAGAGATAGATAGCTAGCTAGCTAGCTAGCTAGCTAGCTAGAGAGAGAGAGAGAGAGAGAGAGAGAGAGAGAGAGAGAGAGAGAGAGAGAGTGGGGTCCCTATAGGCCACACTGAGATTCTGGGCAATGCTAATATGGAGGGTCATATCCTTCTACCTGGGAACACAAAATTATGCACAGTAACACAATTCCACCAAAGCCAGAATTTAGGCATGGTGTTCCACCAGAGCCAGAATTTAGCCATTGTGTGACCTCAATAGTGGTTCCAGTTTAATGCTGTAATTGCCCAAACAAAGTATATAAATTTCTGTGGTGTAAACCTACTGAATTATGTGACTGCCTTACGTAGAAAAATAATAAAAATTGATATAAGGATCAGAATAGCAGGTGTATGATGAGCAGGGTGGTCTCAAATGATATCATATTACCTCAGGGCATTGCCAGTGTTGTTGTTGCTGTCATACATGTTGATGTGATCCAGGTAAATGATGAGTGCCCGGCAGGTGCTCTTGGTGTCCCTCCACAGCCCATAGGGGAGGTCCTGCTGTTCCACCGACCCTGACATCACCACCACTCCAACACCCACACGCCTGAAGTACAGAAGTAGCTGCTTTGTCTAATATATTCAAAAATATCAACAGGCAGTAATCAATATCTTTTCAGTCGGTTTCAGCGTGTCTGAGGCAATGATTTTGTCAGCTGAGGACAGGTGGAATTGGTAACACTACGCGATACTACGGGGCTGTGATTAGTCAATACCCGTTGTGTTTGAACGTGCACCAAATTGACACTGTATTCCAACCCAAACCATCATTTTTTGGTAAGATACCGGATTATCAATCTGTTCTATCTATTGCCAAACGCCTTTGTCCTGTGAGGGTGGCCTCCATGTCGCCCTGTCCTCCGCCATTTCATTGCCCTGCTCCCACCTCACACCCCTCTCTCTCATATACCTCTCCGCTCCGTCCCTTCATCCCATCCTTGGCCTCCCCCTCCCTCTCCCAGTCTCCACCTCACTCACATACACTCTCCTTGTCAGTCTCACACTATTCATCCTCTCCACATGACCAAACCACCTCAGTGTGTTTCTCCTAACGCTTCCTCTCACATCCACATCCACACCACAACGATCCTTTACATCCACATTTGTCAGTCTGTCTCTCCATGTGACTCCACAGGCTCCTCTCAAATAACTCATTTCCACTGCTCGTACTCTTGACTTCTTTCCATCCAACAAGGTCCAGGCTTCACTTCCATACGTTAGAGTTGGTATTACAATACTGTCATATAGTAACTTTTTCACTTCCATGCTCACTTCCTTGTTTTTTATCACTGCTTTCAAGGAAACAGCAACCTTTCTTTCTTGTTATACCCTTTCAAGCACTTCTCCCTCCGAACTTCCATCCTTACTCATCACACTACCTACGTACTTTAATGCATTCACATTTTCCATTTCTCCCTCATCTAACCTCACTCTACATTGACTGATTTCACTTCTCTCGAAGACCATAACTTTACTCTTCCCTCCATTCACATTTAGATTCTGTTTCCTACACACTCTCCCAAACTCATCTACCAAGTCTTGCAGCTCCCCTTCATTTTCACTTAACAACACAGTATCATCTGCAAACAACAGTACAGGGAGTTTCGAAAGACTGCCTTCTCTCATTAGGGCCACTGCAGCATCCACTGCCCTACAATGTATTTCTTTCATAACACCATCTACATACAGTTTGAACAACCATGGAGACATGTCACATCCCTGTTTCAATACAACCTTCATATAGAAAAATTCACTCAGTACACTATCCACACACACTGCAGCGTTAGCACCCTCATACATACTCTTCACAGCACTCAACAACTTCCCATCTACTCCATATATTGTTAATTTCCACAATCCTTGTCTATCCACCTTGTCATATGCTTTCTCCAAATCCATGAAGTCCGCTCACAACTTGTTTCCCTTCCCTAGAACGTTTTCACTAAAGATCTAAGAATGAATATCTGATCTACACAACTTCTTCCCTTCCTAAAGCTTCCCTGTTCTTCTCCAACTAATTATTCTGTTATTTCCCTAACTTTATCAATAAGTATCCTACCATATCCGTTTCCTATTACACTAAAAAGACAAATGCCACTGTGATTACCACACACTTCCTTTTCCCCCTTTCCTTTATGCAGGAAAAGAATTATACCTGACTTCCAATCCTCCGGGAATCTACCTTCCTCCCAGGCCAATTTGCACATCTTCACATCCATTCTACTACTATCTCTCCCCCATGTTTCAGCATTTCACCACACACTCCATCAATTCCTCCTGCTTTCCCCATTTTGACTTTCTTCATTGCTTTCATCACTTCCATCTTACTGATTTCTTTCTCTCTTCTCACATCCCTCCTTCTCCCAGCCATTCCCCAGCCACATATACTCGCATTACTTTCATTCTCTGTGTACAACAATTCTTGAAAGTGTTCTTTCCATCTTCTCAGTTTTTCTCCCTTCTCCACTAGTAATCTACCATTCTTATCTTTCACTCCCCGACTAACTTTTTTGCCACCCTGTCTAACTCTCTTTACCTTTTTCCAGAACATTTTCTTACATTCCCTCCACTTTACACTCAATTCTTTAAAAATTCCTCATCTACTCTCTTCTTACTCTCTCTCACTAATCTTTTCACTTCTCTTTTCCTCTCCGCATATAACTCTCTCTTCCGTCTCTCAACTTCTATCACGCCTCTGTTTCTCCTCCAGTCATTATATGCTTTTCTCTTTTGTGCCACAGCCTGTCTCACCTCTTCATTCCATTATGCTGTTCCTTGCACCCCCTTTCGTCTTCTCTTCGCCCCACACACCACCTCACATCCTGCACAGATTTCTTCTGTGAAAATATTGCACACACCTTCCACGTCCCCCATCTGCTCCAATCCATATTTACCCAAACGGTCCTCCACTTCTCTCTTATATTCTGGCTTTATCTCATCCTCTTGTAACCTTTCCTACCTCCTTGCATGTACTACTTCTTCCTATCTTTCTCTTCTTCTATTTCTCCATTTCACTTGGACCTTGATTCTCACCACCACCAAGTGGTGGTCAGAAAGTCCACTTCCCCAACTTCTATATGCTCTTGCATCCATTACACAACTTTGCATCCTTGCATCCACATGCACGCACACACACACACACACACACACACACACACACACACACACACACACACACACACACACACACACACACACACACACACACACACACACACAATCAGTCATTGCCTTCCTTTCATTCACTTCACCACCCACCCTTTTTATCTGTCGCCACATATACCTATGGATAATTTTGTGCCCTAAGAGGGTATTGGCTATCACAAACCCCTTTCCAGCACAAAATTAATGTCCACTAAAGCACTGCCATTCTCATCTATTTCAGGAGGTACACCCCACTCGCCAACTACTCCATCCATCTTCACATTCCCTGGTTTACCATTCATATCGCAAATCAAAAACACTCTCCCATTTCTTCCAAACTTTTCCATGCACGCTTTGCCCAGAACTCTTCTCTCACACTGCTTGCACATTCTTGCGTTGGCGCATACACGCACACAATCGCCCACATTTGTAGTCCAACTTTCAATCTTACCCTCACAATCCTTGAACCAACTGATCCATACTCTCTTATATTGTCCTTCCATCTCTTACTCACAACAATACACACTCATTCTTTTGCCGTCTCATTCTCACCTACTCCTGCACATATACTCCATCCATACTCCCATTCTCTCACACTCTCACCGCCCCATTTACTTTCAGTTAATCCACATACATCCACTTTCGCACCCTCAGGCACCTAGACAATGTCTCTCTCTCTCTCTCTCTCTCTCTCTTTCGCCTCATCATTTGGACCCCTTACATTCCACGTCACAGTCCGAATCATGTCCTTTTTTCGGTCCTTAGTCTTTTTTTTCTTTTTTTTTTTTTATCGTCATCACCCTGAGTGGGCATTAGGCCAGCAAGAATCGATATAAAAGTGTATTGACGTATATACGTATGTACAAAAACCATATCCCTATATACAAATAAAATGTGATATATATATATATATATATATATACATACAGTATATAATAAGGAAACCACAACCAAGTTCATAAATCACAACTCTCTGAGCAGTCTAGTCTCTTTCAGGAAAGTCATCAGTTTATTAGTCACACCAACGTCTCCATCACCCAAGACAGAATCAGTGTCAAAGGTAAAGTTTTTGTCCTACAATATGCAGCCAGAGAAGTACGTTCCCCGTCATACCTACCGCAGTACAAAAGGATGTAACTAATAGATAACACCGCGTCACAGGTGGTACATTGCGGTGGAAACTGTTTGTTAATATATGGTAAAATATGTGTCAATAACATGGAATTCATGAGTAGGCGGGCTGAAGCAACCTTCTACCGCCTGTTTCCTCGGGAAGAGCTGGACCAGTCACACATGATCCTATTGACTGATGGAACTACCAGGTCGGTCCACTGACTTTTCGGAAGATTAATTGGTTTCTTTCCGAAAGCGAGACTAGACTGTAGCTCACGAGGAACGTCCCAAGTCTCCTCGAGTTCTACAGCCGATTTAGCTAGTACGTCAGCCTCCTCATTGCCGTAAATACAGCAATGACCAGGCACCCAGATCAGAGAGAAGGATTTAGCACATGTGTGCAGCCTGTTGATAATGCAGCCCAGGACCTCATGTGAACCAGTCCTACAAGAATGAATTGCCTGAAGGGCGGACTTAGAGTCCGAAAAAATGACAAAACTGTCGTGATCTGAACGCAAAACAAAGTCTATAGCTTGATCTCTGGCAGATAATTCGGCAGTGAATACGGACGTATGGGGTGGACAAGCGAATAATGATGCGGCACTCCGTAGACCACACACTCGCACCCACACATTCATCCATCTTAGAGCCAGCGGTGTACAAGTGGAATGACGCTAGGTGTCCGATGAGGATCATCTGGAACAACTGTCGTATCTCCACCCCCAGCGCCTTGTACTTTGCGACGAGGAGCCAGTCAGTGTTGAATGTGGTAGCAAGAGACTCCCAGGGCACTATTTTTGATGTTAAAACCTGATCTCCATTAGAAAGGTCGTACCCTAATGCCTCACAGAGGAAGTGAAGCCTCACAGCCACTGGCTTGAGGGCCACATACAGCAGGTATTCCCACTGTAAGAGGATCAGACAAGTCAGAAGGCCAGGTGAGCATTTATGGTGGGTGGTGATACCATAAGAAAATAACAGGTGGTTGTGTCGTAGACGGAGGGGAGGCACATTAGCCTTCACTTCCAACTGCTCCACATGAGTACATTGAAGGCCTCCAAGACATATGCGCAAGCACACGTTCTGAAGCACATGAAGTCTACGGAGGACAGCATCTGATGCTGACCCATACAGTTGTGAGCCATAGTCAAGCTTAGAATGGATAAGGGACTTATACACCATCATTAAAGACGTTCTGTCTGCTCCCCACGATTTACCGGAAAGAAACTTAAGGACATTAACTTTTTTACTACAAGGAAAAAGCAAATGATTAATATGTGTTCTCCAAATGAGCCCACTGTCGAAATGTACCCCCAGGAATCTTCCTGAATTTTGAAAAGGTATCGGATGATTATCTAAAGTTAAATGCAAAGGAGGTACGTTAAGTTTACGAGTAAACACAACATCGACACACCTAGGGACGGAAAATTTACATCCCCACTCCAGAGCCCAACGATGAACAGAATCTGCTGTGCCAAGGATTGTGCATTGTGGGAAGAGTGCCACAGTGCACAATCATCAGCATAGAATGAGTATAAGCGTCCTGGGGACAGAAGCAGACGACAAAATGTCATTAATGACAACGCTGAACAAAGTAGGACTAAGCACACTTCCTTGTGGTACCATGTTCTCCTGGACAAATGTGTCCAAAATTATGTTACATGGTAACCTGACAGAAAATATTCTGTCAGTAAGGAAGTTTTGAAGAAAAATGGGCAAATTACCTCTTAAACCATTAGCATATAGTTTATGTAGTATTCCGTTTCACCAGGTCATATAATAAGCCTTATATATATACTGTATATCCAGAACAATTCCTATCATGAATTCGCGATTGGCGAAAGCCTCAGCTATGCAATGCTCCAGGTGCACTAAATGATCCAGAGTGGACCTGTATTTACAGAATACACTCTGTTGATCATTTAACCCTATCAGGTTTCTGGGCTGGGCAGATTATGTCTGTGCTAGAGTCAGCCATTCACGCTGACCCTCATCTTCACGGCCCAATATTTTACTTTGATCGCTCTGTGTAAATACACTTTTCATGATAGAATGTTGGTTTGGGTGTCATTTTAAAGCTGAGTACTTGAACTTTATCGTAGTATGTTCAAAAAAGGAGAACAGAGAAAATAAAATGTCAAAATGACGAGTTGAAGTTACGCGAAAAGCAAAACTTTTATACCTTGCTGTAGAAAAATATTCGGCAAAAAATAACGAGTAAAGATATATAAATTTGGCTTAAACCATGCAAAAAAAACAATAGATTACCTTTACAGTGATATATAGATTATGGTAATTTTTGCATTTGATTCTGCAGTAAAGCAAAAGGAAGGAGATGCACAATTTTATTTTAGTCTCAGCCTCATATTCGCTTCGCGATGTTTTTCTTTGATCAGTGTAAATACATTTTTTATGATGGGATGATCATTGTGGTGTTATCTGGAAGCTGAATAGTTGTACTTTATCGTATATGTTTATAAAAGGAAAACAAAATAAAAAGTCAAAGTAACGAGTTGAAGTTATGCAAAACCCAAAAATTCTATACCTTGCTGCAGAAAAATATTCATCAAGAATGAAGTTATAAAGAAACAAAGCCATGAGTCAGACCAGCTGTGCAGTACCGCCACGCATAGAGCAACCATTCCGTGACATCATGCTCGAGCCTCTTTATGATGCGTAAACGCGATTTATGGTCAATATTTTACAAAAGTTTCTTAAGATGACGATTAAAAGCGTCATTGGAATAACTGAGGTTGGATTTAAAATGACGATCAAAATAGTCATTTGAATCTCAAAGGGTTAACACACCCTTCGACTCTAAAACAGAAAGTAACCTTTTATTAACAAAACATTCAAAGACTTTACACAAACAGTCAGTCAGCGCAATAGGTCAAAACGAACTGGGACTTGTAAGGTGACCGTCCTGGTGAGGTATTGGTATGACGTGCACATAGTGTCATGAGTTTGGGAACTTGCGAGACGCCAAAATCTCATTGTACACTGCTAACAAATTACTCAGGTTGGCCTGAGTAAGATGCTCAATCATACCATACGTAATGGTGGATGGACTGGGACTGGTGCCTTTACATGATTTAAGGGCAAGGAGAAGTTCATCTAATGTAAAGTCGGAGTTGTAGCCGGTATCTCCGTCTTCTGTGGCAAAGTCTAAGTTTTGCAGCTCAGCCGCACACTTATGGTGGAGAAAGCGTGTATCGTAGTTGGCTAAGCTGCTTACCTGGGCAAATGGTCGGGAATAGCAATGGCAATGTCCACGGGCTCGACAGTGACATTCCTGGCCACCTCAAGTGTGGTGATTGGTGACCAGATGTACTTGTTGTTAAGTACATTAATGGTGGACCAGACCTGACTTAGGGGGGTGGTGTGATTCACCGTGGACACAAAACTATGCCAGTTATTCCATTTTGCCGCTTTAAATGTTCTCCTTGCCTCAGCCTTAGCCGCTTTTGTAGGCAATAAAGTTTGATTCTGTTGGCTGTTTCTCAAAAGTCCTGTATCCCTTATTGTGCTTAGTGAGTGCTTTTCGGCAATCTGGTGTCCACCACGAAATTTAACACGTGTTTGGAATTGTAGATGTCTTGGGAATAGCAGCCTCAGCTGTATGTATAATGAAAGTCTGTAGGCGTGCAACTTTCTCATCAATGTTATCTCTTGATATATCTAGATTGGCGACCCATGAGTAGTACCCCCAGTCTGCTTTCTTAAAGTTAAATTTAAGTGGTGGAGGAGGCCGAGAATCGTTGCGTTCATAAGAAAGACAGATTGGAAAATGATAGCTGCCCATCGTGTTGTCATACAGGTCCCAATAGATGTTAGTGTGTATATTGGTAGATGACAAGGACAGATCTATACATGACATGTTACCAGTGCAGTCGTCTACACGAGTCGCTCTGCCATTGTTTAGAATATAGAGGTTTGACTGTAATATGAGGTCGGCTGCTTGCTCCCCCCTACCATCACTCCTTAATCTTCCCCATTGACAGTGATGGGCGTTAAAATCGCCTAATATTAATTTATGGCCCAGAAAGGGATGGGCTAATGAATTGAAAGCATCACCTTCAATGGGACCACGGGGAGGACAGTAGATAGAGCAAACAGACAGATACAGGTCATTAAAATTTACTCTGCACACGACAGCTTCCAGAATAGAATTTAGAATCACTTCTGTTTGTGGGTGTGATTTGTGGATGTATAGGGCGACTCCATGATCATCGTATCTTCTATACGAATGGTAGTTTGACCTGTGGAGGATCAGGGTGATCCATCAAGTGCGTCTCCTGTAAACAAACAATGTCTGGCCTGTGTATGGAAAGCAAGATTGCTATATTATGTAATTTATTCCCGGGAGTCCTAAAATTCCATTGTAACACAGTGAATGTGGCAGTTTAAGATTTACGAGAGGGGCCAGTGTTCTTAGCTTTTTTATGCGACCCGCCGCCAGGCGAGTGGCTACCAGGGGACCTATCCCAGTGCTTACTAACGGAAACCTCCATACATTGATCATAAATAGCTAGCCTCCCAGAACCCCTCAAGGAAGAGCTAACCCTTTTCTCTCTCGCTGGACCAGAAGCAATAAAGGACATGAGGACATCACTGTTTCGTAAGGTTGGTCATATTACTCTTACTAGAGTTGTCAGACATCTGTTTAGGCTTGACAGACTGAGAGGCAGCAGCAGCCTGAGAGTAGGAAGTTGCAGTGGGGATGACAGTTTGAGAGTTGGATTGGACAGGAGGCTGAGATGGAGAGGTAGAGTGCGTGGCAAGAGGAACTGGTTCAGGGTCTCATGGTCAATCTGCTTTCAACTTCTTTTGTGGGCTCCACTTAAATAACTCATTTCCACTGCTCTCACTCTTGACTTGTGTCCTTCCAACAACGTCCAAGCTTCACTTCCATACGTTAGAGTTGGTATCACAATACTGTCATGTACTAACTTTTTCACTTCCATGCTCACTTCCCTGTTTCTTATCACTGCTTTCAAAGAACCAGTAACATTTCTTCCCTGCTGTACCCTTTCAAGCACTTCACCCTCCAAACCTCCATCCTTACTCATCACACTACCCAAGTACTTGAACGTACTCACATTTTTGAATTCCTCACCATCCAACCTCGCTGTACATTCACTGACTTCACTTCTCTCAAAGACCATCACTTTACTCTTCCCTACATTCACCTTTAGATTCCGTTTCTTACACACTCTCCCAAATTCATCCACCAAGCCTTGCAGCTCCCCTTCGTCTTCACTCAACAACACAGTATCATCTCCAACAACAGTACAGGGAGTTTCCAAACACTATCCTCTCTCACCAGGGCCACTCCAACATCCACTACCCTACCTTGTACCTCTTTCATTACCCCATCCATGAACAGATTGAACAACCATGGAGACATGACACATCCCTGTTTCAACCCAACTTTCAAAGAGAAAAATTCGCTTAGTTCACCATCCACACGCACTGCAGCCTTAGCACCATCATACATACTCTTCACAGCATTCAACAACTTTCCATCTACTCCATATATTCTTAATACTTTCCACAATCCTTGTCTATCCACACTGTCATATGCTTTCTCCAGATCCATGGAAGCAGCATACAACTTCTTTCCCTTCTCTAGAAACTTTTCCACTAAAGATCTAAGAATGAATATCTGATCTACACAACATCTTCCCTTCCTAAAGCCTCCCTGTTCTTCTCCAACTAATTCCTCTGTTCTTTCTCTCTCTCAATAAGTATCCTACCATACACTTTTCCTATTATACTAAGAAGACAAATGCCCCTATGATTACCACACACTTCTTTTTCCCCTTTTCCTTTGTACAAAGGAATAATTATACCTGACTTCCAATCCTCCGGGACTCTACCTTCCTCCCAGGCCAGTCTGCACATCTTCCACATCCATTCTACTACTATCTCTCCCCCATGCTTCAGCATTTCACCACACTCTCTCTCTCTCTCTCTCTCTCTCTCTCTCTCTCTATGGAAATATACGATACAGTGGGTATTGTGTGTGTGTGTGTGTGTGTGTGTGTGTGTGTGTGTGTGTGTGTGTGTGAGTCCCATCATCCAGGACCAAGAAGCATTGGTGGACTCAAATCACCAACCACACCAAGGGAGGGACGGATCATGTAACGACACCAGCCTTCACAAAATGTGGAAAATTACTAAGGCTAGGATGGCCAGGAGGGTACCATAATGCCCTGAATTTAGTGTATCCAGTTTGTTGCATTATCTTTAGGTAAATTTAACCTGGAGTTGGCAAATAGGGCTTAATATAGTTTACTTGAATTCCTAACACACACACACACACACACACACACACACAC
Organism: Coenobita brevimanus; assembly: GCF_032717465.1. Taxonomy (NCBI): domain Eukaryota; kingdom Metazoa; phylum Arthropoda; class Malacostraca; order Decapoda; family Coenobitidae; genus Coenobita; species Coenobita brevimanus. Next base: position 28,490,382 of record NC_136993.1, read on the forward strand.
ACACACACACACACACACACACACACACACACACACACACAGAGGGAATCTGCATATCATTTAATTTCTTACTGGATTCCATGAGAATCGCCAACAATAAGCCAAAGTTTCCTTAAGCACTGTGTGTTCTATAAATTTTTGTTTTTGCATAGAGTCTCAGAAAGTGTTCTCTCTCTCTCTCTCTCTCTCTCTCTCTCTCTCTCTCTCTCTCTCTCTCTCTCTCTCTCTCTCTCTCCTCCAGTTCAGTAGCACATACTTGACGATGGTTGATACAAGAGGTGAGTGTGGTGTGGTGGTGAGGAGCACCAGGTGACAGCCGCTGAGGTGCTGCTCCACCACCTGACCCACAATCTCGGCCACCTGGTCCACGCCCACCTCACCCACACCAGCGGCCGCTGCCCTCGTAACCACAACAGCCACCAGCATCACCAGAACCCGTCCCTGCATAATTACCTGCAGAAAATTTATTACATAATGGCTCACAGTGTACAGTACACACACACACACACACACACACACACACACACACACACACACACACATAATGTGCAGTTTTTACAAATGAACATGCTTGTAATTTCGACAGGTGTGCGTAATAGGTGGTAACAGAGATATAACGGTATATTAGACAATGAAGTAGTGCTCGTTTTATTACAGCTCTTTCGGGTGTATGCACGTAGATGTGTTGCAAGGTTTGATTGAAAAATTTGTATCTCTCTCTCTCTCTCTCTCTCTCTCTGTATATCCCATTGGAGCTCGATGTCCGGAATATTGGACAGAACTGGGACTTTTCAAGTCTTTGTAAAGTAGGGAACCCCGGGTAGAGACCTCTGAGCTTCGCGACTATGAGCCAATAGGAGGAGGGAGGTACGCTTATGGTCAGACTCAAATATGAAGTCCGTTTGGGTGGGGCCCGAGAGGGGATTTCCCTCTCTACAGCTCTGCCGCATCAACCCCAGTACCTATCTCTCTCTCTCTCTGTCATACGTCAGCTATTTACTATTTGAAATTGTATATTAAATATTCTGTACTTATTAAAAATATTAAATAAGGCTATATAGTGCTGTGAATGTGTCGCTTTTTAGGATAATAGCAATGATTTGTATAAATTCCACACCACGTGACAACGTCGCTTTCCGACGTTGCCAGAGGTCAAGGACACCCACCTCAGACTACAGGTGACCGGTCACTTCCTCCCTGATCCCCACCCACGATGGCAGCTACTCCGACTCGCTCTCGTGTGCTCCACAGTCGGGAGAAAGAACTTATTTACAATGTGAACAAGAATTTTTTAGAAGAAAGATCAGAGAGAGGTCTTATGCCTACTGTGGAAACCTCTATAAAAAAAAAAAAAAAAAAAAAAAAACGCGCCAAGACTTTTACCTCAGTGGTGGTGTGGAAAAAAGGTCGAAACAATATAGAAGAAAACAAAACTTATAAATATATAAAAACTTTCTCAATCAATTGAGAGAGAGAGAGAGAGAGAGAGAGAGGAGGTTTGGCAGAGCTGTAGAGAGGGAAATCCCCGCGCGGGCCCCACCCAAACGGACTTCATATTTGAGTCTGACCATAGTACCCACCAAGTGCCATGCCTCGCCCAGCACCCCTGGGATCCAATGCGATATATATATATATATATATATATATATATATATATATATATATATATATATAGATAGATAGATAGATAGATAGATAGATATAGATATAGATAGTTAGATAGGTAGATAGTTAGATATAGATATAGATATATTCGCAGTGGAAATGAGTTATTTGAGAGAAGCCTGTGGAGTCACATGGAGAGAAAGACTGACAAATGAGAATATGAAGGAGCGTTGTGGTGCGGATGTGGATGTGATAGGAAGCATTAGGAGAAACACACTGAAGTTTGGCCATGTGGAGAGGATGGAGAGTGAAAGGCTGACGAGAGTGTATGTGAGTGAGGTGAAGGGGGAGAGAGGAAGGGGGAGGCCAAGGATGAGATGAAAGGATGGAGAGGTATATGGGAGAGGGGTGTGTGAGCTGGGAGCAGTGCAGTGAAATGGCGGGGGACAGGGCGACATGGAGGCAATTTGTTTGTGGCCACCCCGTATGGGATAAAGGCGTCTGGCAATAGACAGATAGATGTCCATCTCTCTCTCTCTCTCTCTCTCTCTCTCTCTCTCTCTCTTTCTTTCTTTCTCCCTCTCTCTCTAGTTTCGTTTAGTTTCGTTTTTGAAGGCTCCAACATGCATGCATGCGTCGGCTTTGGTCACCTAATAGCGGCTTCCCAAGCTGCTCAATCTCTGGCAGCATCCCTGTTTAGCACCTTATCCCTGAAGTCATTTTCAATAACCTCGTCCCAGGTCTTTTTCGGTCTGCTTCTTGCTACCTTACCCGTAACATTAACGCTTCTCACTCTCTGCACCCAATTATCCTTCCCCATCCTCCCCACATGTCAGACCATCTCAATCTACCTCTCCTTATCACAACACCTATGCACTCCAGTCCCATCCTACCCCTGAACTCTTTCATGGCAAACCCTGCCCTCCCACCCAGGCCTCGCACTCAGGGACGCACTGCATATCCATCTAATCATTGCCATTTCTGTAAGTTTGAACCTGCGATTGTCCTCTTCCTTTACTGCCCAGGTCTCACTACCATACAGCACACACACACATCCTTCATACAAAGATCCCGTAGCAAGTAGGGAGAGCCCTCTCAGTGTCAGGATAGACAAAAGCTCCCTGAACTTCTTTCTACCTGACTCAGTCACAGAGGTAGCTTCAGCTCCACCTCCAGCACATAACATGTCTCCCAAATAACAAAACTCTTCCACACACTCCAGAGACTCATCAGCAAGTTCAGTTCTTTCATGCCTGGCAATCTCCACATGCCCTCCCCGACACACCGCGCATATAAAATCAGCGTTATCTTGCAGTCTACCTCTAATACCACTACAATCATATATATATATATATATATATATATATATATATATATATATATATATATATATATATATATATATATATATATATATGTGTGTGTGTGTGTGTGTGTGTGTGTGTGTGTGTGTGTGTGTGTGAAATTCTTGTCCAAGAGCCGTGATTTCCAAAATAGTGTGTGAAAGATGGACTTGTGAGGGGGAGAGAGGAGTGAGGCCACAGGCAATAGTTTGACATTTTAAATGATGCATTAAGAAGAGGGAAAGTATCTTCCTGATTAAGCCTGAGAATCTTTCATGTGAATCAATACTAGAGCCACTGCCCTATGCCCTATCCACCACTTCTCTCCTGACGTATTTTGAACGTCTTACCTACCACTTTAATTGACAAACAAATTATCTGCTCGCCACCCACAACTCTACCACCCACCCGTCTTCCCTTACTGCTCAGGTGTGATGGTTATTTCCTAGTTGGCACTGTACGTTTTAATCTTAAGTTTTCCCGTCTTCTAATGATATACTAAATCTGTTCACAGCTAACAATGAATAAAATAGTACTCGGTCTTGTGTTCAAAGGTTTTAAACTGTTTCTTATTTAATGTACCTGGCAATCTATCTATTTATCTATCTATCTATAGCCCGACGCCCTAATCCCGCAAAGGGTGGCCGCAGACAAAACGCCTCCAAGTCGCTCTGTCACCCACCATTTGACTACCCTCCCCCCAACTCACCCCTCCCTCCCTCATATACCTCTCAACTTCAGCCCTCCACCTCATCCTCTGTCTACCTCTCCCTCTCCCTCCCTCCACCTCACCTACATACACCCTCTTAGTCAGTCTTTCATTCTCCATTCTCTTCACTTGTCCAAACCACCTCAGTGTATTTCTCCTAATCTTCTCAACCACAACCACATCCACCCCACAGCGTTCCTTCACTTCTTCATTCGTCAACCTGTCCCTCCACGTCACTCCACATGCTCCTCTCAAGTAACTCATTTCCACTGCTCTCACACTTGACTTGTTTCCCTCTTGCAAGGTCCATGCCTCGCTTCCATACGTCAGGGTAGGGATCACAATACTATCATGCAGTGACTTCTTAACTTCCATACTCACCTCCCTATTTCTCATCACTGCTTTCAGTGTACCAACAACCTTCCTTCCCTGCTGTACCCTTTCACGCACTTCATCCCCCAAAGTTCCATCCTTACTCATCACACTACCCAAGTACTTGAATGCACTCACATTCTCCATATCCTCACCATCCAACCTCACTGCACACTCTGTGACTTCATTCCTCTCAAACACCATAACTTTACTTTTGTTTACATTAACTTTCAGATTCCTCCTCCTACACACTGTCCCAAATTCATTCACTTGAATAAATAAAGCAAAACCTCTGCAATAACAAAATATGCTTGAATGAAATTTAAAATATTTTGCATACGATAAATTTTTAGAGGTGGCGTGAAATGAAACGAGGACATCATGGTTAGGAACCATTGTCATAAAAGTATGTAGTATTGGTCACAAGTATTCTTACACACCTCAGATTTGCCTCTCCCAGATTTTATCTGGTAACACTTACTCTACGTCCAGATGTGCGATATCCTATGTTCCACACCATATTTTCCTCTAACATACTTTTAGCTTCAGAGAAATTAACAATATGCCGGGAATCGAACCCGGGACTCTCAGATGAGAGCCAGGCAGCATACCACTACACCAAGACCAGGTAAAAGTTAACTCACGTTTTCACAATCTTGTAACCAACGTCCCTCCGCCCCCACTGTGGGCATGAAGAGGTTCTCTCTTCATTCTGACTTGCCGTAAGTGCTTGGGATAGATTAAAAGCATCTACTTGCCCGAGTGCCAGGGGGTTAACTCATCCTCTTCATGCCCACAGTGGGGGCGGAGGGACGTTGGTTACAAGATTGTGACAACGTGAGTTAACTTTTACCTGGTCGTGGTGTAGTGGTATGCTGCCTGGCTCTCACCTGAGAGTCCCGGGTTCGATTCCCGGCATATTGGTAATTTCTCTGATGATTTTTCCTGTGAAAAAAATACAGGTTCTCTCTTCATACTTTTAGCTATTTACTTTCCTTGGGACGATATTCTATGAATATTGTTATTAATCCTTCCGTTCAGCCAATTTTTTTTTTTTTTATAGATAATGAATGGAGGAAGGAAAAACAAAGGGAAGAAAATAAGTCCATGTGCCTAAAGGCATCCTCCATTCATAAAATATTTATAACAACTGGATTTGAATTGAAGTGAATTAAATGTTTGTGGGAAACAACTCCCAGGAAGTGAATTCCAGTTTGTAGTAGTTCTGGGCATATATGAATTTTGATAAGCAGAGGTTCTGCATTGCGGGGGAGAGAGTGTGAGTTCATGGGCGCTCCCAGCTCTCTGAGTATTTCGGGAGAAAATGTGAAGGGAAGGCACAATTGAAGCCAGTTCGTCAGAGCATTTACGGTAAAAATATCTATAAAATAATGCTGAGGAAGCAACATCTCTACGTACTGATAATGGAGGAAGGTCCTGCGTGATGGCAGGATTATTGATTAATCTAATGGCTTTACTTTGAATATTGTCCAACTGCCTCAGTTCAACCGCTCCACATCCACTCCACAGTGGTGAACAGTATTCGATCTGAGAAAGCACATGATTTTTGTATACTGTGGCCATCTCGTCAGTGAAGAACTCACGAACTCTGTACATAAGTCCCAATTATTTGGAAGCATTTTTAGCAAAGGAGAGCTCTGATATTACTTTTATGTGTGAAGAGAACTGGTCTCTCCTTCCCCTCCTTCTATCCCCTTCACTCCCTCCCTCCCTCTCTTTCTCTCTCCTACTTCCTCCTTCCCTCACTCCCTCCTCTTTCCCAAGTCCCTCGTTCCTTATCCCCCCTTCCCTCTCTATCTCGTTCTCGCTCCCTCACTCCCCTTATTTTCTCTCCCCCTCCCCCCCTCCCTCTGACTGTCTGAGTGTCTGTCTGTCTGTCCCATGTGGTATGACTGTCAATTGCACAGGTGGCAGTGCTGGATTTCTTGCTACAAGTATTTTTCACACTCTTACAGAATTTGTTTTCCTGTACTTCAGAATCGTCATGTGACGAACTCTCCATACTTCTCGTCCAGTGTCATATTTCGCATAAAGCTGGTGTGGAGTTGATATTATCTACACATCTATGTATAGGAAATGGAGATTAAGAAGGTAATAAGGCTGTGATTAATTTATCAATGGAGTTAAATTTTCATAAAATGTTATGGAAATATTACTATATAAATGCACTGGAAATATTACTATATAAATGGACTGATAACAGCCCTCTGGCATAAAGAGATGTTTCTATATAGCCTAATAACCAAATGCGTGTTTTATCAAAGCCTATAAATTACCGCCGAGTCTGTGCAGAGAAATGTTTGTAATGTATCGTTCCTCCCCGCAATTAGCGATAACCCCCTGCAACCTATCGGAGACAGAAGTTACAGGTCTGTTTAACTACAGTTCTTTAATTACTTCTGAATAGTTCCCACTCGGCCATCATGCGTTGATGGAGGTATGGGAGTGCTCTATTCGACGCTGGGACCCACAAATTAACGATACCCCAGCAGTCCTCAGTGGGTTTTTGGTGGTCCGCCAGTTGATGTGTATAGGGCAATTATCGCCAAAGACAGTGACAAACCACCCATCCTATGTGTGCATGAATCCGCTAAAGGCATGGGCCTGGTAGTGAAAGAGATGAACAAGAGAGGGAGTCTTTCTGGAATGATGTTGATGAGTGTCTGCAGAGTTTTGGAGCGAATGTGAATGTGGTAATGATGGGAGATCTGAATGCTAGAGTGCGAAATGTAGCAGTTGAAGGTGTAGTTGGTATGCATGGTGTGCCTGGAAGAAATGAAAATGGGGAACGAATGATAGCGATGTGTGTTGAGCGAGAGATGGTGATTGGGAATACGCTGTTTGAGAAGAAAGATATTTATAAGTATACATGGGTGAGACAGGAGGGTGGAAGGGTTGTTGATAGAGCCTTGATGGACTATGTGGTTGTGTCTAGGAATGTAATAGGAAGATTGTTGGATGTGAGAGTTCTGAGAGGGGAGGGTGGAGGTATGTCTGACCACTACCTGGTGGAGGGAAAGTTAAGAGTAGGTAAGAGATGGGTGAGAGCTAGGAGGGTTAGGTGTGGCAGGGAGGTTTTGAAAGTGAGTGAGTTGGATAAAAGAGAGAAAAAGATAGAGTATCAGGAGAAATTGGAAGATGAGTGGAACGCAGTGAAAGATCGTGAAAATGGCAGCGTGGAGGAGGAATGGCAGTTGTATAAGAGTGCTGTGGTGGGGCATGCAGAAGAGGTGTGTGGTGTGAGACGTGTGGGTGGTGGTGTAAGAAAAGGAAGTGAATGGTGGTGCGAGGAAGTAAGTATGGCTGTGGCTGAGAAGAGACGTGCATATGAAGTGTGGCTGCAGAGGAAGGATGAGATGTCATATGAAAGGTATAAGGAAAAGAGGAATAGAGCGAGAAGGGCTGTGCGTGATGCTAAAGTGGCAGCAGATGAGAGGTGGGGTAGGCGGCTGACAGAGAATTTTCAACAGAATAAGAAAATGTTTTGGAAGGAGGTGAAAAGGGTGCGAAAGGGAGAGTCTGGGAAGGAAGAACGAGTAAAAGCAGAGGATGGAAGGATGTTAATTGAGATGGATGCAGTAAGGAAGAGATGGGCAGAGTATTTTGAAAGATTGTTAAATGTAGAGGAGGAAAGGGTGGCTGAGATTGTGGCGGATAGAAGGGTGCAAGGAATAAATGTGTTGGGAGAGTTAAATGATTCTTTGATCACGAAGGAGGAAGTGGAGAAGGCAGTAAAGGAGATGAAAACAGGGAAAGCTGCAGGTATGGATGGGTGTGCTGTGGAATGCCTGAAGGGTGGTGGAGTGACTATTGTTGACTGGTTAGTAAGATTGTTGAATGTGTGCTTTGAGAAAGGTATGGTGCCATTTGACTGGGCAAGTGCTTGTGTGGTCCCGTTGTATAAAGGCAAGGGTGATAAGTATGAATGTACTAGCTTTAGGGGTATAAGTCTGTTGAGTGTTGTAGGTAAAGTGTATGGTAGAGTGTTAATTATGAGAGTTAGAGAGGGTACAGAGGGAGTGATTAGTGATGAGCAGTGTGGCTTTAGGAGAGTATTTAGCGAAAGGCAAGGAGGTGTTTTGGGCATTTATGGATTTAGAGAAAGCTTATGATAGAATTGATAGGGAGGCTTTGTGGACTGTTTTAAGATTGTATGGACTTGATGGTAGGTTACTAAAAGGGGTGAAAAGTTTTTATGTAAATAGTAGAGCGTGTGTAAGAGTGGGAAATGCTGTGAGTGATTGGTTTCCCGTGAGAGTGGGGCTGCGACAGGGATGTGTGATGTCGCCTTGGTTGTTTAACATTTACATGGATGGTGTTGTAAGGGAGGTGAATGCAAGAGTTTTAGGTGGAGGTCTGAGTCTGGTAAATGTCGATGGAGGAGAGTGGAATCTGAAGCAGCTGCTGTTTGCAGATGATACTGCACTGGTGACTGATTCAGAGGAGAGATTGAGACAGTTGGTAGAGGAGTTTGGAAGGGTGTGTGAAAGGAGGAAATTGAAAGTAAATGAGAATAAGAGTAAAGTGATGAAGTGTACGAGGTTGATAGATGGTAGGGGGATGAATATAGTTTTGAATGGTGAGTTGCTTGAGGAGGTAGATTGTTTTAAATATCTAGGGTCACATGTTGCTGTGGATGGAAGAATAGATGCAGAAGTGAAGTTTAGAATAAATGAAGTAGGAAAGGTGCTGGGAGGAATGAAAAAAGTGTTTAAATGTCGTTCGCTTAGAATGGATGTAAAGAGAAGGCTGTATGAGGGTGTTGTGGTACCGACTGCATTATATGGGGCTGAAACATGGAATATAGGTGTAGCAGAGAGGAAAAGTTTGAATGTAATGGAGATGAGATGTCTGAGGAGTATGTGTGGGTGACGCGTATGGATCGAGTGCGAAATGATGAAGTGCGAAGGAGAACTGGAGTTGTTCGGGAGATGGCTGATAGAGTTGAGCAGAGGGTGTTGCAATGGTTTGGGCATATGGAGAGAATGGATAATGAGCGATTGGTGAAAAGATAACTAGATCTGATGTGAGAGGTGTAAGGCTGAGAGGAAGACCACGAATAGGATGGATGGACAGTGTGAAGAGAGTGCTGGATGCGAGAGGGATGTCTGTTGAGCAAGGAAGAGTGGCTGTGCGTGACAGAAATAAATGGAGAGAAATTGTGAATGAATAAGTGATGACGCAGCCCTGAGGGGATATTCTCCCGCATTTGGTCTGATCAGCTAGTCAGGTCAGGTGCGGGTAAGGGGATGGATCTGTTATGATGTGGCAGGGGTAAACCAGTTCTGCTGTCGGGCCCTGCTGCGGATGTCACTGATTGCATTGCGCAGTTGACCCTTGTGCGGTGTGATGCGGTGAGGATCTGTCCGTTCTCCCCTTTGGAGCTAAGATGCGAATGAATGTGTTTGAATGGATGAGTAAATGGAGAGTGAGTCGTCCTGTCTCGGCTACCTCCCTTTTCTTGGGGGAAGCAGCCTAGGTATATAGATAGATAGATATATATATATACCTGGGGGTAGGTTTTTTTTTTCAAGAATACTCCCCCGGTATCCCTGCTTGTCGTAAAAGGCGACTAAAAGGGTTGGCGGAGGGTTAGTGCCCCACCTCGGAAAACAACTAACTAAAAAGACAAACAGCAAGCCTCGGACAAGGACTGACCAAATGATGACGACCAAGGACCGGACAAAGGACATGGTAATCGGAACATGGAATGTAAGAGGAGCGAATGATGAGGTGAAAGAGAGATTCTCCAGGTGCTTGAGGGCGCGAAAGCTGATGTATGCGGAATAACTGAAACTAAATGGAGTGTAGAAAGTGTGAGAGAATGGGAGTATGGATGGGGTATATGTGCAGGAGTAGGTGAGAATGAGAGGGCAAAAGAAGGAGTATGTATAGTTGTGAGTAAAAGATGGAAGAAGAGCATAAGAGAGTATGGATCAGTTGGGTCAAGGATTGTGTGGGTAAGATTGAAAGTTGGAATACAAATGTGGGCGATTGTGTGTGTGTATGCGCCAATGCAAGATCGTGCAAGCAGAGTGAGAGAAGAGTTCTGGACAAATGTGGAAGTGTGCATGGAAGAGTTTGGAAGGAATGAGAGAGTGTTTTTGATCGGTAATATGAAGAGTAAAGTAGGGAACGTGAAGGTGGGTGGAATAGTTGGTGAGTGGGGTGTGCCTGCTGAGATAGATGAGAATGACAGTGTTAGTGGACATTTGTGCCGGGAGAGGGTTGGTGATAGCCAATACCCTCTTTAGGCACAAAATGATTCACAGGTATACATGGCGAGTGATGAGAAGGGTGGGTGGTGAACTGAATGAAGGGAAGGCAATGATTGATTATGTGTGTGTGGATGAAAGGATGAGAAAATGTGCAATGGAAGCAAGAGCTTATAAAGGTTGGGGGAGTGGACTTTCTGACCACTACTTGGTGGTGGCCAGAATCAAGATCCAATTAAGTTGGAGAAATAGAAGAAGGGAAGGACGGGAAGAAGGAGTATTTGTAAGGAGAGTGGAAAGGTTACAAGAAGATAAGAAAAAGGCAGAGTATAAGAGAGAAGTGGAGGAACGATTGGGCAAAAATGAATTGGAGCAGATGAGGGACATGGAAGGTGTGTGCAGGATATTCACAGAGGTAATATGTGCAGCACGTGATGTGGTGTGTGGGATGAAGAGAAGACGGATGGCTGTGCAAGGAACAGCATGGTGGAATGAAAAGGTGAGACAGGCTGTGGCACAAAAGAAGAAAGCATACAACGAATGGATGAGAAATAGGGGCGTGGAAGAAGTTGAGAGGCGGAAGAGAGAGTTATATGTAGAAAGAGAGAGGTGAAAAGTTTAGTAAGAGAGAGTAAGAAGAGAGCGGATGAGGAATTTGGAAGGAATTTGAGTGTAAAGTGGAGGGACTGTAAGAAAATGTTCTGGAAACAGGTGAAAAGAGTAAGACAGGGTGGAAGTGAAGTTAGCAGAGGAGTGAAAGATAAAAATGGTCGATTGCTAGTGGAGAAGGGAGAAAAAATGAGCAGATGGAGAGAACACTTTAAGGAACTGTTGAACATAGAGGATGGAAGTAATGCGAGTATAAGTGGCTGGGGAATGGCTGGGAGAAGGCGGGAGGTGCGAAGACAGGAAGAAATCAGTAGGATAGAAGTTGTGGAAGCAATGAAGAAACTTAAATTGGGGAAAGCCCCAGGAATTGATGAAGTGTGTGGTGAAATGCTGAAGCATGTGGGAGAGATAGTAGCAGAATGGATGTGGAAAATGTGCAGATTGGCCTGGGAGGAAGGTAGAGTCCCAGAGGATTGGAAGTCAGGTATAATTATTCCCTTGTACAAAGGAAAAGGGGAAAAAGAAGTGTGTGGTAATCATAGGGGCATTTGTCTTCTTAGTATAATAGGAAAAGTGTATGGTAGGATACTTATTGACAGAGTTAGAGAAAGAACAAAGGAATAAGGTGGAGAAAAACAGGGAGGCTTTAGGAAGGGAAGAAGTTGTGTAGACCAGATATTCATTCTTAGATCTTTAGTGGAAAAGTTTCTAGAGAAGGGAAAGAAGTTGTATGCGGCTTTCATAGATTTGGAGAAAGCATAAGACAGGGTGGATAGACAAGGATTGTGGAAAGTATTAAGAATATACTGTATGGAGTAGATGGGAAGTTGTTGAATGCTGTGAAGAGTATGTACGATGGTGCTAAGACTGCAGTGCGTGTGGATGGTGAACTGAGTGAATTTTTCTCTTTGAAGGTTGGGTTGAAACAGGGATGTGTCTTGTCTCCATGGTTGTTCAGTATGTACAGTCGTCAGCATAAATTCGCTGCAAGTCCCTCGTGTGATGTGAGTCCTTTTGTCTGGCAACAGTGTAAGAGGACTAGTTGCCACGTAGCCTTTTATGCACTTTAACGACGTGTTTTTAAAAGTGGTACTAGAGGCTGGCTAGAGTACAGTATTATGTATACCGTATTTAATTAGTATAAAAAAAAAAAGTGCAAGAGCTGGCAGAATGTTATGAAACGACGTACGAGCGTACTACTCTGACATTCCTCATAACCGTGTCTGAACTCCCTTCCCCTTTCTCCCCTTTTCTCCTCCTGATGTCCCCCCACCCCTCCTTCCCCCTCCTACTCCCCACTCACGTTCATGCCTCTCCACTTTCTCCTCTCCCCACTCTCTCTACCTTCGTTCATTTATCCACGGCACTAGCCCGACTGGTGCATCACAATTCTCTCTTGACTGTTTACTAAACCAACACTGTCCTGTTCTCAATTGCTCGAAATGCTTTAATAAAATGTATCCAAGGCTAATTACCAATATACCTTCCTGTTCTAATCCCATTCTCACCCTCCCCGACTGATTCCCACTCTTTTTATTCCAGTTGTCATTCTTTTCTCCACCCCTTGTCATTACCAACAGAAGCTAGATACAGAAACGTTTGAGGTCTCGTTCTTGTGATGTATTCCTTACTGTGTGTGTGTGTGTGTGTGTGTTTAGTGAGCCTGGCAGTTGGTGGCTATTATTTCAGTAGGTGAAATTAAACAAACATTTGTGCCCATTCCTCCTACTTCCTCTCTCTCTCTGTCTCTGTCTCTGTCTGTCTCTCTCTGTCTGTCTGTCTGTCTCTCTCTCTCTCGTTCCAAGGAAAATGTTCCCATCTTCCTCATACTGTTCACTGATTCATGAAGCAGGATCAGAACCCATCATGTTTCGAACTACTGCATCACGTTTGGAGTAAAGAGTGGGTGAAAAAGACTGAGGCATGGCAAGATACTCTCGAATGTAAGGAGCTAAAAGGTTACAGGAATAGACAAGAAAAGGAGAAGAGTGCAGTTCATTACGTAGATCTGCGCCGTGGTTAAGGTAGACAGGGTGCGGAGAGAGGGGAGTGGAAATGAAGGAGCACAGGGGGGAGGAGTTGAAAGGTTGGGTGGGGAGGGACATGGAGTGGGTACGAGGGAGAGAGCAGAAGTTTTATCAATCTACAACATTTTTCTGTCGTCTTTTGCTCATTTTTATGCTAATCAGATATAAAGACTATTACATTCTGGGCGATTTATAGCACTAATTCTTACAAACACGTCTTTAAAGCGTATAAAAGCCTATGTGGCAACTAGTTCCTATACACTGTTGCCAGACAAAACAACCACATCACACGAGCAGGCTTGCAGCGAATTTGTGCTGATGACTGTACATGGATGGGGTAATAAGAGAGGTACATGGTAGCCTAGTGGATGTTGGAGTGGCCCTGGTGAGAGAGGGTAGTGTTTGGAAACGCCCTGTACTGTTGTTTGCAGATCATACTGTGTTGTTGAGTGAAGACGAAGGAGAGCTCCAAAGCTTGGTGGATGAGTTTGGGAAAGTGTGTAAGAAACGGAATCTAAAGGTGAATGTAGGGAAGAGTAAAATGATGGTCTTTGAGAGAGGTGAAGTCAGTGAATGTAAAGTGAGGTTGGATGGTGAGGAATTGGAAAATGTGAGTACGTTTAAGTACTTGGGTAGTGTGATGAGTAAGGATGGAGGTTTGGAGGGTGAAGTGCTTGAAAGGGTACAGCAGGGAAGAAAGGCTGCTGGTTCCTTGAAAGCAGTGATAAGAAGCGGGGAAGTGAGCATGGAAGTGAGAAAGTTACTACATGACAGTATTGTGATACCAACTCTAACGTATGGAAGTGAAGCTTGGACGTTGCTGGAAGGACACAAGTCAAGTGTGAGAGCAGTGGAAATGAGTTATTTAAGAGGAGCCTGTGGAGTCACAGGCAAATGAGGATATAAAGGAGCGTTGTAGTGTGGATGTGGATGTGATAGGAACCGTTAGAAGGAATAGACTGATGTGGTTTGGCCATGTGGAGAGGATGGAGGGTGAAAGAATGAGGAAGAGAGTGTATGTGAGTGAGGTGGAGGGGGGAAGAGAGAGGGGGAGGCCGAGGATGAGATGGAGAGATGGGGTGGAGAGGTATATGAGAGAGGGGGGTGTGAGTTGGGAGCGGGGCAATGAAATGGCTGGGGATAGGGCGACGTGGAGGCGATTTGTTTGTGGCCCCCCCGAACGGGATTGAGACGTCTCTACAATAGCTAGATAGATAGATTATTATTATAATTATTATTATTATTGTTATTATTTTTTTTTATTATTATTTTTATTATTATTATTATTATTATTGTTGTTGGTGTTGTTGTTGTTGTTATTATTATTATTATTATTATTATTAAATAACACATTTCACTCCATTTTGGTTTCAACTAATAACAGAGGATAGAACCCAGAATAAGCCAATAAGAATTTAGCTGATGTTAGATGTATATACTTGCCACAGCAAAAGGTATCCTCATCCATCTGCTAATGGCCTGCGAAAAACAGTGATTTGAATACAGTGTAGGTGATTTCCATTCACTTGGAATTATATTGGCATAATCTAATAAAAACCTAAACAGTGATATAAAGTAATGATATCAGTTAATGGAATAATTAACGGTACGTATTAAGCATCAGTTCCAACAGGTGTACGAGGGTGTAGAAGTTATGTCCACAGAGACTTGCTTTATATCGCATACCATTCTAAGTTCCGGGCGTTTTTTGGTAAAAGAAAAAAAAACTGGGGAAAGTGAAGGCAAAAAGATACTTATGTCAAAACCTTTATTAAAAAGATGAATACATATAAACATAGAACGAAGCAGAACTAAAGAAATAGATTAATTAAAGATAAAAGACGTGTACAATATATATTTCTCTAAATTAAAAAGTGACAAAGGTAAAAGTCCTATATAAGCTTGGATACAGGTATTATGGGCAATGTCATGTTACAAAACTGACAGAATATTTGCAACCGACTGTTTGACACAGCGTCCTGTTAACTCTACAATCAAGTGCCGTGTTCTAATGGCAATCCTTGCTTGTCGTAAAAGGCGACTAAAAGGGTTGGCGGAGGGTTAGTGCCCCTCCCCGGAAAACAACTAACTAAAAAAACAAACAATAAGCCTCGGACAAGGACTGACCAAATGTTGACGACCAAGGACCGGACAAAGGACATTGCAATTGGAACGTGGAATGTAAGGGGAGCAAATGATGAGGTGAAAGAGAGAGAGATTGTCCAGGTGCTTGAGGATGCGAAAGTGGATGTATGTGGAATAACTGAAACAAAATGGAGAGAAGAAAGTGTGAGAGAATGGGAGTATGGATGGGGTATATGTGCAGGAGTAGGTGAGAATGAGAGGGCAAAGGAAGGAGTATGTATAGTTGTGATTAAAAGATGGAAGAGGAGCATAAGACAGTATGGATAAGTTGGATCAAGGATTGTGTGGGTAAAGTTGAAACGCAAGATCGTGCTAGAAGAGTGAGAGAAGAGTTCTGGACAAATGTAGAAGTGTGCATGGAAAAATTTGGAAGGAATGATAGAGTGTTTTTGATTGGTGATATGAATGGTAAAGTTGGGAATGTGAAGGTGGATGGAATAGTTGGTGAGTGGGGTGTGCCTGCTGAGATAGATGAGAATGGGAGTGCGTTAGTGGACATTTGTGCTGGGAGGGGGCTGGTGATAGCTAATACCCTCTTCAGGCATAAAATGATCCACAGGTATACATGGCGAGTGATGAGAAGGGTGGGTGGTGAATTGAGTGAAAGGAAGGCAATGATTGATTATGTGTGTGTGGATTAAAGGATGCGAAGATGTATATTGGATGCAAGAGTTTATAGAGGTTGGGGGAGTGGACTTTCTGACCACTACTTGCTGGTGGCCAGAGTTAAAGTTCAATTAAGATGGAGGAATAGAAGAAGAGAAAGACGAGAGGAAGGAGTAGTTGCAAGAAGAGTGGAAAGGTTACAAGAGGATGAGAAAAAGGCAGAGTAAAAGAGAGAAGTGGAGGAACGATTGGGCAAATATGAGTTGGAGCAGATGGGGGACGTGGAAGGTGTGTGTAGAAAATTTACAGAAGAAATATGTGCAGCATGTGATGTGGTGTGTGGAAGGAAGAGAAGACGGAGGGGAGTGCAAGGAACAGCGTGGTGGACTGAAGAGGTGAAATGTGGCACAAAAGAAGAAAGCATACAATGAATGGATGAGAAATAGGGGCGTGGAAGAAGTTGAGAGGCGGAAGAGAGAGTTATATGTAGAAAGAAAGAGAGAGGTGAAAAGATTAGTAAGAGAGAGTAAGAAGAGAGTGGATGAGGAATTTGGAAGGAATTTGAGTGTAAAGTGGAGGGACTGTAAGAAAATGTTCTGGAAAGAGGTGAAAAAGAGTAAGACAGGGTGGAAGTGAAGTTAGGCAGGGGAGTGAAAGATAGAAATGGTAGATTACTAGTGGAGAAGGGAGAAAAGTGAGCAGATGGAGAGAACACTTTAAGGAATTGTTGAACGTGGAGGATGGAAGTAATGTGAGTATAAGTGGCTGGGGAATGGCTGGAAGAAGGAGGGAGGTGAGAAGACAGGAAGAAATCAGTAGGATAGAAGTTGTGGAAGCAATGAAGAAAGTTAAATCAGGGAAAGCCCCAGGAATTGATGGAGTGTGTGGTGAAATGCTGAAGCATGGGGGAGAGATAGTAGTAGAATGGATGTGGAAGATGTGCAGATTGGTCTGGGAGGAAGGTAGAGTCCCGGAGGATTGGAAGTCAGGTATAATTATTCCCTTGTACAAAGGAAAAGGGGAAAAAGAAGTGTGTGGTAATCATAGGGGCATTTGTCTTCTTAGTATAATAGGAAAAGTGTACGGTAGGATACTTATTGACAGAGTTAGAGAAAGAACAGAGAAATTAGTTGGAGAAGAACAGGGAGGCTTTAGGAAGGGAAGAGGTTGTGTAGATCAGATATTCATTTTCAGATCTTTAGTGGAAAAGTTTCTAGAGAAGGGAAAGAAGTTGTATGCGGCTTTCATGGATTTGGAGAAAGCATATGACAGGGTGGATAGACTAGGATTGTGGAAAGTGTTAAGAATAGATGGAATAGATGGGAAGTTGTTGAATGCTGTGAAGAGTATGTACGATGGTGCGAAGGCTGCAGTGCGTGTGGATGGTGAACTAAGTGAATTTTTCTCTTTGAAAGTTGGGTTGAAACAGGGATGTGTCATGTCTCCATGGTTGTTCAATCTCTACCTGGATGGGGTAATAAAAGAGGTACAAGGTAGGGTAGTGGATATTGGAGTGGCCCTGGTGAGAGAGGATAGTGTTTGGAAACTCCCTGTACTGTTGTTTCCAGATGATATAGTGTTGTTGAGTGAAGACGAAGGGGAGCTGCAAGGCTTGGTGGATGAGTTTGAGAGAGTGTTTAAGAAACGGAATCTAAAGGTGAATGTAGGGAAGAGTAAAGTGATGGTCTTTGAGAGAGGTGAAGTCAGTGAATGTACAGCGAGGTTGGATGGTGAGGAATTGGAAAATGTGAGTACGTTTAAGTACTTGGGTAGTGTGATGAGTAAGGATGGAGGTTTGGAGGGTGAAGTGCTTGAAAGGGTACAGCAGGGAAGAAAGGTTGCTGGTTCTTTGAAAGCAGTGATAAGAAACAGGGAAGTGAGCATGGAAGTGAAAAAGTTACTGCATAACAGTATTGTGATACCAACTCTAACGTACGGAAGTGAAGCTTGGACGTTGTTGGAAGGACACAAGTCAAGAGTGAGAGCCGTGGAAATGAGTTATTTAAGAGGAGCCTGTGGAGTCACATGGAGAGACAGGCTGACGAATGAGGATATAAAGGAGCGTTGTGGTGTTGATGTGGATGTGATAGGAAGCGTTATGAGGAACACACTGAGGTGGTTTGGCCATGTGGAGAGGATGGAGGGTCAAAGACTGACGAAGAGAGTGTATGTGAGTGAGGTGGAGGGGGAATGAGGGCGGGGGAGGCCGAGGATGAGATGGAGAGTGGGGGTGGAGAGGTATATGAGAGAGGGGGGTGTGAGTTGGGAGCAGGGGAGTGAAATGGCGGGGGACAGGGCGACTTGGAGGCGATTTGTTTGTGGCCACCCCAAACGGGATTGAGGCGTCTGGCAATATATATATATATATATATATATATATATATATATATATATATATATATATATATATATATATATATATATATATATATATCATCATTATCATGATCATCAGCCGTTGAGGTCCACTGCAGGACCGGCCTATACATACGGAAGCGGGGACTATACAGCCAAAGTATCTCTACCCAGTGGCTTAGGCTGTTAGGTAAAGACTATGTAGGGTGAGAAGTGCATGTGAGTGTGATTGTAGTGATTGGATGTGTGTGTAGTCTGTGAACCAAGTGTAATCGGTCCCCCTTAAGCCAATTGGGTGCAAGCATACTAGTATGCGACACTGGTTCAACCACAGCACCCCTTGTGTCCGCCAATGTAGCAAGTGGCTTCGTGAATGCTTCCCAAAGTTTTTACAACTCTGGCAGGAGGCGAACCAGCGCTCACCAGTGTGCGAAACGCACACTCTACCACTGTACCATATATATATATATATATATATATATATATATATATATCTATATATATATATATAGATAGATAGATATAGATAGATAGATAGATAGATATACGTAGCCCAGAAACAATAAAGAGAGTGAGACAGGCAGTGCAGGAGAGTCCGCGGTGCTCTGCCAGGTGACAATCTCTTGCTTTGAATATCTCCAGAAGTTTTGGCCGGATACTGCATTCCGACCTAAAACTTCGTCCTTACAAAATCCAGGTGGTGCAAGCTCTGAACCCAACTGATAAATGCCAGTAACAAGTTCCTAGACATTTTAAATAATAATCCAGCAGAACTGAAAAGACTGATCATGTCTGATGAGGCACACTTTCACCTGAAGGGATATGTTAATAAGCAGAACTGTCGTTACTGCTCTGATAGCTAACCTGGGTGTGAGTTTGAGAAGCCACTCCATACTGCAAAGATGACAGTTTGGTGTAGGATGTCAAATTTTGGCATCATTGGCCGTACCATACAGCGGGTCTGTTGAGTCCGGATTTTTATTTATTTTTTTAAGTAAAATGTCAATAAAACCCAACCAATACAGTGGATCACTTTACTTTGAATAAGAGAGGTAGGTAGATCCTTGGAGAACATACCACAAAAATTTGAAGAAAAACAGTGAAATATAAACGTAAGTTCAAGATTTTTTAAAATGTGGTCTCTATTACCCCCAGGCATGCGGCAATTAAGACCACAACTAAAAAAAACTTTGGTTTCAAGTAAAAGGGAGGTACCTTTCTTTATCATATTTGCTGTACTGCACTATAACCTAAACACTTAAACTTAGCATTGCACACAATTACCTATGCCAACAACACAACATACATTCCTTGAGAGCTCTGTGGGAAAGCCCTGTTTCGGCCATGGCCTTCCTTAGGGACTCGGGGCTGCTCGGCCAGACTGCCTAGGGAACAACTACTACTACACAGCAAACAACAAATCTACAACTAAGAAAACAATAAGTCCACCACATATGTCACATTAAGCCCACCATTTAGATAATAAAAACTTCCTTGTCAAATAAAATTAAATGTCCTTTCATCATCATATCTGCTGTGTTGTACTGTATTATTAACACTTAACCAAGTGCACATTAAGTCCACCACTTAGCCCACAAAACTTAGTGCACAGTAAGTCCCTGAAATGTATTGTTTCGTACAACTTTATTCTTTATCTCATGAATTTTTACCCTCTACACAATTCTGTCGACAGTTTTAACATCCTCGTCTTCAGTCTCTGGCATCTTGAAGGCCACACAACCCGGTTTACACTTATTTGTCTCAGCATTGTTAAGTTTGTCTCATCATAACTGATGATACTGGCTGGAGGTATTCCACTGACACTCTCTTCCAGATTACGAAAATACCTTTAAGCTTCATTTTCTGAGACAGCTCCATGATTCCTGCTTATATTCTGACAGGTTCGGTGCGTCAGAATATTTTAGTGCCTGCTAAGAAACCCATGTGCCCAGTCTTCTCCCGGTAAGTTGTCCTTAAACTGTTCGACATGTCTGTGTTGATGATCCAAGTGGTCTTTTACAAATTTTCTGTAGGTGGAACATATCAAACGCAAGACCAAAATCCCCAAGGGCAGCAGTGTATTGAGCAATAGACTCCTCTTCAAACTGCAGCACGAATGTGTTCCGTCCTACCCTCCCAGGTTCCTTAGATCTCCCTGACACGACTCGTTCTAATGATGTCTTGGGGATACAAAACGTCTTAGCTGCCTGGCGCTGGCTCATTACATCCCTTACTGCAGCAACAGCCTATGAAATGGTCTCAGGTGTGTATGGGACCTTGGAGGATGTCACTTTTTTCTTATAATGACTCACCATTGAGAAACAAACAGAAAGTACATAAGTTAAGCAATGGTCTCAATTACCCCAGTATGGTGGTTTCAATTACCCCATGTTATATAAACATTAATACAGAGTAAACATTATTGTCCATCATTACCAAATTGGCTGTATACATACGTGGGATATAAGGCTACATATTACTTGAATATGGACTGGCTGAGGGATAAGCCTTGGCTACAGCACACCTTAGCATTCACAGTTGAAATTCCCTGTCGTGTTAATACAAAAACATTATTAGGATTTAAGAGTACTTCTGGGATCAGTGGAATAATGTGCTTTACATATATTAATAATACATACCATACCTACATAACCGTACCAACAGCATCTTAAATTTATCCGTTCTCCCTAGGAATCATCTTAAGTCAGATTGTCTTAAGGTAGTCTCAGTTGCCCCAGGTGGTCTCAATATCCCCTCTGTATGGTAGTTTTTTGAAGAAGAAAAACGGACTGTGATAGTAAAACAAGAACGTTACCAAAAGATGCCTACATTGCTGGAATCTCCTGATGATGAGAATGACGGTAAGCTTTGGTTTCAACAGGATGGAGCTACGGCCCACACATCTCGAGGTTCAATGCAAATTCTCAAATAAATGTTTCCAGGGCGTCTCATCTCAAGGTCTGGAGACACTGCATGGCCACCAAGATCCCCAGATCTATCAGTTCCTGACTTTTTCCTTTGGAGATATTTAAAGGTAAAGGTGTACTCTACAAAACCAAGGAATATCCAGGAGCTAAAGGAATGCATCATTGCTGAGGTCAAAGAAATAAATATCAATTCAGCGGAGCGGGTCATGGACGATTTTGTGACAAGAGTGAATGAATGTGTTCGTTGCCGTGGTGACCACTTATAAGATGTTGTTTTCATGAAATGAACTCTGTGTAATAAATTGCCAAATATAGACTACATTATTGCAATTGTTTTATTTGCAGCAAGTCCTATAAGTTTTCTGTATCGAATTAAAAACTATCACATCCTACTGCCCCACCCTGTATGATGCGAGAAGGCAATTAGTAGCTCATTACTTTTTCACAGGGTTATTGTCAAATCCCGGCCTTCATAAACCATGTTTTTTTGGTGATAAAGTAAATTATCGATTTAGAGAACAGATCCGAATTGTAAGGCTCTGCCACAAATTGTTAAAGGAGATATATTTAAGCAGAATATACAGTTAACAATGCCTTTTATGGTGGTATGCTTTAACAATAATTATGGCATTCCATATCTGTGCGATCGGCTCACTCCACAAGTGGATTCAGCAATAATTGTTGACCCAGCAAACAGTCAAATTATTTGTCTGTATGTTCGGTCCCGGATGATTGGAAGTCATGTATTATTTTTCCCGTGTACAAAGGGGGGTAGGGGGGTTTCAAGAATACTCCCCCAGTATCCCTGCTTGTCGTACAAGGCGACTAAAAGGGTTGGTGGTGGGTTAGTGCACCACCCCGTATAAAGAACTAACTAAACAAGCGAATAAAGCGGACCAGGATGGACCATACGTTGACGACTAAGGAAAAAACAAAGGACATTCTGAGGGTGGGAACGTGGAATGTGAGAGGAGTGAATGATGAAGTGAAAGACAGAGAGATTGTTCAGGTGCTTGAGGATGCAAGAGTGGATATATGTGGATTGACTGAAACTAAATGGTAAGGTGAAAAGGTGAGAGAATGGGAATATGGTTTAGGTATATGTGCGGGAGTCAATGAGAATGATAGGGCAAGAGAGGGAGTATGTCTGATGATAAACAAGAAGTGGAAGGGGAATATAAGAGAGTATGGAACAGTGGGTGCAAGGATTGTATGGGTGAGGATGAAAGTAGGTATACAAGCGTGGGCGATTGTATGTGTGTATGCTCCAACAGAGGACGGAGTGGTAACAGTGAAAGATGAGTTTTGGGCAAGAGTAGAAGCATGTATGGACATATCTGAGAGGAGCGAGAGAGTGCTTTTCATTGGAGACATGAATGGCAAAGCTGGGAATGTACGGTTGGATGGAGTGGTTGGTCAGTGGGGTGTGGCAGCTGAAGTAGATGGGAATGGTAGTGCTTTAGTGGACATCTGTGCTGGTAAGGGGTTGGCAATAGCCAACACCTACTTTCGGCATAAGGTGATCCACCAGTATACATGAAGAGTAATGAGGAGGATGGATGGTGAACTTGTTGAACGAAAGGCAATGATAGAGTACGTGTGTGTGGATGAACGAATGAGAAGACAAGTGTTGGATGCAAGAGTGTGGAGAGGGTGGGAGAATGGAGTCTCAGACCATCACTTAGTGATGGCCAAGGTAAAGCTGCAAAGAAAATGGTTGAGGAGACGAAGGGAAAGCCATGAGGAAACAGCACCTGTGAGAAGAGTGGAGAATTTGCAAGATAGTGAGAAAATGGCAGAGTATATGAGCATAGTGGAAGAAAGATTGGGAAGGTATGAGCTAAAGCAGATGGAACGGGTAGAAGACGTATGTAAGACATTTACGGAAGAGATAGGCGCAGCGTGTGAAGTGGTTTGTCGAGTGAGGAGGAGATGCAAGGGTGTGCAAGGGACAGCATGGTGGAATGATGAGGTGAAACGAGCTGTGGAACAAAAGAAGAAGGCATATAGTGAATGGATAGTGAGTAGAGGTAGAGGAGAAGATGAGAGATAGAAGAGAGAGGTATATGTGAGCAGAAGGGAGGTGAAGAGACTGGTGACGGAGAGTATGAAGAAAGTGGATGAAGAATTTGGGAGGAATGTGAGTGTGAAATGGAGGGAGAGTAAGAAATTGTATTGGAAGGAGGTAAAGAAAGTAAGGCAGTGTAAAAGGGGAAATAGTAGGGGAGTGAAAGATAGGAATAATAGATTGTTGGTGGAGAAGAGAGAGAAATTGAGGAGATGGAAGGAGCACTTTGAGGATTTGTTGAATGTAGAGAGTGATAGCAGTGCGAGTATAAGTGGTTGGGAAATGGCTGGGAGAAGAAGAGATGAGAAGAGGGAGGAAGAGATCAGTAGGGCGGAAGTAGTGGAAGCAATGAAGAAGATCAAGTTGGGAAAGGCCCCAGGAATTGATGGAGTCTGTGGTGAAATGCTGAGGTATGGGGGTGAGATTGTTGTGGAGTGGATATGGAAGTTGTGTAGATTGCCTTGGGAAGAGGGAAGGGTTCCAGAGGACTGGAAATCAGGTATAATTGTTCCTTTATACAAAGGAAAAGGGGAGAGAGAAGTATGTGGTAACCATAGGGGTATTTGCCTTCTTAGTGTGACTGGTAAAATATATGGTTGAATACTCATTGACAGGGTTAGGCATTTGACAGAGGGGCTAGTTGGAGAAGAACAAAGGTGATTTAGAAAGGGAAAAGGGTGTGTAGATCAGATATTTGTTGTAAGATGTTTAGTGGAGAAGTATCTAGAGAAGGGAAAAGAAAGTGTATGCTGCTTTCATGGACTTGGAGAAAGCTTATGACAGAATAGTTAGGCAAGGTATATGGAAGGTATTAAGAATATATGGAGTGGAGGGGAACTTGTTGAGTGCTGTGAAGAGTATGTACTAAGGAGCTAGGGCTACGGTGCGAGTGGATGGTTAGCTGAGTGAGTTCTTTGATTTCAATGTGGGACTGAAACAGGGTTGTGTGATGTCTCCATGGCTGTTTAATATATACATGGATGGGGTTGTAAAGAAGGTGCAGGGTAGGGCAGTGGATGTGTGGGTGGCTCCAATGAATGAGGGTGAGATTTGGAAGATTCCAGTGTTGGTGTTTGATGATGATACAGTATTGTTGAGTGAAGATGAATAGGAGTTGCATGATTTGGTGAATGAATTTGGGACAGTGTGTAGGAGGAGGAAGCTGATAGTTAATGTAAACAAAAGTAAAGTTATGGTGTTTGAGAGGAATGAAGTCACGGAATGTACAGTGAGGTTGGATGGTGAGGATATGGAGAATGTGAGTGCATTCAAGTACTTGGGTAGTGTGATGAGTAAGGATGGAACTTTGGGGGATGAAGTGTGTGAAAGGGTACAGCAGGGAAGGAAGGTTGTTCGTTCACTGAAAGAGTGATGAGAAATAGGGAGGTGAGTATGGAAGTTAAGAAGTCACTGCATGATAGTAATGTGATCCCGACCCTGACGTATAGAAGCGAGACGTGGACCTTGCAAGAGGGGAACAAGTCAAGAGTGACAGCAGTGGAAATAAGGCACTTGAGAGGAACATGTGGAGTGACATGGAGGGACAGGTTGACGAATGAAGAAGTGAAGGAAATTTGTGGGGTGGATGTGGATGTGGTTGAGAAGATAAGATGAAATACACTGAGGTGGTCTGGACATGTGGAGGGAATGGAGAATGAAAGACTGACTAAGAGGGTGTATGTAGGTGAGGTGGAGGGAGGGAGAGGGAGAGGTAGACTGAGGATGAGGTGGAGGGATGGAGTTGAGAGGTATATGAGGGGGGAGGTGAGATGGGGAGAGGGTAGTCAAATGGTGAGCGACATAGCGACTTGGAGGTGTTTTGTCTGCAGCCACCCTTTGCGGGATTAGGGCGTCGGACTATGGATAGATAAATAGACAAAGGAAAAGGGGAAAAGAAGTGTGTGGTAATCATAGGGGCATTTGTCTTCTTAGTGTAATAGGAAAAGTGTATAGTAGGATACTTATTGACAAAGTTATGGAAATAACAGAGGAATTAGTTGGAGAACAGGAGGCTCTAGGAAGAGAAGAGGTTGTGTAGATTAGATATTCATTCTTAGATCTTTAGTGGAAAAGTTTCTAGAAAAGGGAAAGAAGTTGTATGCTGCCTTCATCGATTTGGAGGAAGCATATGGCAGGGTGGATAGGCAAGGATTGTGGAAAGTATTAAGAATATATGGAGTGGATGGGATGCTGTTGAATGCTGTGAAGAGTATGTATGAGGGTGCTAAGGGTGCAGTGAATGTGGATGGTGAACTGAGTGAATTTTTCTCTTTGAAGGTTGGGTTGAAACAGGGATATGTCATGTCTTCATGGTTGTTCAGTCTGTACAAGGATGGGGTAATAAAAGAGGTACAAGGTAGGATAGTGGATGTTGGAGTGGCCATAGTGAGAGAGGATAGTGTTTGGAAACTCCCTGTACTATTGTTTGCAGAAGATACTGTGTTGTTAAGTGAAGATGAAGGGGAGCTGCAAGGATTGGTGGAGGAGTTTGGGAGAGTGTGTAAGAAACAGAATTTATAGGTGAATGTAGGGAAGAGTAAAATGATGGTCTTTGAGAGAGGTGAAGTCAGTGAATGTACAATGAGGTTGGATGGTGGGGAAATGGAAAATGTGAGTACTTTTAAGTACTTGGAGAGTGTGATGAGTAAGGATGGGAGTTTGGAGGGTGAAGTGCTTGAAAGGGTGCAGCAAGGAAGAAAGGTTGCTGGTTCCTTGAAAGCAGTGATAAGAAACAGGAAAGTGAGCATGGAAGTGAAAAAGTTGCTGCATGACAGTATTGTGATATACTGTGATACCAACTCTGACGTATGGAAGTGAAGCTTGGACTTTGTTGGATGGACACAAGTCAAGAGTGAGAACAGTGGAAATGAGTTATTTAAGAGGAGTCTGTGGAGTCACATGGAGAGACTGGCTGACAAATGAGAATATAAAAGAGCTTTGTGGTGTGGATGTGGATGTGATAGGAAGCGTTAGGAGGAACACACTGAGGTGGTTTGGCCATGTGGAGAGGATGGAGGGTGAGAGACTGACGAGGAGAGTGTATGTGAGTGAAGTGGAGGGAGGGAGAGGGAGGCCGAGGATGAGATGGAGGGATGGAGTGGAGAGGTATATGAGAGAGGGGGGTGTGAGTTGTGAGCAGGCCAGTGAAATGGCGTGGGACAGGGCGACGTGGAGGCGATTTGTTTGTGGCCACCCCGTACGGGATTAAGGCGTCTGGCAATAGATAGATAGATAGATGTTCGGTCACAGCTGAGGAATACGAATCCGGTAAGATCAGTATGCGTGGCGATGTATATGAGAAATGATTGCAAAGAACCTACTTGTGCTTGACATTTTTTTTTTCAGTAATTATGGCAGTCAAAGATCGCACAAATGTTGCATCCCACAAACGTGAATTCCACGTAATATAAGCATAGTGAAGCGTCCGGTGCGATTTGAGGTCTACACATCTCTGTTTCTGCATACGACCATTAGTCATAAGACATCTCTATTTTCTGATAATGGAAATAGCTTACACTTTGGTTTCAGTGTTTTCTCCTTTATAATTACGTGACCTTTCTTGCAATCGGCGCCACTGCGAGGACATGAAATCAAGACTCAAGTACTGGATTAGGTATGAGTTCCAAGATGCATGTATCCTTGGCTGCATCATGTTCATTACATGAAAAATTTTTTCGTTTCCCACAGGTAATATCACTTGCGATGGTGGAAGTATAGTAGGAACTGAAGGCCTGTACCTTGCACATGAATTTCGTGCGAGCCTGACTTTCCACCAAGGACTGTGATGCCTTCTCCTGCAGTACAGACGCAAAGGAGTGGCACCTTCCTCCCGCCAGCCATTGATCCAGCGGTACACAGTGGACAGGCTGGCCCCTGTCTGCTGGGAAATAACGCTAGCCGGGGCTCCTCCCAGCCATAGGGCCTTGAATGAAGCTCGAGCCGTCACCACTGCCACGCTCGAAGTCTTGCTAATGCCCATGTGGTTTCTGTAGGGCAAGATCAAATTGCATGTTATTATGCATATCATATCTCTATAGTACTATGGTCCATCCAAAGGAATGGAACATAATATATATGTGTTTAGCCCTTCCGTGGCGGGGTTAATGTTCTTGATTTGTTTCAAAAAAATTATTCGTCTGTGATGCCTTAAACAATCTCCATTCTAACCAGACTACGTTCATTCTAAATATCCCTTTGGCCTATATAAGTTTATTTCAGTTGGTTCAGGAGAGGCCTTTCGGAATAAAGGCGTTACAATAAAACTTCCTTGAAATTAGTTTGGAATATTCGTTCATCAAAAGTTGCTCCTCGGAATTTTAGATTTCATAAAATTCTTTTTATTCTGCCAGATTTCTCTTCTTGCTAACACCTTGGTGATGCATTCACCAAGATTATTTACCGTCTCTGCCCCGGAGAGGCTCGGGGATGGGTATTGTTTTAACGCGGTTTGTCTGTTTGTATGTTTCTCTGTCTGTATGTATGTTCTGTATGTCTGTCTGTCTGACTGTTAATAACTTTACACGAAAACTATAGGTGTTATTTTGACTAAAATTACAGGGATGATGGACTATGGCAGTCTGATCACCTGATTAGAAATAGGGCAAGTTAAGCCAAGGCCCAGGCTGTAGGGGCAGAAATGTAAAAAAGAAAGAAAAAAAATTCGCGACAGCTCCTTTCCAAATGGTCATATCGACATGAAACCAAAACCTCAGAGTGTATCTTTCAAATCTGCATCCTATAACATGCCTCATTAGATCAGGGGGGTCACCCCCCAGTTAGCGGTAGGGGGATCAGTGTCAAATGGGTCGGGCCTAAAATTTCAAATGGGTTTGAAACAGTCAATTTTCACCTAATAAACTCCAAATTTGATACGTGACATCTTCGACTAAATATTCTGTTGTTTATACGTCAGCACTAAAATGACTGCTGGGGACGGGTTTGCTGTGCCTTGGCACCGCTTCTTGTTGCTGTGAAGTACAGACCAAGTTTTTGGCAGAATTTATCTTCGACTCGGTGTCATCTGCTGATTGCATCTTGAATGAAATTCAAAAATGTGTACTCTGCCTCGAAGCTGTGATCGCAAGAGGATGATTATTGGTTGCCAAATATCAGTCGGAAAGTTTTAGTCAAAGTTTATGCACTACAAAGTGGAAACTAAATTTCTCAGGCGTAGGCCGTTTCGCTTTTCATTATTCATTTGCATGCCACCGAGATCCATAACTATGTGTAAGTTATAAGACAGTTGATAATTGTTTGAAATATGCCCATTCAGTCACTCAGGGTAGTACTACATTGAGGTAACTCCACACTGAGTGGCAGGTTAATGCTTTCCAGAAAACCGCTTATTGTTTAAGGTGCAATAATCTTTCCTCCTCATTCGCGCCTTCTCTCTTTTTCTCTCCTTCCATTCCCTTTGCTTCCTAACATTCCCCTTGACTGATATCCTTCATCAGTTTCATTTCTGTCGTTGCTTTTCACTCACTCCGCTTCTCTCTCTCTCTCTCTCTCTCTCTCTCTCTCTCTCTCTCTCTCTCTCTCTCTCTCTCTCTCGAGCACTTGATGGCTTAGTTAATTAAGACTCTATAATCGAATGTGGTCCATCAGTGTTGTGTTATAAAGAATAGTTGGAGCTTATTGTTCAATTGGTGCCCGATATGGTGAAGTTTTCACTCAATCTTGCATTAAAATTGCCATCTCTCCATCAAAAATGCTATTTTTTTTCAATATTTTAACACTCTAGTGTGACGCAAGCCACGAAGAATTGCTAGGGAAAGGATGCAGAGTCAGAGGATTAACTTACTGTAATTTGCCAGTGAGTTACGTAAGGCAAACTGCAAAAGGAAAAGAAATCTGGGCCAACTTAAAGGCGAAAAGTGTATGCGTGTCTCGCTTTAAGTGCTTGGAGAGAACAGCCTAGCCCCGACCCCCTACTTCTCTTATATGAATGGCAGTAGAGAAGCAAATTTGCAAGAATGAATATCTATAGCACAATACAAATTTAATAACACCTGATTCATAAGGCTGTGCCCGCGTGTCTACTATGGTCATAGCCAGTGAAATATTTATTGTTGCTTTCGCTTTTCCGTAAGAACTTATTTTGATATATATATATATATATATATATATATATATATATATATATATATATATATATATATATATATATATATATATATATATATATATATATATATATATATATATATATATATATATATATATATATATATATATATATATATATATATATATATATATATATATATATATATATATATATGAGCCTCTGTGGTAAAGTGTGCGTTTTCGTACACTGAAGAACGAGGGTTCGCGCCCCGCCAGGGTCATAAACTTTGGGAGTGTTCACCCGGGCACGTACTGCATTGGCGGACACAAGGGGTGCTGTGGTTGAACCAGTGTCGTTTGCTATGAAGTATGCTTGCACCCAGTCTGCTTGCGCGGGCCGATTACAATTGGTTCACAGACTACACACACATCCAAAGCCACTCCAACACTACAATTATACTTACAAGCATTTCTCACCCTACATACAATCTCTACCAGACAGCTTAAGCCACTTGGTAGAGATACATTGGCTGTATTGTCCCGACTTCGGTAACGATAGGCCGGTCCTGCAGTGGATACTCAAACGGCTGATGATGATGATGATATATATATATATATATATAGAGAGAGAGAGAGAGAGAGAGAGAGAGAGAGAGAGAGAGAGAGAGAAGAAGAAGAAGAAGTTAAACAATGTCCAAGTTTGCTGTCTTTAAAGAATTGCATTATGCGAGTAATTGTAACCATCAGATGATAAAGACAAAAGTCAACAAGAAATAAATAACTTGCACTAAGTAACGCTGAAATAATTGTTATATTGAACCAAGATTACAAAAGAACAGAGTTTGACGAATCTAAGGTTTAGCTATGAATCTGGACAATATAAGTCGGACAGAAATCAAAACGGTCATTTTTAGAATATTGGTCACGTCAGACAAGAAATGAGTAGGTTGGGTGTAGTGTGGTGGCGGCAAAGCCTTGGTGGTGACTAGGTTAAAGCACAGGGAATACTCTCGTGCCTGTGAAGAGGTATCTCAGAAATCTTTGTATGTGGACTTTCTTTATTTATTTTTTGTTCAAGATATGTTGAATCAGGCTTTTCACGACAGGTGATGTGGATGAAGTAGTACTTAACGAACTCAACCGTGGAATTGTATCCTTTAATGTTGATTTTGTAGTTCAGCTCTTAATCTGGGCAGTTTTTTTCATGACAAATACCAAAGTATTGGAGAAATAGGTGAGGTGAGTAGAATGGAGTGAGTCTGGATAGAAAAAAAACATCAGGCCAACGCCGAAGACCGTTGAAAATCGTACCTGCAAAGGTATATGTGAAAACTCATCGTCGACGCAGTGTTTGACACCTGATGGTTCACTGTTCTCAGTATTTGGTGGAATTGGTTGGGACGAGTGGACCCAGTTAGCTAGTAGGGTGGTATGTGAGCGGGTATAATGAGGTTGAGTGTGCCATATGAAAATGGGCTGGAAGAAAAAAAGATCGGGTCGTGTAAATCTATGTTGGTAGTGAAGCAAGACGTGGGTAATCTATGGAATGACGATGGGTACTAAACAGACACGTATGAGCATGGCAATGGTGCAATTCATACCATTATGCAAGCAGTAGAGCAACAGCAGCAGCAGCAATAAACTGAGCAACAACAAATCAACTGGAGCAGCGCAGACCTCTTGCTTATCCTTCTGTCTTGTTAACAAGGAAGAAGTAATAACAAGGATCTGTTTTACTACACATCTTGTTCAGCATCTTCCCTTTCATGACAATCATTTCCCAAAATTAATTATATTTCAGTAAAACACACACACACACACACACACACACACACACACACACACACGTATAAATAATCCGCACAATAGGACGTTACATACGTTAATTAACTATATTTTCCATTAGCTTCCTCATTTCCTTCGAAGTGCACATCCCACCTTGGAGCAAATTCCTTACAAATGCTTTAATTTCAGGAAGTGGGGTGCACATACTGATTCCATTAATGATTGTTCATATGTATGACGTGTGGAACAAAAGCAAAAATTATGTAACATACCGAGGTAAGAGAGATTATCTAGCCTGACACCCGAAGTGTATGTACTAGCACTTACTCAAGCTGACATTTTTACAAAAGTCTATACGACTAAAGAATATCCAGTGCCGGGAATTCATTTATAGATGACACACTGGTTGTTTAACCGTAGCATACACGAGTTAAGAATATTTATTATTTATTACGTCAGTATAAAAGTAATATGACTCAGTACATACTTTGTAGGTATACAAATTATATTTGCTAGATATTTGTCTAACCTTTATACGCTTTGGTGTTGTTAAAAAAAAAAAAAAATGGTGGGCAGCTTACTAATAACAGGGGTTCAGTCTTACCGGGACAGGCTTCTGTCTGAGAATAGTCTTTAAAGTGCAAACTGACGATATGGGAGGCTGGTGTTGCGGCTATGTCACAGCCAGACCTGGAAGTGCGTGGCAGTGTGAGGCGAGGCTCTTATAATACCTGGCCGGTCCAATAGAGTCTGCGTGTTGTTTCCGCGGCAATTACTCGCCGGTCGTCCGTCATCAGTCTGTACCATCAGCTTCTTTCCACTGCGTGTTTTCTAAATGATTATTTTATCAGTCTTGGAAAAGGTGCTGTAGAGGGACGGGTATTAGAGATGGAGCTCTCGTGTGGGTGTACCGATATGAAAGGGAGGTGGAGCTGCCCTCCCAAGAAAACTTCCCTCAGTACATTCCCTCCTCACTAGAAGGTGGATGGTGGAGTGTAGGAGGGCAGCTTCAGCCATTCCATTGTTTTCACATTCAGATGAGCCTTGGTTTACTACTACTACTACTACTATTGCTGCTGCTGGAAAATAATGTCTTATAATTCCTAAATGCGAACTGGTAGCCGATTCATAAACATATAGGATCAGTTCCCTGTCGTAAGAACTGTTTATATATAAACTCTAACTTAATAAGCGAAAATGGTCATGTTGATGATGATACTTTGCCTAATGAGGTAAATTACATATATTGTAAGAATACAATAGTTTCACGAATCTGCTGTTTTGTCTTCTCGGTATACATAATTTCAGTATGTATAAATTCTTCAGTTTGAATTAGGCTATTCACAACATCATCAAATCACTTGAATATATATATATATATATATATATATATATATATATATATATATATATATATATATATATCGTGGACCTCTTCAGGGTTGCACCACATCCAGTGAGTGAATGGTATGTGGCCACCCGCTACTAAATAATATTAAGCTTTGGAATGTAAAACTGGAGAGTGAGTGTTAGATTTTCATTCTTCGTCCTCTGAAATAAAATTATTAATATCTATATGTGGGTGACATGGTTGGGAAGAGTGAGGTATAACACTGCAAGACATAGGTGTAGTGGAAAGCATACAAGTAGCCTACATGATAGTAAAAGCAGACCAGGGTGTGTTAAAATTATATGGCCTAAAAGAGAAACAGGGTTATGAGATATTGTTAAAAGAGGGTGCGCAGATAAAATTTGTAGGGATTGATTGGAAAGGGAAGACCAATCTGCAGGTCTATGGATGGTGCAAAAAGGACCTTGAACCAGGGAAGTTTCAGTATTCAGGTGGGTGAGAGACGTGTATGCAAAACAACAAATTAGAATGAAGCTTATCCTACGGACGCACACCATCCACATAACCAAATGTGCGCCTGGTAGATTATTGGATTAAGGCGCTCCAAGGGGATGGCTCCCATTAAGAATTGCATCCCAGTGGCGGATGGGATGTAATGGTTCCATAATACCACTTAAAGGGGAACACTGATTTCTTTTACCTTTAATCTTGTGGACCAATTATCCCCGACCCGGGCTCTTACTCTCCAAATGGGTCAATGAAGAACTGGATAATGGATGCATACTAGTAGTCCTTCCCGTGAAAGTTTTGAGGGTATGGACATAAATCTGTTGTTGTACTTTAATATTTTTTGTTCCAGGAACACATAGCCATCTCTCAACTTTATCTGAATAGCACTGAGGTGTTTGGTATATCATAATGAAAGCAACAGAAGTAGTAAGTGTGCTGCATATATGATGAAGTATGTAGGAACTACTGGTTCAGATAAGATTCAACCCTATCTGCAGACTAGTGCAGTTAGCAGCAGGCCAAAAATATGCAGTTGTACACCTGCCTCCATTGATAAGTGCTGAAGAGTCTGCCGTGTTTAGGGTTTATGTGGCAAGAAAATATTCGTTTCTATTTTTTTTCTACCGTAGTCTGTCCACAATGACGGAGTTGTTCCAACACAATAGATGTGAGATATAAACATACACATTAGTGCTACATAAGACCACAAATACACCAATCCCTGTAGTAGTTTTAAGTGGAGTTGATTGTGCGATTGCGACAGAATAGAATTATTTTGTTCCTAACCCCTTCAGCTGGAAGGTGTCCTATAGATAGTATTCTAAAATACCTCAGATAGTTATATTCTAGTTAAGAGAGGCCACTGGTAATGACAGGGATACAGGCCATGTTAAATAAACCCTTAATTCAAAAGTCTCTCCTAAGCTGAACAAAACTGCAAGAGCAAGAGCAATATATATAAAAAATCGTTGTTAGGATGTTACCCTTTCACGACCGCCATTTTTCCCTAGATGAATAAAGAAGTTTGGCATTAGCTGAAACGAAGTACATTGTTTTTAGGTATTAGTCATAGTGCATATTCAGACAGACTTTAATCTTTATTACTGTGGCCAGTGTCTCAGATCAGTAAAGTCGATGGGCACTGAACAATTTATAATGGAAAGCCAGACATGAAAGACAGCAGTACCCGGTTGTTTGTTCTGAGTGGCATTATGTGAGCAAAAAAAAAAAAAAAGAAGAAAAAGAAAACAAAAGAAAAGAGCAAAGAATAAAACAACAACAACCACCCATCGAATATAAACCCCCACTGGCCACATTCAGTGTACTGCCTTAGTCCACTAAGCCACTTGGTATATCACCCACACCAGAATAAACCCACACTACACAACTCCAACATTCTGTCCAGTATAAACTTATGCTGCTTCCTTTAATAA
Source organism: Coenobita brevimanus (assembly GCF_032717465.1). NCBI lineage: Eukaryota > Metazoa > Arthropoda > Malacostraca > Decapoda > Coenobitidae > Coenobita > Coenobita brevimanus. The sequence goes on from NC_136993.1 coordinate 28,524,529, forward strand.
CCGTACCTATCCTTCACCTACGTAGTTACCATCATATATATCTTTTACATTTACCTTCAGCTTCACAGATTTATTTAACTTCATACTCCCAGTACCTTTCACATTCGCCATCAGCTTTACAGTCAGAATTATCGGCATATACTTCCCATTTAGCTTTCAGTTTACATTCCACGTTACATACGTTGTCATCTTGCATGCACGTTGTCGCCGTGGAAAGCTGATTCATATTCACCTTCACCTTATATGGAACTATCCGTCACTCCACTTTACATACACCTTCATATTGCATGTTATGCTGTTACATTAAAAATCTATTCGGTATTCCCATTCAAGGAACTATAAGTCACTGCACATTTCAGACACTTTCCTATTGTATTTTACGTTGTCACACTGATAATCGGATCCATATTTTCATTCACGTGACATTAATACCTTCACCTACATTCCCTTCAGATCCAGATAACATTGTCGGTAACATTTAGAGCCATGTTTTGAGTGGCACAAATGGCATTATAGCACTTTTTCGTTAGTGATTTATTTTTGATTAATTGCTTTAAGCTGTCATGTCTCTCGTTTTAATAATGAATTAGTTTCCATTATTATCAAACAAAAGGATATTGATGTGCAAAGCGCTGAATAAAAGGCTGAGTAACTGGTGTTTTGAATCCTACAACATCAACGAAAATATGTCCCTTACATCAATATCTACAGCACATTACTATCTACATCACGTTACTGTCTACACCACTTTAATATCCACACTACATTAATATCTACAGCACATTACTATCTACATCACGTTACTGTATACACCACTTTAATATCCACACTACATTAATATCTACAGCACATTACTATCTACATCACGTTACTGTCTACACCACTTTAATATCCACACTACATTAATATCTACACCACATTACTATCTATACCACATTAATAACTACACCATATTAATATCTATACCACAATATCCACACCACATTAATATCTACATCACATTAATATCTACACCACATTAAATTTACACCACATTAATATCGACACCACATTAATATCTACACCACATTAATATCTACACCACATTAATATCAACACCACATTAATATCTACACCACATTAATATCGACACCACATTAAATCTACACCACAGTAATATCGACACCACATTAATATCAACACCACATTCACAGCAGATCACACGCCACACCTACGTTACTTCAGACAATTACTATTTAATTTCTAATGGGAATACTGTGACCATGGGAGACGCAAATGTCAGCTCGAATGTCAGTGGGAATACCAGTGAGAAATCGTTGTGCATGTAGGTGTGAATGTTAGTGAAAATGACCAAATGATTATCAGTGCGAACGGTATGTCAGTGTCATAGTGTGAAAGCCGTTGCGAATGTCAGTGTGAAGTAGTAGTGAATGTTTGTGCTAATGTTTATATATTAGTATGATTTCCATTTCGAATGTCAGTGTGACGTGCACCTCAGTGTGATGTAACTGTGAATAATCTGTGCGAATGTGTTTAGCCCATTGGATCCTAGGGCTGCTGCGTGTGGGGCCTTGCTGGATGGGTACAAAGTGAAGCGTCCTCCACCTATTGGCTCGTAGACGCGAAATCCAAAGGTCGGAATCCCTTTTCTTTTCCTTTTAAATTGTTGAAAATGCCCAGTTCCGTCTTGTCGCCTGGGTTATCAATGGGATATGTTAGTATAAATCTTCTCACGACTCTTAGTGTGACGTGTACGTCAATAGTAGAGAGGGTTAATAGGAACACCAGCGTGAATATCGCTGTGAGGTATGTCAGTGTCAGTGTGACTGTTAGTTTTATTTACCTGTATGAACATCAAGGAAAAGTATGTCAGTAATATAGTATGTGTGAATACCAAAATGGTCATCAGTATGCAGTACACGTGAATGTCAGTGCAAATATGACTCTGAATATCAGCATGAACATTAGTATGTGAAGTGAATGTCAGCGTGCAGTAATTGAAATAATTACTCCGGATAATAATGTGAATGCCTGTGAGAAGCGGTAATGTAAAAATTTAAGCACCCAAGCAGGAAGTGAATGCATCAAAACTGAATGTCTAGCAGGTCAGACTCTTGGATAAAACTGAGGACATGGATGTAACTTCGGCTTCTGCGAGTCCTACTGTAGTGGTAGTTTGGAACGCCTAGAAAAACTGATGCTCTGCCTTAATGACATTCGCTTAGTTGATATTATGAAAGAACAAAAACCTTGGTTTTTACTGCGACTACCGGCGTGAAACTGAATGTGGCATGGAAGCAAATTTTAACTCGTTTAATTTGAGGATATCAGTATTATTTATTTATTTATTTATTTTTGTCTTGCTGACTCCATAAAATACTACTTAGCTTTGACGAGCCCTGCAGAACTAAAGGATATAATAAAGGCGATATCTATTTTTTTGCAATTATAAACTCTCTACAGTTGTCATAAATCTTCCTAGGACTTCAAGAATAAAACAAGAAGGGGGATTCAGAGAGTGTAGTACCCACACTCCCTCTAGTTGCTCTACAAACCAAAGTTTTGTCTGTGCTCTGACCTTGGCCCCTTAATACCTTCATCCCTGATTTTCCCTGAACCCTTCACAAAAACCGGTTTCAAAGCCTTTAAGCTGTCCTTGTATGAGCTTCAGTTTTACCTTTTCCGGTGACCTTGACATTTAATTAATCGTTTTCACGATGAGATTCCATTATGTGCCTCTTACCATAAACGCAGCCACAATTTTGGCCAAAAATATATAACATTCGTTTATGCTGACGATGCTATACGACTCTGACCTTTGATTCTTCCCTCCTTCCTTAACATGTAACTAATTATTTCGAAAATAAAATTCATTTATTCTCCCCTTACCCTAAAGGTTTCCACAACTGCTTTTCCATATGCCATAAGACTTTGATCTCTGAACTGCTGTTCTAAACAGCTTGGCTGACCCTGAACCATCCAAATGTTTGGTTTAAATCAGATCAAATTTTATTTCTACATCCGCGACTCCCGTAGCTACAGCGGACGATATGTTTTGAGCGAAGCGCGCGCGTGCGTGTGTGTGTGTGTGTGTGTGTATGTGAACAAACTCAAGATATTTTTACCTGATGTCAACCAGACTTGGCAGAAGGGCTCATGGTCGAACATCGAGGAAATCTGTCGTTTTGGGAACACTAGATCAAAATCTAGATACAGTTAGGTCAAATGTTGCCGGAGAAATATCACCTAATCCAATTTTTATCCAGCTTAGACCAATCTTGGGGGAATGGTTTAGATATGGTAAATAATACGTGCTTACATATTAAGATAATTCAGGGTAAAGGTTAAGGGCACACAGAAAGGTCAAATTTGGGTCCATTTTAGCAAAATTAGTCAATCAGATTTGATCCAGTTTTAGCCAAATTTGGTGGAACGGATGAGAGGGAGCCAGTTAGGTAAATTCATTGTCCTGGGCCTAATACGCCAAAATTCAAGGTCATAGACGGAGGTGAACTTAAACAATATTCAATAATAAACTGATATAGATCGTTTTTTATGTAAAGATTCAGGGTAAGACAAGAATGAAATTATTCAGGATGCTTTAACATCCTGTGTCTCAAAAGTTTTTGATTCAATTCTTAACAGGAAAATTTTAAGGCTTCTTTCCTATCATAACCTTCTTTCTGATCGTCAGTATGTGTTCCGTCAGGGTCGCTCTACTGGCAATCTTCTCGCTTCTTTCAGACTCCTGGTTATCCTCCTTTTGAGACTTTGGCAAAAGCTTTGCCATCTCACTTGATCTCAAAGGCTTTCGATCGAGTCCGGTGTAAATCTTTAATTTCCAAACTACCCTCTTACGGCTTCCATCCTTCTATCTGTGTCTTCATCTATAGCTTCCTTTCTGGTCGTTGTATAGCTGCTGTCATAGACGGCCATTCTTCTCCTAGATCTATCAACAATAGTGTTCCTCAGGGCTCTGTCCTATCACCGACTCCCTTCCTTTTATTTGTCAATGATCTTCTAAGCTGTACATTTAACCCTATCCACTCGTACGCTGATGATTCCACCCTTCACCTTTCAATTCGGTTCCCGCAACGTCCATCTCAGCAGTTACTTCAACAAACAAGGGATGAGGCTGTGGCACACCTAATTTCTGAATAGGATCATATCTCTGACTGGGTTAAAAATAATCTTGTTGTTTCTAATGAATCAATGACTCACTTTTTACACCTATCGACCCAACAAAATCTTCCACAGGAGTACCCACTAATGTTTAATAATATCCTGCTGAAGCCTGCATCATCCATGAACATGCTTGGGGTTTCATTCGCCCGGGATTTATCTTGGAAAGTTCACATTACATCTCTTGTAAAATTAGCTTCCAAGAGATTGGGTGTGTTAAGCCGACTCCATACCTTCTTCATCCCTGCACAGTTGTTGACTTCATACACGGCTTTTATTCGTTCCTGTGTAGAGAACAACTATCATAAGTGGCGAGGCTCCCCACGTACAGCTCTTCTCAATAGGGTGGAGTCAAAGGCTTTTTGTCTCATTAACTTTCCTCCTCTTACTACCTCCCTTCAACCTCTGTGTCTTTGCCGCAATGTTGCCTCTTTATTTCTTTTTCTATCGCTACTTCCATGGTCCCTGCTCCTCTGAACTGTTTCCTTGCATCCCTCCACCTCTATGACAGGCGCGTAGCACCCGTCTAGCAACAAACTCTCATCCTTTTTCTGTCTAACTCTGTAATGCAGGAGTTAACCGTTACTCCCAGTCCTTCATTTATGCTACAGGTCAACTCTGGAACTGTCTCTGTCTGCATTTCCTACTTCCTATGATCTGCAGTCTTTCAAACGTGAGTGTGTCCAGGCATCTCGATATGAACAGATCTTGAATTTGGCTCACTTTTATATTGTTTTTTTTTTTTTCTTATAAGGAATTTTTTGCGGGCTCTTACCCTTTGGTTCCTTCTTACTCGCATAAAAAAATAATCTATCTAGCTATAGCCAGATGGCTCAATCTCGTCACGGGGTGACCACAAACAAAACGCCTCCTTATCATCCTATCCACTGCCACTTCTCTGCCCTCTCCCCAGCTCACAGACCCTTCTCTCATAATCCTCTCCATTCCATCTCTCCATCTTATCCTTGATCTCCCCCTTCCTCTCCCTTCTCCACCTCACTTAAATAGACCCTTCTGGATAGTCTCTCGTTCTCCATTCTCTTCATGTGCCCATACCACCTTAGTATTTCTCGTAACGTCTTCTATCCAATCCACATCCATACCATATTTCTCTTAACGTCTTCTATTCGATCCACATCCATACCATATTTCTCTTAACGTCTTCTGTCCAATCCACATCCATACCATATTTCTCTTAACGTCTTCTATCCAATCCACATCCATACCATATTTCTCTTAATGTCTTCTATCCAATCCACATCCATACCATATTTCTCTTAATGTCTTCTATCCAATCCACATCCATACCATAACACTCTTTCACTGCCTCATTTGTCTGTCTCTCCAGATAACTGCAAATGCTCCTCTCATATAACTACAGTAATTTCCACTGCTCTTGTGTCCATCCAACAAGGTCCAAGCTTGGCATCCATACGTTAGAGTTGGTATCACAATACTTTCGTGCTGCGTCTTTTTTACTTCCATGCTCACACGGCAATATTCACCCCGTGTGTGTGCTTGTCATCAAATTTTTGATTCGATTGTGATCAAACATGATTCAAGAGTTGGGATTCGACCATTAGTAAACCTTCTGTTTTTCTTTTAGATTAATACCGGTATGTCAGTTCTTAAGGTCACAGGTCAACTAAAAGAGTTTTATCCGAACTTTGTGGGATGGTTGAGGGTAAGTCAAGAATGAAGTAAATCAATTTTGAGAGAAACGTCAAAGGTCAAAGGTCACAAGGTAAAGTCAAATATTCGGCACTTTGAATTTTTGTTGGGAACAAATGTTGCAATATGAGGGGTAATTGTTACAGTTTTTCTGTTCGCACACAGACAACCAGATCCATCTGACCTCGCCCTGTGATGCTGAACTTTAGATCATTGTTCTCAAAATTGACCCAGCTCATGCTTGGTTAAAACATTCAGTATGAGGGTAGTTACTAAGCTGGGAGCAGTATGAAGAAATAGTAATTATGTGCTTGAGCTGAAGGCCTTAAAAACAAAGCTATTACCTGCAGGACACTTCAAGACCCTGTATCTAGGACATGTAAATGTTATTCTGCGTTCTAACGATATTATTCAGCTAAGGACAGACTTTTCGGCTTGGAAAGGTTAGATATTCACTTCTTTAAACCCTTCACTCACCGCGTGCCTGTACTATAGTTAATAAAGCCATCTGCGAATACCTGAAAAATATAAACCACATTCTGTGGTTAGAGTTAAATGATATAATGTGATTTACCATGTGTCCCAAGGACCATATTGTAAGGCAGCCCCTTCTACATTAACTGTTTAAGATTAGTCTGGTACATGGTTTAATCAGACACATGGCTTCGTACATGATCTGTAACAGAACTTTCAATCGAATTATTGACAGTCACTATCATATATGATGATACATGCGGCTGGGTGGATTACTTAAAAAAAAAAAAAAAATGTGTGAAGTTTGTTCTTCACTCTGTTAAATACAATTTTTTTCGTTCTAAAAGCTCTGAATTCCATAATTCACATTCTTCCCTCTCCTTCTGGCACCTTGCCAAAAATCTTTCTAACAACTTTACCTCATCATCCTTTCTTCGTCTTTTCCACTCACATGGTTCTGTGGCTGTTTCTTTTACTGATAAAGCAGATTTCATGGCTTAGAATTTCTCCTCCAGTTTCACCTCAGACGATTCAGGTGCTGTTCCTACATCGCTTACTTTCTCCTATTTCTTCATGGTTGATATTAATATTTCATCAGTTGACGTATTTTCTGCCGTTATTGACCTCAGTATTAACAAGGCATAAGGCCTGATGGGATCGCTCGTGTTGTTCGCAAGAACTCTGTGTCACGAATCAAATTCTTGACATTTTCCTTTTGTTAGAAACCACAAACTATTAGTGGAAAACTCACTGTGTATCGTTCAGTTAACCGTTTCTCTCTCCATTTCGGTGGTATGCTTTTTTCAAAACATTCGTCACTATTTCAAAAGTGACTGTTCTAATGCACGTCATTAAGTGCTCTACTGAGCGATATTATTGTTTCTTTATTGTTCGCCCCTGCTTGCCTCAACTGTTGGCCACGCCTTCTTCCCCTGGCCTATACAATATCCTACCACATGCATCGTATTTGAATTCAGTCTTTTGTCTGTCGCGACGGAGTGAGGTTCTGTGCTCAAGTAGTGAGAGTGAGACAGGTCATCTAGCACCCAGACTCCATTACACTACAGTTCTCCAGGCTCCCACCCTTCCTTGGTGATATGCTACATTGACCAGTATTTTCTTTTCGTTTTCCTAGATTTAAGAGTTTAGTTAAGTGTGTTGTTTCCTCACGTGCTGGCCGGCTGCACCGCATGTTGTTTTCCTAGGCGTAAGAATTTAGCTTTTGAATGAGTGAGTGAGTGTGATCTCTTTACTTGAATTCATTTTGAAATGTAACGTTAAATTTATTTCTTTGTAATCAATAAATTTAACAGTTTTTTTTCTCTGAGCTTAATGTAATGTATACTCGTGTTTCATTTCTCCATAATTAAGCTTATTTCCCTTATAGCTCATAGCTTGCATAAACGCTTTGCTATTCATAACTGGTACTTAAGCCAGTCTTGCTGTATTAAGCTTAAAATCCGTTGTGCCTTCTAGGAGTTAACGCATCCGCAAGAACCTGATATTATTAATAGTATTATTTATTGTCAGGGGTGAAGTAACTTTCTCCAGAGGCTAACAGTACTAATAAACAGCAATTGTGAGTAATTAGTCTCTGCTGTGTACTGTTGAGAAAGTTTATAAATTCTCGTTCTGAGAAAATCGGCGAAGCAAGCCGGCATAAAGTAATCATTGCTTGACTTAGCAAGACAATCATTGTCTCTGCTCTTCAGTATTATTGAACATTATCATTTAATAAAAATAGGGGCGTAGAAAAAGTTGAGAGGCAGAAGAGAGAGTTATATGTAGAAAGAAAGAGAGAGGTGAAAAGATTAGTAAGAGAGAGTAAGAAGAGAGTGGATGAGGAATTTGGAAGGAATTTGAGTGTAAAGTGGAGGGACTGTAAGAAAATGTTCTGGAAAGAGGTGAAAAGAGTAAGACAGGGTGGAAGTGAAGTTAGCAGGGGAGTTAAAATTAAAAATGGTAGATTACTAGTGGACAAGGGAGAAAAAGTGAGCAGATGGAGAGAACACTTTAAGGAATTGTTGAACATAGAGGATAGAAGTAATGCGAGTATAAGTGGCTGGGGAATGGCTGGGAGATGGAGGGAAGTGAGAATACAGGAAGAAATCAGTAGGATAGAAGTTGTGGAAGCAATGAAGAAAGTTAAATCGGGGAAAGCCCCAGGAATTCATGGAGTGTGTGGTGAAATGCTGAAGCATGGGGGAGAGATAGTAGTAGAATGGATGTGGAAGATGTGCAGATTGGCCTGGGAGAAAGGTAGAGTCCCGGAGGATTGGAAGTCAGGTATAATTATTCCCTTGTACAAAGGAAAAGGGGAAAAAGAAGTGTGTGGTAATCATAGGGGGATTTGTCTTCTTAGTATAATAGGAAAAGTGTATGGTAGGATACTTATTGAGAGAGTTAGAGAAAGAACAGAGAAATTAGTTGGAGAAGAACACGGAGGCTTTAGGAAGGGAAGAGGTTGTGTAGATCAGATATTCATTCTTATATCTTTAGTGGAAAAGTTTCTAGAGAAGGGAAAGAAGTTGTATGCGGCTTTCATGGATTTGGAGAAAGCATATGACAGGGTGGATAGACAAGGATTGTGGAAAGTGTTAAGACTATATGGAATAGATGGGAAGTTGTTGAATGCTGTGAAGAGTATGTACGATGGTGTGAAGGCTGCAGTGCACGTGGATGGTGAACTAAGTGAATTTATCTCTTTGAAAGTTGGGTTAAAACAGGGATGTGTCATGTCTCCATGGTTGTTCAATCTGTACATGGATGGGGTAATAAAAGAGGTACAAGGTAGGGTAGTGGATGTTGGAGTGGCCCTGGTAAGAGAGGATAGTGTTTGGAAACTCCCTGTACTGTTGTTTGCAGATGATACTGTGTTGTTCAGTAAAGACGAAGGGGAGCTGCAAGGCTTGGTGGATGAGTTTGGGAGAGTGTGTAAGAAACGGAATATGAAGGTGAATGTAGGGAAGAGTAAAGTGATGGTCTTTGAGAGAGGTGAAGTCAGTGAATGTACAGCTAGGTTGGATGGTGAGGAATTGGAAAATATGAGTACGTTTAAGTACTTGGGTAGTGTGATGAGTAAGGATGGAGGTTTGGAGGGTGAAGTACTTGAAAGGGTACAGCAGGGAAGAAAGGTTGCTGGTTCTTTGAAAGCAGTGATAAGAATCAGGGAAGTGAGCATGGAAGTGAAAAAGTTACTGCATGACAGTATTGTGATACCAACTCTAACGTACGGAAGTGAAGCTTGGACGTTGTTGGAAAGACACAAGTCAAGAGTGAGAGCAGTGGAAATGAGTTATTTAATAGGAGCCTGTGGAGTCACATGGAGAGACAGGCTGACGAATGAGGATATAAAGGAGCGTTGTGGTGTGGATATGGATGTGATAGGAAGCGTTATGAGGAACACACTGAGGTGGTTTGGCCATGTGGAGAGGGTGGAGGGTGAAAGACTGACAAAGAGAGTGTATGTGAGTGAGGTGGAGGGGGGAAGAGAGAGGGGGAGGCCGAGGATGAGATGGAGGGATGGGGTGGAGAGGTATATGAGAGAGGGGGGTGTGAGTTGGGAGCAGGGCAGTGCAATGGCGAGGGACAGGGCGACTTGGAGGCGATTTGTTTATGGCCACCCCAAACGGGATTGAGGCTGTCATAAAGACTTTGTAGTTAATTGTAGAGAAGTATATGTTAGACTTGTGGTCGAGCGGCTTTTATATCTTGTAGTAGTTTCCCCACCAGATGTCATGTAGTGACGGGAGAGGTAAAGAATAGTATGGGACTATCTTTATTTGTCTTGGAAATATTAAACAGGTATAATAGTATAAGTCCTGGGTAGCTACCTCCCTGTCTCGCTAACTGTCTCTCTCTCTCTGTTCTCAAGCTAATCTCCGTCTCGACCTCTCTATAGGGTCGCTTGTCTCCTTCTAAACTCTCTTTCCTCACATCTCGTGTAGTAGGGTGTGTGTGTCACGTATCTTCCTCGTGGCAACAGAACTTTCTCACGAGAGGACTGCTGACAGCTAACTGAATCATCTTACTGGCCGCTGTCGTCAGCTTTCCCCCGTGTAAGCGTTTAGCGCTGCTCGCTTCTCGCAAACACAACACCTTCTCATCGTTTGACTTCCTGCTTCTATCTGTCTCTCTATCTATCTATTTATCTATCTATTTATTATGTAGTCCTATATTTGCTCGGCCGCGCGAAAATGACGTACCATCGACATTTAATAGTTATAATATATTAATACATACTACATACACATTATAATGAACTTATAAGCTAATTAAGTGAAATACATAATATTGTAAAGTAACATAATTGTATGAATATTGTATACATATATTATGCATAGTAAATAGTGATTATTCAGTAATATTACATTTTAAATAAGTTGAATACATATTGGAATAAATGCATTAAAGTAAATTATTTAACTGTAATACAGTATGTACTTGGGTTATTATAGTGAAATGCATACATGCAAGAATAAAAATAGTTTAAAATTAAGAATATTGTAAGAGTTACTAATATTTCATTTAAAGATAATGGTACTGGTCTGCCATATATGGGTCATTCTTCTTTGTGTTATTATTATTATTATTATTATTTTTTTTTTTTTTTTTTTTATATATATAATTAATACTATATACAAAATATATACACTTCATTCAGGGTGGTTAACTGTGATGTTAACTCTCCCCCCACTAAACAATGACTCCAAATTAGCAATTCTTGCATGCATTCTGTGCATGGCCAACAGCAATACTGCAACAACAATGCAGATAATTATGAAGACAGAAGGTGCTTGGCTATACACATAATATGGGTTGAACATACTCAAACTCAAATCTTCCCAGGGCTTCATTGTTTCATTGATCAGCTGCATAGTTTCAAACTTAGGTGAAGTCAGCTTAATACTTGTGCTCATGTTTAAGTCCATATCAGGCAGTGGGTGGAAATGTTTGTGTGTATGATTGAGGATGGCGTAGTGATTGATGGTGGAAAAAGTAGACATGGATGGTGTAAATACCGCACAGTAGTCTGGTGCTATGTATAATCCTGAGGCTGATGTATGAGATGGTGGTATATCTGGACAGACTATGTAAACTGATGTGTTATGAGGGAAATAAAAAAACTGCGAGTGTCCAATGCGTTGATGGTGTACAAGTTTATCTGGAGCAAAAGTGAAGTTGCAATGATGATGAATATTGTTATTGCTGATGATAGCCATTTCACAAGGGACCGTATCAGTAGGCTGAAACGTGAAAATGTACGCAGGACAAAGATGAACAGCATGTAAGGATGTGCGGCACTTTCGCTCAATCGTTGACTCACTTGCGAAAGTGACAGTGTCTCGTCTCTTGGAGACCATGATGAGTTCGGTGTCTGTGTTGATGTTGATGATGACTAAAGTGTTGTTGTTTCTATAGGGGAAGGGGTGTATTTGGTATACTGTGAACAGGTCTTCCGTGATGAATGGTACATGAACTATCACTGATGTTGGTGTTAGTGTTGCTTCCAAGTACGGGTAATATTGCATAAATTCCCTACTGCGGAACAATGGCTTCAATTTATGTGTATGTATGCCTTGACTAACTATCTGACGTAGCTCATGAACTGGGAGTAAGTCATTTGTGATCTTGCCATCACCAGCATTCGAAATTCCTTGCATAAGTGCCCTGAAATGATCTCTAGTGTTCTCTAATTGTAGTAGAATCGTGTCAATATGTTCTGTGATGATGGAGAAGTGCTGGAAAAGGGTAACGTTACCCTCCAAGTTATTTATTTTATCTATACTCTCGAGAGCTACGATTTCTGCTTGTTTCAGATTTTTCACAATTGTTTTCATTGCTGAGTTCTGTCCTGTGATGAATTTATCTTGGTATGTTAGTACCTGAGCTATCTTATTAAATTTTTTGTTTATTTCTTTAAGGTCATCCTCTGTAGCCAATCCAAAGATGTTCCCAAGAATTGCGCCGCCCAGATCGAACAAACCGCGCTTTTGGCGAGTACGTGTGATGTTGTTCCTGTCGCTCAGCACCTCTGTTCCAGAAGATGGGAGATCTTGGATCATGACGAGCATAGTTGACTTCGCCTGTTCTAGTTTCCATTTCGCTAACTTCACCATTTCATCCACTTCCTTGGTGATATGTGATTGTGAAACATAATTCCCTATCTTGAAGTCCAGAGTTCGCATCGGCGTCGCAAGTCTTTCTATATAAGTAGGTAAGTCATACAAGTAATCTAGACTTATTTCAGTACTCATGACATCCTTGACGATTGTAGTCGTGGCCGTTGGAGCTATGAGGCATCCTTGTCGTACTATATGCTTGGGGTCTAGGTGCGCATATACTCTTACTATGTATAGGAGAATCCATAGCATAAGTCCCTTCATCGTAACCTACCGAAAAAAAAAAAAATCTATTAATTTCCTATAAAGCTGTGGTTGATGATAGTGATGATGTGCGTTACGGTTGGCTGTTATTTCATTTATAGAAGGAGTTTAAATCGATATTTAATTCTCGTAAATGATGTACTGTAGATTTCATTGGAATAGTTGCACCTATGTTCGATTGTTTGGTATATGACCTTAATTTCTTTTTGTAATCATTGTTGTGTTCTTGCTTGGTTTCTTGAGGTACGTTCACCTGTTCGGTTGTATCCGAGGCTGAATAATTATGTGATAATTCCCTTGAAACTCGTTTTAAATGGTCAATATGAACTTGTTTTTCCTCGCCACTTGAAAGTGACTTAATTAAAACTTTGTTTGCCTTTATGTTAATTACTCTGTATGGGCCCTCAAATTTAGGGGATAATTTATTGTCTCTCGTATGAATGACTCCGTAAACAATGTCTCCCTAATCTGATAGGTGAATCTTTTGCCTTTTTGTTAAATGCCTCCGTCATTTCTTCCTTGGACATCGTTAATTGTATTTGCACTCTTTTGTGAATGTCCTGGAATTCACGTAAACGGAGTTTAGAGTAATCATCGTAATTGTATATAGGCATGCTGTCACCTTCTAGGAGCTCATATGGTAATTTTTTATCTGTGCCATATATAATGAAATGTGGTGTGTCACCAATGGATTTATTTATAGACCCATTAATGGAGGCCTCTACTCTGGGAATCCAATCATCCCAGCTTGCATAATTTTCACTGAGAATGTGTCGTAGCACATCTAATACCTTTTATTTTGTCTCTCTACCAACCCATTCGATGCTGGGTGATAGGCCAAAACGTTAACCTTTTTAATGTTGTATTGTTTACATATTTCTTGTAAGATCTCAGAATTAAATTCTCCTCCATTATCACTTATTAGTACCTTAGGGGTAGTAAAGCGACATATTACATTATCTGTTATTGCCTTTGCTACTGTCTCTGCTGTTTTATCTTTAATTGGAGCTAAAATGACATAACGGGAAAAATGATCCGTTGCTACGAATAAGTATAGGTTATTATTGTATGATAATGGCATCTTGAGTAAATCAACAGCGACAACGTCCCATGGCTGATGTGGTACTGGGTAATTACCCATCGGTGCAGGTGTGATTGGGTATCCTTTGTGTTTCGCACATGATTCGCATCTGTCTATATGATTGTGTATATCTCTTCGTAATGAAGGCCAGTAATATAATAGCTGGGCTTGGTTGAATGTCTTATCCTTTCCAGGGTGTCCTGCATGTGGGCTGTCGTGTATCATTCGTAATACTTGGGGTATCATGTCATTAGGTACTACCAACTGGTTAGTATTTCTTTGGCGTTTTGGTTGTTTAGAGTTAATTTTGTATAATGTATTATTGACCATTGTGAATTGTTCAAGTGGGACATGCAGTTTGGGTAATTGTATGTCATCTCCACTTTCTAACTTGTATATTACTTTTGACCATACTGGGTCAAGTCTTTGTGCCTTTGCGATATCCTCGTGGTTTGGGATATTTTCTTTGAGATCTAACGCCGCGACTTGAATTGTGTTCGGGTTCCTAGATAATGCGTCAGCTACTATATTCATTTTACCTTGTATATAATGTATTTGTACATTGTAGTTTTCAACTGTACATTTCCATCTTGCTCTCCTCCCAGAAAGGAGTTTTTCTTTAAACATACCCACCAGTGGTTTATGGTCGGTGAATAAGTGGATTTCGTAACCATATACCAAATCTCGAAACTTTTGTAATGCAAAAATCACTGCAAGTGCCTCTAAGTCTGTAGTGCTATAATTTTTTTCTGCACCTCTTGTTTGTCTGCTGGCAAATGCAATTGGTTGATTCTTTCCTCTTTTATCTTCCTGCATCAGTACAGCCCCTAATTCTTTAAATGATGCGTCTGTACAAATAAGAAATGATTTCGTGTAATCTGGATATGCTAAACAAGGTGCATTCGTTAGTTTAATTTTTAGATTGTTAAATGCCCTTTTTTGTTCTTCTTCCCATTGGAATACAGCATCTTTTTTGAGTAGTTGGAATAGAGGGAAGGCTATATGAGAGAACTGTGGTACGAAGGACCTATAGTACCCAGCCAGACCTAAAAATTGTCTAACTTCGTCAGTCGTAGTGGGTTCAGGAAAATCTCTCACTGCCTGTATTTTGTCATCAGTGGTGTGAATACCATCAGAGCTTAATTTGTGGCCTAAGAAATTTATTTCCTTAAAGCAAAATTTGCATTTAGAAAGTTTAATTTTTAATCCAGCATCACTAAGCTTTTGTAAGAGTAAGTCTAATTTCCTGAGATGATCCTTAATATTCTTCGTTGCGATAATAATATCGTCAAGATAAACAAATATTCCTTGTCCTAAAATTCCGGACAATACGTAATTCATAAGACGCTGGAACGTACCAGGGGCTGTCCTCAGTCCCATTGGCATTCTTGTATATTGATAATGGCCTCTGTTTGTTGAAAAGGCAGTGTATTTACGTGACTCCTGAGATACCGGAATCTGATAGTATCCGTTTAGGAGATCGATGGTCGAGAATATATTATTCTCAGGACCAATATTCCGTAGCACATCACTTAGCAATGGCATGGGAAATCTGTCTGGGATGGTGTGATTATTTAGTTTACGGTAATCTACTACCGCACGCATTTCTCCATTTCTCTTGGGCACAAAGAAAAGGGGAGCGTTCCACGGAGAAACTGAAGGCTCAATAATTCCAAGCTTTAACATTTCATCGACATACTGATTAGCAAGTGTACGTTGGGAGTGTGGTATGCGATAAGCTGGTACGAAAATTGGTGGTGTTTCTGGGTGCACATTAATCATGTGATTAATCAAGTTAGTACACCCTAATCGTTCTCCGGGCAAGGCTACGGTGTCCCTGTGTGTTTCCAGCAGGGTTAACAAATCATTTTCTTCGTCAAATTCACCTGAGTGAATTAAATTCTCTTTATTCTTTCTCTATCCGTAGATTTTATCTCACTTGTTACTCCACCAATATTTATTTCCTTCACAGGGGCGAAACATTTTTCAATATTAACTATGCAAGTTCCCTTCTTCAACTGAACTTCCCCATTCATGTGATTAATAATGAATATCTGAGTTAGCCCTTCGTCGTTCGTATGACATAATGCGTTTTCTACTGACAATCCTTTTACTTTACATAATTCTTCTAAGACAAGAACAGTACTATTCCGTAATTTGCTCTTTATGGTAACCTTCATGTATGAATTAGGTGGTATAACCAAATCATTAGTGAGATGGGCTGGAAAAATTGATAAATCAGTACTGTTAGCTGGGTCACTAATTCTGGAGGATGGGGTTGCTGGTGTAAGTGGATCTATACACTCATCTGTTCGTGTATGTTTGTTTAAGCCTTTAATATTACCAATTCTTTTTGGCTCTCTTCTACCAATCGGTGAGGGCTCTGAAAGTATTTCCTCTATAAATTCATTATCAAAGTCTATTCCATTCATTTGTGGGAGTATAGTTATGTTCTCAGTTCTCATGGATCTTAAGCCCAGTAACATATGAGCTTTAATTGCTAAGTTTTCAACGATATAGAACAATGCAGAGAATGGTCTTGTAGTTTCTGTGAAACTGAGATTTAATCTTATCATACCTTTTACTGTAATCTCTTGACCATCTACTGTGTTTAATTCTAAATCAGCTTCATCCAAAAAAGTTACTTTCTTTTTATTTTTAAGAATTCTATTTAGTTCTTCATGTGTTATTAAGTTCACTGGAGAGCCTGTATCTAAAAATAAGGAAACGTTTTGATCCTCACATACAGCTGGTATCAAGATACACTCATTTCCCAACATGCCTCCTATGTGAAGTTTAACCTTGTTCTTTTTTATGTTTGTTCGTTTTTTGTCATGACTTGGTCTTCCCGATTTGAACATAGACACAATTTTTTCTACTGTTTTGCAATCACTAGTCCAGTGCCCTTGGTATCTATGATGCCTACAGTAAGGACCAAACCCTTGTGTCTTTTGATTATCCTCTTTTGCCTTGATAAAGCATTCATACCTTGTGTGTCCTGGTTTTGCACAGTAATGACACAGAATGGACCTATCCCTTGACTGTGACCTACGAGGTGATTTCCCATAAAAAGTGTTGTTTATAGCGCGAGACCTACTCGGGCTGCGCGAAAACTTATGAAACTGCCTGTAGGAAGGCGTGTGGGAACGAGGTCTAGGCGTCTTTGCTTGTTTGGGCTGCCTCATTTCAGGTCGCGATCGATTTTGTTCTCTGTTTGGGGTCGGTGTTGATGTTTTCACAGCTGATACTGTCTCAGGTACCCTGATTCTACCAGAATGTGCATGTGTGTCGACCACACCTGCTTTACTGCACTGCATCTCTACCTCGTTCATTAAGTCTAGTAAGCACATTCCAGGGATGTACGCGATTGTTTTGGCGATCTTAAGGGTTCTATCAGGTAATTTACACAAGGCAGCTACATAACCAATGATGTCCACGACGAGGTCTGGGGACATCTTTCCATCATCTGTTATCCACTTAGAATTCTCCAGAGTAGCTAATAGGGTTCTCTTGATTGTGGAGACATCAGCAGTTATTTCACTGAGCACATGGTTTGTAGTGTGCTCCCTTACAAGATCTACAATTTTATGTAATTCTGGAATTATACCTGGCAAGAAGTTCATACCTCCAGAAAATTTCTTCAGAAATTCAGTTTTAAATTCATCATATGTCCTAGCACGATGTAGCTTATCGGAGCGCAATAAATTGCTTGCTGGACATCTTTCCTGGCTTATGCAAGATGAAAAAATAGCAATTTTCTCTTGTTCATCTAGTATATGGCGCTTGATGAACATTTGTTCGCACTGACTGATTAATGAAATGACATCAATGAGATCCTTGTCTGTGCCAGAGAATTTTGGGGCAGTCTTATCCTCGTGATACACAAAAACGTGAGGTGTGGTTTTTAGATCAGCAGTATTTGTTTCTTGATTCATCTTTAATGATTGCCCTGTTAATTCAACTTGTACGAGTTTATCGTTATGTGAGGGAATGGTAGAATATGTATGACCGGACCGGTGAACCCTGTTAAGTATATTGGCATACGTATTTAAGGCAGCTGCGAAGTCGATACTCTCAACATCTGAAGGGGTTTCCCACTCATCATCCGAAACTCCCGTATTTGTTTCCTTATCTATAACGTGTGGTGTGGGTTGTACAATGGGTGGGCTGTCTCTTAATTGTGAGTCTGATGTTGTGGCAATTTGTGTGTCATCTGGTATTAACGTGGGTGGTTGCGAAAATATTCCTGTCATTAAGATATGATGTTATGAAATATGCCTCTTGTTTATTTATGTCCTAGCAAACTAGATGATTAAATAAGTTGAATATAGCTAATTTTAGCACTGAGAAGAAATGAGCAAGTATAATTTTACCCACTTGATACAGATCGTAGAGGTGTGTCGATACCAAAGTCGATCTCGGAAGAAAATACAGGTTTGATTGAAGATCTCTTGATAATTCTAGTGGTGTGTTGATGGACGATATTACTCAGGAAACTCCATGGCCTGGTATTTGTAGTGGTTAACGGCTGTCCCAGGCAAACCTCAACATAGAACGTCGAATTTCCAACTTAACTGTGAAAATAAGTGAATATGAGTAGGAGCTATGTGAATAATGAGTAATGAGTAGTGGGTGAGAAGTGCCTGGTGTCCGTCACACGTTGCTTGGCCTGGCAGACTCGCGTTGTGATGTCATCTCAGCACATGGTGACGTCGGCTTCCCACACTGGTAGCTGTGGTGAGTGAATGAGTAGCGATGAGTAACTTGAGTGAAGACGAGTGAGTAAGATGAGTTGTAAATCGTGTCTCACTCTTCGTTTGTTTGTTCCCTTTATTCTATGTGGAAGTTTTCTCTGTCCTTTTCTCTAGTGATTTATTCGTAGAGTTGTTAATTGTAATTGATTGTAGATGGCTGTAGTTGATTGTAGATGGCTGTAGACTTTGTAGAACTGAAGCTAACCTTGTAGTCTCGGTTGCTTTTGTAGAAATTTGCTTTTAATTCGGAGACGATGTCCGCAGATTTGCTGGTTTGTCGTTAAGCTACTTGCAAGGCGTCGAGTGATCTCTTGACCTCTGCATCAGCGTAATGATCTGGGAGACGGAGGGGGCAGGAGCTGATATTGTTGGTTGTTGTCAATCTTGATATTTTGTAGGAATTTAATGTTGATTCGTAGACGAGGTTCGTATACGTTCGCTGCTACCAAATGTCATAAAGACTTTGTAGTTAATTGTAGAGAAGTATATGTTAGACTTGTGGTCGAGCGGCTTTTATATCTTGTAGTAGTTTCCCCACCAGATGTCATGTAGTGACGGGAGAGGTAAAGAATAGTATGGGACTATCTTTATTTGTCTTGGAAATATTAAACAGGTATAATAGTATAAGTCCTGGGTAGCTACCTCCCTGTCTCGCTATCTGTCTCTCTCTCTCTGTTCTCAAGCTAATCTCCGTCTCGACCTCTCTATAGGGTCGCTTGTCTCCTTCTAAACTCTCTTTCCTCACATCTCGTGTAGTAGGGTGTGTGTGTCACGTATCTTCCTCGTGGCAACAGAACTTTCTCACGAGAGGACTGCTGACAGCTAACTGAATCATCATACTGGCCGCTGTCGTCAGCTTTCCCCCGTGTAAGCGTTTAGCGCTGCTCGCTTCTCGCAAACACAACACCTTCTCATCGTTTGACTTCCTGCTTCTATCTGTCTCTCTATCTATCTATTTATCTATCTATTTATTATGTAGTCCTATAAGGCGTCTGGCAATAGATAGATAGATAGATAGATCATTTAATAATTGCATTGATTTTAAAAACCCCGTTACAATTGGCGACCTCATTCCAGGATATTAACTCCTAGCTCTAAAGCTATTCACGAGATAATCCTCACTCGTTCATATTTAGGTATTTATCATTAAAGTTTATAGGCACAAGGTTACTGGTGTTTACCGTTAGTTTAGCAAGTGAATTTCTGCTTTATTAATCCATAGAGTATTTAACTCTATTTAGTACTTTATTCTTGGTAACGCTAGACGATTTTATTCCCTCCTGGGAAGTCGCCGTACCCATTGCATTAATTATTGAGTCTTCCCATTCATTTGCATTTTTGCTTTATTCTTTTCCAGTTAACTAGATAATACTGGTCACCACTAGCTTGTGTCTGTATTCTTTACTTGTGTTATTAGCATTCGTTTGCGAAGCAGAAGTCAGTACTCAGTTTCGGCTTGCTTAGTAAGTTAGCGACATGGCTACCACTGTATTCTTACAGGAAGCCAAAGATATGGGTCTGACAGACCCAACTGAAATTAAAGAGTACATACTCTCACGGCATAATCAGGAGCAGCAGCGCGAGAACGATGCCCGTGAAGAGCGTAAGATTCAGCTCGAACACGAGCGAGAACAGCGTGAACACGAGCGAAAACAGTGCGAACTCGACTTAGAACACGAGCGAAAACAGCGCGAACTCGACTTAGAACACGAGCGAGAACAGCGCGAACTCGACTTAGAACACGAGCGAGAACAGCGTGAGGAACGAGAGAACGAGAACATGAACGTGCCGAGCGAGAAGCACGCGAAAAACACGAATTTGAAATGTTGAAGCTCAAGCGAGATTCCTTGGCTTCAGACACATCTTGTGCAGTTGGTCCAAGCTCCACGAGCATTCTCCCTGCACATGTTATGGCGACCCCACGCATCAAGCTTCCTTCATACAAGGAAGGCGAGCGAATCGAGCCATACATAGCTCGTTTTGAGGACATGGCAGACATGTATCAACTGGATGAGGCAGCTAAGCGGCTCCAATTGCTTAGTTTATTTGAGGGCCCTGCCCTCGATATTCTCCACAGAATTCATGGAGACAATCTCACGTATGAGATGATGAAAGCTGCACTCATTAAGGCGTATGGTCTCACAGTAGACGACGCCAAAGTTCAGTTCATGCAAGCTCATCTCCAAGACAAGGAGACAGCTGTTCAGTTCCTCGACCGTCTCACTGCTTACTTAAATGAGTGGATGGAGAAAGATGAAACTCCTTCCATGCGTGAGGGGATAATTGACCTTATGCTGCGTACACAGCTAGAGAGGTCGTGGCCTGCTGAGCTCATAGCACAGCTTTAGATCTGCCAGGTGAAAGATGCCAGCCAAATGGTAGAAAAGGCTGATGCATATTTCACTACATACGGGTATCAAACTCGTAAGCAAAACACCTGGAAAAGCAGAAAAGATACTGCCAAGTCTGAGAAGCCGTCTCAGACTGAATCCCAGCACCAAGGCCATTCTCAGAGTAATGGCCAAGGTCCAAGCAAACTGCAGAACGACCAGGGGCAAAATACACAGCAGCCTGCTTGGAAGCGGTACAACAAGCACCCCAACCAGAAGCAGTTCCCCAAGCAGCAGCAGCAATACAAGGACAAGCCACGCAATCCTCAGTCAGGTCAATCAGTGTATTGGAGGCAGGAGGCAAACGCAGCCTTCATTCCATGACAAGCACACAGTGGTGCCATCTCTACCAGTACAGGTACTACCGAACAGTTTACGAGTCCCCCTCTGACCATGAACTCTCCTCCACAGATGGTCAATGCTCCACCTCCTCAGATGGTGAGTATGATTTCTCAGACACCTAGTTCTCAGGGCGTTACGTTTGCTGCATCGGTTGTTCCGCAGTCTCATGAATGACTGGCTGCTACCTCCTCAGACCCTTCCACCAGCAACACTGCCTTTCTTGTTCAGCCAGGGTTTGTGGGAGGTGTTTCTGTAAATGTTCTGAGGGAAAATGATTCCTCAGGTTGCTCTGTTAAGCAGAGTTTAGTTCGGCCTGATGAGTATACAGGTCGACAGATCCAAGTTTGACTTACTGACGTTTCAGTGAGATTGTTCCCTGAGGCACGTATCCAGGTGGCATCTCCATTTTTCACTGGCCTGACAGCTGCAGTTGTCATGCCAGAACCTTTATTTGACCTCATTATAGGCAATATACCTGGCATCAAAAATAGTTGCGCCGTAGATGTTGCTACTCAGACTTCGGCTGCTGTGGTAACACAAGCCATGGCCAAGGCTCCAAATCACGTCACTCCATTGACCGTCGCAACGCCGCAAGATCTGATTCGTAGTCAAGATGTTGTCCAAGAGCAACAGACTGACTCAACACTTGCCTCAGTGCATAAGAAGCTGGAGGGTAAAGTGATTAAGTATTCACGGGGAGGACAAGCCAGGTTCCTTCGTAAGCGAGGACGGCTGTACCATGAGTCACAGACACCCCAGAGTGAGGTTCGACTGCAGTTTGTCGTTCCTGCAAAGTATCGCCGAGCAGTGTTTGAATTAGGTCATTGTTCAGCGATGGGAGGTCACATGGGTCAAAAGAAGACCTCTGACCTCATCCATGCAGACTTTTTCTGGCCAGGAATGGGACGGGAAATAACGAGGCTCGTACGTTCCTGTGATGTGTGTCAGCATACCACTGACCGGGGATGTGTCTGTCCTGCGCCATTGAAACCAATGTCCTGTAATCTCTGAACTGTTCGAGAGAGTGGCAGTTGACATTGTTGGGCCAATCTCCCCTAGGGCTAGTGATGGATCAAAGTATATCCTCACTATTGTTGATTTCAGCACACGGTAGCCTGAAGCTGTGGCCCTTAAGAATATAGAGGCCGTCACTGTTGCTGAGGCATTATGAAGTGTTCTGTCGTGTAGG
The DNA here is from genome assembly GCF_032717465.1 of Coenobita brevimanus. Lineage (NCBI taxonomy): Eukaryota > Metazoa > Arthropoda > Malacostraca > Decapoda > Coenobitidae > Coenobita > Coenobita brevimanus. The sequence continues at coordinate 28,546,998 of NC_136993.1, forward strand.
TATGAATATCCCTAAGGAGGTCTTAAGTGACAGGGGTTCTCTGTTTACTTCAGCAATGATGAACGAAGCGTTCAGGTTGCTGTCCATCCGAGGCTTACGGACTACGCCGTATCATCCCATGTGTAACGGGTTGTGTGAGAGGTTCAATGGGACTTTCAAGAAGATGCTGAGGCGCATGACCGCCGAACAGCCAAAGGAATAGCCGTGGTTCATTGCTCCTCTTCTATTTGCTTATCGAGAAGCCCCACAGCATTCATTGAAATTCTCACCCTTTGAACTGGTGTATCGAAGGTCGGTCCGTGGACCACTTCAAGTCCTTCACGAGTTGTGGGACGTTGAAGAACCTGACCCTGAAGTCAAGACCACCTACACCTACGTCCTTGATCTAGCTGACCGCCTCCAGTCGACATGAGAGTTAGCTAAGGAAGAATTGATCAAGGTGCGCGAAGTTCAGAAAGCCTATTATGATAAGAAGGCAAAACTTCGGAAGTTTAGTCCAGGCGATAAGTGCCTGGTGTTACTCCCCACTGCCCAGAACAAGTTGTTGGTGCAGTGGAAGGGTCCATTTGATGTAGTAGAGTGCATTTCAGACCTCAACTACATAATTCGATGGAGAATCTTCGTAAATGGTTCCACATTAACATGTTGAAGGCTTATCATGAGTCAGACCCCGAGGAGACTGGCCTACAAGTAGCTGACGATAGTGACCAGCCACTGGAAGAAACCGGGGCAGCCGCGGTGATCCCAGCTGATGACCATGATGACGAGCCCTTAACCACTCAGTCCCGTCAGGAAGAGACTGTCGGAGATGTTTTACTTAACGCTGACTTAGCATTAGGTGATCAGAATGCCACAAGGTCACTGCTCTGTCAGTATGCTGATGTCTTCTCTGACCGACTTAGACTTGCAAAGGTTGAGTGTCACAAGATTGAGTTGACCAGCGATGCTTCCGTAAAGGTTAAGCCATATCTGATTCCCATGCGACTACTGGGTGCAGTAGACAACGAAATTGCCGACATGGAGATTGCAGGTATTATTGAAAAGTCCTCATCTCCTTACTGCAGTCCAATGGTAGTAGTTCGCAAGAAAGATGGTGGGGTCAGGATTTGTGGCGACTACAGAAGGCTCAATGCAATCACCAAAGTGGATACTGAGCCAATGGGTGACCATATTGCCATCTTCTCCAAGCTGGCAGGGTCACGATATTTCACGAAGCTCGATCTAGCGAAGGGATTCTTCCAGATTCCCCTTCATCCTGAGAGTCGTCAGTTCACTGCCTTTGCTACTCCTAGGGGGTTGTACCAGTATAAAGTCCTACCGTTTGGAGTTACCAATTCCCCAGCAGTATTTAATCGTGCCATGAGACAAGTGCTCCATGGTATCGTAGGAGTAGAAATGTTCGTTGACGATGTTCTCATTCATTCTGTCACATTGGAGGAGCACCTCAGACTCTTGGAAGTCGTTTTCAGTAGACTCCAGAGTTTCAACATGACTGTGAAGCCTACCAAATGTAAGATTGCTCACAGTTAGGTGGAGTTCCTTGGACATATTGTTGGCAACAGTCACTGAAGGTGTCAGGGTGACAAGATCAGGAAGGTTAGAGAAGCCCCGAGACCCGTGACCAAGAAACAGGTTAGGACATTCCTTGGCCTAGTGGGGTATTATAGGAGTTTTATCCCCAACTTTGCTCTCATTGCCCAACCATTGTAAGAGGTGCTATGGAAATATGCTCCGAACACCATTGAATGAGGAGAAGCGCAAGAGAGATCTTTGATTGTTCTTAAGAACATGTTGTGCAAGGAGCCTATCTTGTGGTTGCCTGATTCCAGCAAACCTTTCATACTACGCACTGATGCTTCACAAGATGGAGTAGGTGCCGTATTGATGCAGGAGTCGGAAGGTGGAATCTTCCCAGTGGCATACCACATCCGTAGGCTAAAACTGGCCGAGAGGAATTACAGTACTGTTGAGAAGGAACTCTTGGCTGTGGTTGATGGTGTTAAAAAATATTATTATTATTTATCTGGGGCACCATTCACTCTGGAAACTGATCATATGCCACTCACTAGTCTTAGCACGACCAAGACGGCTAATGCAAGGTTGACACACTGGACACTGTATTTACAGCAGTTTAACCTTGTTGTGAGATACATCAAGGGAAGTGATAATGTAGGTGCAGACCTGATGTCTCGCCTGCTAACTGCTAACACGGGCAACTGTTGTATGCTGGTTTCCGTAAGATAGGCATCCTCAGAGATTTGAGTAATCCAAGGACCAGCCTGGTTCCCAGTTAAAAGTGTACCAGTAATTGTGAACGTCTCGCTCGTTGGCCCCACAGGACACAGGATGTCCAGGGCCTGTACATACATGTATACCATAAGTTAAGGGGGAAGTTTGAGAATCCTGCAGAGACAGTCCGAGGCTGTGTATGAATTACCTTGTGGAACGTCGCACAATATCCACACGAGTGTTCACACCCACGGTGGGCGTTAAAACGTGACCTGCCCAAGATTGCGTAGCGATTCTCAGCTTCCTGTCATTAATCGTAGATGTAGAGTTAGTTAAGGTGCTGTTCCCTCACATGCTGGTCGGCTGCGCCGCATGTTGAGCAAGGTGGACGCCAGGTTAGAGCTCCCCCTAAACTGGGTGATGGGATGTTGTTAAGGTGCTGTACCCTCACATGCTGGCCGGCTGCGCCGCATGTTGAGCGAGGTGCATGCCAGGTTAGAGCTTCCCTGCTAAGAACCCTTACGACAACATTTCCTGGTTAATAATGTACCTAATAAATTAATGGCGACCTCGAATGTACGAAGCTTAGGCTGTAACTCGTATTTTTCAGCTAGAGTGTACCTTTCATATCAGGTACTGATTGCTAGGCAGAGAGAGTAATTGTAATGTAATAAGAATTTTTTGTCTCATTGACACTTTTAATGCTCCACCTTAATTGATTTTGCAGGAACAGCGATGGGTGTAGCAGTTTTGCTGTGCGGGCCAGCTGACTGTCTGCCGCACGCTGCCGCCTCTTCTCCTCTATCTTTGTCGTCACCATATTATTAATATTTACTATAAATTTGTATTACATGATTTTACACGTAGGTACAGTTACACTACAACTGTCACACCTACACCGTGTATCACATACACCACACTACACAACAATTAGTTGTCAATGTAAATGTAGCGAACTTTCGCTCAGTTTGACCTGAGTACAGGATTTTCACTGTCGTCACGGAGTTTTTCCCTCAAGCTTGCCTCTATTAACTTAAATACGAGGTTTTTACGCTCATTGGCGATAGTGATTTTCTCCTGTAGCAGGATAGCACACACACCACAGTGTTAATTTTGTGTGACTGGGTTAGGATGTGTACATGTATGTATATATCTACAAATTTTTTCCCATAAGGAAAAAATTTCATTTTGTAGGGGCGTAATGTCACGAATCAAATATGCGACATTTTCCTTTTGTGAGAAACCACAAACTATTAGTGGAAAACTCACTATGTATCGTTCAGTTAACCGTTTCTCTCTCCATTTCGGTGGGATGCTTTTTTCAAAACATTCGTCACTGTTTCAAAAGTGACCATTCTAATGCACGTCATTAAGTGCTCTACTGAGTGATGTTATTGTTTCTTTATTGTTCGCCCCTGCTTGCCTCAACCATTGGCCACGCTTTCTTCCGCTGGCCTATACAATATCCTACCACACGCATCGTATTTGAATTTAGTCTTTTGTCTGTCACAACGGAGTGAGGTTCTGTGCTCCAGTAATGAGAGTGAGAGAGGTCATCTAGCACCCAGACTCCACTAGACTACAGTTCTCCAGGCTCCCACCCTTCCTTGGTGATACACTACATTGACCAGTATTTTCTTTTCATTTTCCTAGACTTAAGAGTTTAGTTAAGTGTGTTGTTTCCTCACATGCTGGCCGGCTGCGCCGCATGTTGTTTTCCTAGGCGTAAGAATTTAGCTTTTGAGTGAATAAGTGAGTGCGATCTCTTTATTTGAATTCATTTTGAAATGTAACGTTAAATTTATTTCTTTGTAATCAATAAATTTAACAGTTCTTTTTCTTTGAGCTTAATGTAATGTAAACTCGTGTTTCATTCTCCATAATTAAGCTTATTTCCCTTATAGCTCCTAGCTTGCATAAAAGCTTTGCTATTCATTACTGGTACTTAGGCCAGTCTTGTTGTATTAAGCTTAAAACCCGTTGTGCCTTCTAGGAGTTAACGCATCCACAAGAACCTGATATTATTAATAGTATTATTTATTGTCAGGGGTGAAGTAACTTTCTCCAGAGGCTAACAGTACTAATAAACAGCAATTGTGAGTAATTAGTCTCTGCTGTGTAGTGTTGAGAAAGTTTATAAATTCTCGTTCTGAGAAAATCGGCGAAGCAAGCCGGCATAAAGTAATCATTGCTTGATTTAGCAAGACAATCATTGTCCCTGCTCTTCAGTATTATTGAGAATTATCCTTTAATATTGTATTTATTTTAAAAACCCCGTGACACTCTGTTTCTGTACTAACACTGCCTAGGCAAACTCTTTCATCTTTGTCTATCAACTTGTACCTTTCTTTCTTGCTGGAAGTTTGTTCTCATTCAGCTTGTCCCAAAAAAGGGTAGCCATTCCCAGCCCTCCAACAATTGCCCATTTGCTTTAACATCTTGTATTTCAAAAATATTTGTAATTTTTCTTAATAAAAAAAATATTATAAAGCACCTTTCCTATCACAATCTTCTTTTCGATCGTCAGTATGGGTTCTGCCAGAGCTGCTCCTTTGATGATCTTCTCACCTACCTTTCAGACTCGTGGTCATCCTTCTTTCAGGACTTGGCAGAAAGCTTTGCTGTTTCACTTTACATTTTAAAGGCTTTGAATCGAGTCTGATATAAATCTTTAATTTCCAAATTGCCCTCATGCGGCTCCTATCCTTCTATCTGTTGCTTCATCTCTAGTTTATTTTCTGGTCGTTTATAGCCGCTGTTGTAGACGGCCACCGTTCTTCTTCTAGGGCTATCAATAGTGGTGTTCCTCAGAGCTCTGTGCTATCACCAACTTTCTTCCTTCTATTCATCAATGACCCAAGCTGTTGGCTACATCGAACCCTATCCATTCGCACGCGATGACTCCACGGTTCGACTTCTCATTCGCTTCCTGCAGTGTCCATCTCAGCAGTTACTTCAACAAACGAGGGATGAGGCTATGGCACTTCTAGTGTCCGCTTGGCTCGCATTTCTGAATGGGATAAAAGTAAACTGCTTCAAAAACTCAGTTTGTACAGTATATCTCTCAGCCCGATAAAATCTCCTGCAGCAGAATCCTCTAATTTTTAACAATATTCAACTCTGTCCTGCATCATCCTTAACACACTTGTGGTTTCATTCTCTGATTTTAACTTGGAAAGATCGTATCACCTGTCTTGTAAAATCTGTTTCCAAGAAATTAGGCGTGCTAAGCCGATTTCGTACCTTCTTTACCCCTGCCTAGTTGTTGATATTACTAGTATTCACAGGTTTTATTCGCCAATGTGTAGAGTGAAACTCTCATGTGTGGGGAGGCTCTCCACATACAACTCTTCTCAACGAGGTGGAGTCAAAGGTTTTTCGTCTGATTTAACTCTCCTCTTCTTATTGCCTCCCTTCAACCTTAATCTTTTCTCTGCACTGTTGCTTTGTTATCTCTTTTCTGTCACTACTTTCATGATCACTGCTCCTCTGAAACTGTCTGCCTGTATCCCTTCAGCACTACGGTGGGGACGCAGCACCCGTCTAGCAACAAACTTATCCCTTTTCTGTCCAAATCTCTCATGCAAGAGTTGCCGTTACTCCCAGTCCTTCATGTATGCAACAGGTCAGCTCTGGAACTGCCCTCCTCTGTCTATATTTCCTACTACCTACGACCTCCAGTCTTTCAAACGCAGTGTGTCCAGGCATCTCGAAATGAACTGGTTTTGAAATTGGTTCTCTGTTATCTTCCTTTTTTTAATGGAGAGATCAATCTTGTTGCCTTTTGACCGTTGGTTCCTTATTCTTTGCATACAGGAAAAAAAAATCGCTAGCAATAACAGTAGTTTGATCACAGATATTCGTGTGAATTTGAAGATAAATATAAATGATAATAATACATACCCTGAAGATGGTTTAATAAATTTTAGCCATGTTTTTAAGGTCGGTCATTTAGGTATTAATAAAACATCAAATACGTTGGAATCATAGATACGAGACATCGTGAAGGGTTGATGGAAAAACAAAAACTAGGGGGGTTGTGATCATATAATCGCAAATGTTCGGTAAATCATACATGTATCAATATTATATTTCCAAATTTTTCCATTACAAACAATACTAGACTATGTCAAGTAAAATTTGTTTAGTTAATGGAATCCATGCAACGTACTCCAACAGTTCAGAGTCATACCGATTTCCGAAGTTACTCTTTCTAATTTATGCATTTAAATATTATGGGCTATTGTTGTACTTCAGTGTCGTATAATGCATTACAGCTGGGTTGCTCTATGTTCAACTGCTCCTCTTCATCATAACCCCTTCAGCTCTAGACAATTTTTGCGTTAGTTATTACTTTATTTTATCCTTTGGCTCTGTTTGACATTTTTTAAAAAGTGAACGATATATTGCGCTGTAAATAAACCTTGCAGTTTGAAAAGTCTGTCATAAGTTGAGTAAAATAGCAGGAGGCAGCACGAACGAGACGAAAAATACGCCATTGTATTGACAGAAATACAGCGACCATGTAGACCCATGAGAATATTTCATGTGATTTTAACCGAAATTTGTGGTAGGTTACAGACCAGCCAAAGAGTTTACGTCAGGCAGGGAGTCGTGAGAAGATTCACACTAACTTATCCCATTGAGAACCCAGTCGACTGGACAGAACTGGGCATTATTAAAAGTTTAAAAAGGGGAAACCCAGGGGTTCTGACCTTTGAGTTTCGCGACTACAAGCCTGTAGGTGGAGGGCGCTTCACACTGTACTCATCCAGCAAGGCCCCACACGCAGCAACCCTGGGATCCAGTGGATTATACACATTCGCACAGATATTCACAGCTACTTCACACTGAGATACACACTACACTAAGACTCGAAATGGAAATCACACTAATATACAAACATTAACACAGACATTCTCAACTGCTTCACACAAACATTCACGCTGGCTTTCACACTAATATCACATTGACACTGACACACACACTTTGCACTGATAATCGTACGGGCATTTGGACTAACTACACCTATTTTCTCATCTACTTCTCACTGGTAATGCCTCTTACGTTTGAGCTGACATTTACGCCTCCCTTTGTCACGGTATTCACATCAAAAATTTAATAGTCATTGCCTGAAGTAACGTAGGTGTTGCGTGTTATCTGCTGTGAAAGTGGTGTTGATGTTAATGTGGTGTTGATATTAATGTGGTGTTGATGTTAATGTGGTGTTGATATTAATATGGTGTTGATATTAATGTGGTGTAGTTATTACTATAAGGAACATATTTTAATTGATTTTGTAGGTTTCAAAATACCAGATACATAGCAGTATATTCAGCTCTTTGCACATCAATATCCATGTGCTGTATATGATTATGATGAAAACTATATCATTATTAAAATGAGAGACATGGCAGCCTAAAGCAATTAATAAATACTAAGTCGCTAACGAAAAGATGCTAAAATGCCACTTGTGCCACACAAAACATGGCCCTAAATGTTACCGACAATGTTATCTGAATCTGAAGGGAATGTAGGTGAAGGTATTGTTCGATGTGAAGTGAATGAGAATATGGATCAGATTTCCAATGTGACAACGTAAAATGCAATGTGAATGTATTTGAAAAGTGGAATGACTGATAGTTACGTCAATGAGAATACGAAAGAAATTTTAAAATGTAACAACCTAACATGCAATATGAAGGTGTCCATGAAGTTGAGTGACGGATAGTTTCATAGAAAGTGAATGTGAATATGAATCACTTTTCCAAGGCGCCAACGTGCATGCAATATGAAAACGTATTTAAAGTGGAATGTAAACTGAAAGGTAAGTGGCAGTATATACCACATAATTCTGACTGTGAAGCTGATGGTGAATGTGAAAAGAACTGGGAGTATGAAGTTTAATAAATTTGTGAAGTTGAAGGTAAATGGGAACTAGATATACGAAGGTAACTACATAGGTGAATGATAGGTACAATGCTTAAAGGAACTGGCATGAGCTAATACTGGACAGAATGTTGGAGTTGTGTAGTGTGTATTTATTCTGGTGTGGGTGATATACCAGGTGGTCGTGTGGATTAAGGCAGTTCACTGAATGTAGCCAGTGAGAGTTTACATTCGATGCTTTTTTTTTTTTTTTTCCTTCCACTTTTTTCTTTTGTCTATATAATGCCACTCGGAAGAAACAAACGGGTACTCTTGTCTTTCATGTCTGGTTTTCCATTTTAAATTGTTCATTGTCCATCGACTTTAGTGATCTGAGACACTGGCCGCAGTAATAAAGATTAAAATCTAGCTGATTATGCACTATGACCAATAGCTAAAAACATTATATTTCGTTCAAACTAACGCCAGACCTCTTTATTCGTCTCAGTAAAAAACGACTGCAGTTAATGGATTAACTTCCTATCAACGATTGTCTATATATTTTACTTTTGCAGCCACTTTTCTTCACCTATTGAATTAAAGGATTACAGGTATTTAAAATCATTGGAGTGCACCAATACAGTGTTTTTCATCATTATTTGTAAGGGGCTCTAGAGAAACCTGAAGGGGAACCACAAGGATGTTAAAATCCCCACAAGTTGGGAATGAAGTGAAAAAGTTTAAAAAATACTGCTATGAGAAGAAAAGGAATCAATTATCAATGATGAAGTGCCACAAAAGTTAAATGTCAACAAATGGTGAGATATAAATACCAAACACTTACAGGCTTGTACTTGAATTTCAGGTGTATTGTGTGTTAAATATTTACTTATGACTTTGATATAGACCTGGTAATCTACTTACGGCCAGGTGCCTTGATCCCGTAGGGGTGGCCACAAATAAAATTTAATTTCCTTCAAGTACCTCTGTCTTCCACCATCAGGGATTGGGAGGGATTGAAGAGAATTCTCGGACCTTTAATAAGATGTAAACAAACCTTTGTTCCAGAATATTCAGTATCAGTAACGATCCCCTCATCTTTCTTACTGGCCAAGTCAAACTCTGATTCTTGCCCATGTACGAGTACAGGATCAAAGTCACGCCATAGATGAAGGCAATATTAAGGGATTTAAAGCACCATCACCCTACCTGATATCAGGGTCACCAGGGAATATACATCGTTCATTATCCTCCTTTCAGATAATAATTATACACTGTCAGCAGACCATACCCCTCGATAATGGCACCAAACACTAGTAAATACATAAGCATAATAATTACCAAAATAACAAGTGATGCCAGGCACAACGAACCTTGTCCAAGTTGCAGTTACAGTATTTTATTGCTATTAAATAGTGAATTGGTACAGCCATTTAGTGTTTACTCAGCAAACAATTAAAGTCTCAGGTAATGGCGCAAATCAAATGGAATTTGTTATCTGTCATTTCACCCAAGATCAAAGGTCATGGTGCCAAATGAAGGCCCATATGGACTTTCGATATCTTTATAACAGTATATACGGTATCTCTTTATCTTCAACCAGTTTTGAGTTATAGCCCAATGAATATCCGTGATCTTGAGTTTGACTTTTCATTGCCATTCAAGGTCAAAGGTGTTGGTGTCAAATGAAAGCCCATGTAGGAGTTCATGTATATATATATATATATATATATATATATATATATATATATATATATATATATATATATTGTTACATAGCCTATGATTTCATCATCCTTTGTATAATTCTAATGTACAGTATGCTGCATGTTTGATCACGATTCGCCTCGTCGCTTCCATAGTGACCAAGCTTCCGTGTTCTACCTCACTCCCCCCTTCTCCTCCCTTATAGTAGAGTGAGTCGTTCTTTCTGTTGTTCAGAGCAGGAGTGTCAACTCTTTGTCCACTATGGCTTCATTTGCGTGTCCTTCTTACAAGTTGTATCAAGCTCTGCCAGCCCCTATATAATGAGCTCAGTCTCTGCATTAATTGCCACTTAGATCTACTCCTCATTTTGTTCACATCTCTGTCCTCCCCTGTACAGTTGTTATTATTTTTGTGAGTGCTCAGGAAGTCTCCAGCCATCTGGCTGCTGTGTAATTTGAGTATAAGTGTTATAACATTTTTTTTTTCTTGTACTGTATAGCATAAGATGTTAATTCGTAGCCCTGGTGAGGTTTTTGTGATTCATGTGGAGTTTTTGATGTCAGCCATTGTTAATAATATTTTGTATCTGTAATAATATATCTTGCATTAACTGAGCATTATCCGGTTTTCTCATTTTATCAGGGCTGATTTAGATAAATTTACTCTTGCTAATTTCGTGTTAATAGAGGCTATTGCAGTTAACCATATATTTAACCTGATTTTTGCCATTACATTATCCTTATGAGTCCTGAATGTTTAGTTGTTAGCTTGAGCATTAAACTTTAACTTGTAATTTTACCTAACTCTTTTGTTTTGAACCTGGAACTTTGCGGGACAGTAGTGATTTTAGTATTCTCACTTGAAGTGTTCATTATCTCTCTCTGTTCCGTAACATAAATTTGGCGACCTCACCAGGATATTCAGGATATTATCATAAGGATATTGCTTGATATTTTGTGACTGATTTATTCATGATGTCTACTATTACTATGCTTGATGAAGCCAAAGATTTTTTGTTAAATGTACAAACAGTGTTTGATGTAGAAAACAGAACAAAGAATGAACTTAAGCTTGTTGCTCAACAATTGGGAATTGCTGTTCGCTCTCATCATTCTAAAGATCAAATTGTTGACATGATTAATGAAAGCTTGTTTAATGTAAATCCTCCAGATGAGCAAACGCAGATTGAAATAGCTAAGTTACAGCTAGCCCTGCAGGAGGCTCGTGCTAAGGAGGCTGAGTTTCAGGCCCTTGCTAAGGAGGCTGAGTTTCAGGCTCGTGCTAAGGAGGCTGAGTTTCAGGCAAATGCTAAGGAGGCTGAGTCTCAGGCTCGTATTCAGGAGGCACAGGCACAGGCTCAGGCACAAATTGAACTAGCTAGGATTCAGGCAGACCATGAGTTTTTTTTTTTTTTTTTTTTATGTGTCCGACTCAGGGCATAGGCTCCACAGCCTGCTCTCAAGGCCCAGTAGTCCTCCTACATACCATACTCCTCTCTACATGTCACCACTTCGGCACTAACACCCACCGTCCATATTGAATACATGCTAGGGCTGTCTCATACAGGACTGGTGTATTGGTATTAGCGGGGGTACTTTTATGACATGTCGGCGGGTCATCTGGTAGATCAGGAAAGTGTGCTTTCATGAAATTCAAATCCTTAAACTGTTCCCTGCCCCAGCCGGGATTCGAATCTGGGTCCATCAGGACTGCAAGCCGCCTCTCTATCGCATGAAACAAGGTGGAACTGGATCACCTAACTCTGATGACTTTGATGTGGCTAAAAATGTTAAACTTGTCCCTCCTTTTAATGAATCTGATTTAACAAAGTAATTTTCAGTTGTTTGAGAGGGTAGCTACAGGTTTTAATTGGACCAAAAAGTATTGGCCAGTACTCCTACAGAGTGTTCTCACTGGTAAAGCTCAAGTAACTTCTGCATCTTTCCCTCAGGATCAATCTGATAATTATGATGTAGTTAAGAGCTTGATTGTTAAGGCCTATGAGCTTGTTCCTGAAGCCTATAGAGTAAAATTTAGGACAACTTATAAGCAAGATAAGCAATCCCATGTTGAGTATGCAAAAATCAAAGAAGATCTGTTAGAGCAGTGGTTAAATTCTAAGAATGTAAATTCTGATTTTGATAAATTTAAGCAGATGATTTTGCTGGAGGACTTCAAAAGGTGTATTAATAAAGATGTAAGCCTATATCTTGATGAGAAAAGAATAGATAATTTGTCTGATGCTGCAGTTTTAGCTGATGAATATGTTCTCACTCACAAGAGATATTCTAAAGAAAAAAGGAAAGCTGAGAGTAAGTACGTTGCCTCTACTCAGAGTACAGATAACAGGAAAGAGAATAAAGATGATGTTTCTCAGGAAGTAAATACCAGCTCCATCTCTAGATTTCAGAAAAGTAAATGTACTTATTGTAGTAAGCTTGGTCATACTACGGAGAAATGTTTCAGGAGACAGCGTGATGTGAACAAAAAGGAGTCTTTAAATATTCAGTCAATTGGTCTAGTGTCCACCCTTGAGAGTTCCCAGAATTCTTTAACCGAGTTAACTGAACCTGCTTTGAGGGGTAAATTAAATTCTCATGATGGAGCTCCTCTTTTGAGCAGTAACGTGGGTGACACTCTCAAGAGTTCATGTGCTAATTTCCTGTCTGATGGTTTTGTCAGTCCTCTGGACAGTAATGACAGGAAATCAGTTAAAATATATCGTGATACAGGTGGTTGCCAATCCCTTATGCTGACCAGTGTTCTAGGCTCTAATGTTAATTCCTCTGATGAAACTGTAATTTTACAAGGTGTAGGGAATAATTGCTTCTCTGTTCCTCTGTGCAGAGTGAATTTAGAGTCTGGTTTCGTTAATGGTTCCGTTATGGTTGGGTTGGTTGTGACACTCCCAATGTCAGGTGTAACTTTCTTACTTGGAAATGATATTGGTGGAAGTCAAGTGTGTCCAGCTCCTCAGTTGTCTAGTGAACCAGTGGCTGCAGCCCAGGATTGTGGTGTCCCTGACGTGTTCTCTGCATGTGCTGTCACTAGGGCTAAGTCTAAAGTTACTGGTGACTTAGAGGATAATGATGATGATGATGTTATCCTAGCTGACACTTTTCTTGCTAATTTGGACCACTCACCAGATGAGGCAGTACCCCATAGTGTTGATAATTTGTCTCGTCAAGAGTTGGTTGAGTTGCAGGTTGCTGACCCTGAGTTGAAAGGTCTAGCTAACTCTGCTTGCAGTGAGGAAGAGTCAGCTGGTGCTTCTACTTGTTATTATATAAAGTCAGGAGTACTTATGAGGAAGTGGAGACCCCCAACAGCATCAGCCGACTGTGAATGGGAGGTTGTACATCAAGTTGTCATCCCTCGTGTTTGTAGGCAGGATATCATTAGAGTGGCTCATGATTCCAGTTTGGCAGGACACCTTGGAGTGAGTAAGACTGTGGCACGCATTTTGAAACACTTCTACTGGCCAGGTATCTTCAGAGATGTTTCCTGGTATTGTAAGTCTTGTCACACCTGTCAAGTTGTGGGGAAGTGTAATCAGACCGAAAAGGTTGCACCTCTAGTTCCCATTCCTCCTTTTGAGGCGCCATTCACCCGTGTGTTGGTGGATATTGTGGGCCCTCTTCCTAAGACTTCTTCAGGATTTTCTTATGTGTTGACCCTGATTGATATGGCTACTCGTTATCCTGAAGCCATTCCACTTAGAAATATCTCAGTAAAGAACGTGGTTAAGGAAATGCTAGGGTTCTTCACCAAGTTTGGTCTGCCAAAGGAGGTACAGTCAGACCGGGGAAGTAATTTCATGTCAAATGTTTTCAAGCAGTCTCTGAAAGAGTTGGGCATCACCCAGATCATGTCTTCAGCTTACCATCCCCAGACCCAAGGAGCGTTGGAGAGATATCATCAAACACTCAAATCGATACTCAAGAAATACTGTTTGGAACATCAGAAAGACTGGGATAAAGGTCTTCCATTCATTGTATTTGCCGCAAGAGAATCTCCAAATGAATCACTGGGTTTCTCACCCTTTGAATTACTGTTTGGCCATGAAGTAAGAGGACCCCTTAAGCTACTCAAGGAATGCTGGCTGTCGGAGGAAAATGACGTCAACCTGCTGGAGTATGTGAAGAAGTTCAAAGATCAGCTGTCCACTGCTTTACAGCTGGCAAGAGAGAATTTAGGAGCTGCTCAGGAGAAGATGAAGACTTGGTATGATAAGAAGTCCAGGTTACGCCACTTTCGGCCAGATCAGGTTTTGATTCTGCTACCGGCGCATGGGCAACCTCTTCAAGCCAAGTTCAGTGGTCCTTATTTCGTGGAGAAGAAACTCAGTGATGTCAACTATGTCATCGCCACACCAGAAGGTAGAAAGAACAAGCAACTTTGTCACATCAACATGCTAAAGTTATATCACAGGCGAGACGAAAATAACCCAGTCTGCACTGTAGCTGTTCCACCCGAGTCTGCAAGTGAAGTTCTCCCATGCAGCATGAGCCTGAGTGATAGTTTGGGGAAGAATCCTGACATCATGAATGATCTCCAGACTAAGAATTCTCATCTAGTTCCCGAGGAAAGGCAGGAGTTTTCGGCATTACTGCAGGAGTACCCGCAAGTGTTCCGTGCCACTCCAGGAAGAACCACTGTGTCGATGTTGGAGACGCAAAGCCAATTAAACTGCCTCCTTACCGTGTGAACCCAGTGAAAGTTCCTCTCATCCAGAAGGAGCTTGGCTACCTGCTGGACCACAAGATGATTGAGCCCTGTCAGAGCGAGTGGAGTTCTCCTGTCACTCTAGTCCCTAAGCCAGGTGGGTCACAGCCGCTTTGCATCGACTACAGACGTGTTAATCAGATAACCAAAACAGACACTTACCCTCTCCTTCGCGTGGAAGATTGCATAGACAAGATCGGAAAGGCTAGGTACATAAGTAAGTTTGATTTGTTAAAGGGATACTGGCAAGTACCTATGACTGAACGTGCTAGGGAGATCTCATGTTTTGTAACACTAGGAAAGACTTTTGCATGTTCTGTAATGCCACATGGTATGAAGAATGCACCAGCCACTTTTCAGAAGCTCATGAATGTTGTAACAGAGGGTTTGGCAGGGTGTATTGTTTATATTGATGATGTATTAATCTTCAGTGACAACTGGAAAGATCACCTATGCCATGTCAGTAAATTTCTTGAGCGTTTGGTTCAGGCTAATCTTGTAGCTAATTTATCAAAGTGTGAGTTAGGTCAAGCTAAAGTTCAGTATCTTGGGTACGTAATTGGTGATGGACATGTTGCACCACCAGCAGCTAAGGTTCAGGTTATAAGTGATCTTCCCAGACCTAAAAGTAGGAAAGAGCTACAAAGATTTTTGGGAATGGTAGGTTATTACAGGAGATTTGTTCTTAACTTTTCAATTCTTGTATCACCACTTACAGACCTACTGAAAAAGGGAGTTAAATTTGTCTGGACCGATAACTGTAAATCCTCTTTCGGCAAACTTAAAGCTATCCTATTAAGTCAGCCAGTGCTCGCTACTCCAAATTTTGCTAAGCCTTTTAAGATGGCTGTTGACGCAAGTGATACAGGAGCTGGGGCTGTTTTGCTGCAAGAAGATGATCAGGGTATTGAACACGCTGTATCTTATTACACTAAGAAGTTCACTCCACCTCAAAAGAACTACTTAACTATTGAGAAAGAGCTTTTTGCCTTAATTTTGGGTTTACAGCATTTTTCATTTTATTTGTGTTCTGGTTTTGACCCCATAGTCATTTATACCGATCATAACCCACTGAAATTCCTTAGTAAGTTTAAAGATAAAAATCAGAGATTGACAAGATGGAGTCTACTTCTTCATGAGTATTCATTAGACATTCAGCATGTCAAGGGGAAAGAAAATGTTATTGCAGATTGCTTATCTAGCCTTTAGACAGATTGTTTTAGAGTAATAAGAAATTTCCTTCATAAATTTCTTTTTTTTTGTGGGACGGTGTTACATAGCCTATGATTTCATCATCCTTTGTATAATTCTAACGTACAGTATGCTGCATGTTTGATCACGATTCACCTCGTCGCTTCCATAGTGACCAAGCTTCCGTGTTCTGCCTCACTCTCCCCTTCTCCTCCCTTATAGTAGAGTAAGTCGTTCTTTCTGTTGTTCAGAGCAGGAGTGTCAACTCTTTGTCCCCTATGGCTTCATTTGCGCGTCCTTCTTACAAGTTGTATCAAGCTCTGCCGGCCCCTATATAATGAGCTCAGTCTCTGCATTAATTGCCACGTAGATCTACTCCTCATTTTGTTCACATCTCTGTCCTCCCCTGTACAGTTGTTATTATTTTTGTGAGTGCTCAGGAAGTCTCCAGCCATTTGGCTGCTGTGTAATTTGAGTATAAGTGTTATTACATTTTTTTTTTCTTGTACTGTATAGCATAAGGTGTTAATTCGTAGGCCTGGTGAGGTTTTTGTGATTCATGTGGAGTTTTTGATGTCAGCCATTGTTAATAATATTTTGTATCTGTAATAATATATCTTGCATTAACTGAGCATTATCCGGTTTTCTCATTTTATCAGGGCTGACTTAAATAAATTTACTCTTGCTAATTTCGTGTTAATAGAGGCTATTGCAGTTAATCATATATTTAACCTGTTTTTTGCCATTATATTATCCTTATGAGTCCTGAATGTTTAGTTGTTAGTCTGAGCATTAAACTTTAACTTGTAATTTTACCTAACTCTTTTGTTTTGAACCTGGAACTTTGCGGGACAGTAGTGATTTTAGTATTCTCACTTAAAGTGTTCATTATCTCTCTCTGTTCCGTAACAATATATATATATATATATATATATATATATATATATATATATATATATATATATATATATATATATATATATATATATATATATATATGTTGATAATAGTTATAGCCCTCTGAAAATCCGTGACCTTGATTTCAACCCTTCTGGGACTGTGAACGTGGATAGAATAGATGGTGAGTGGGGTGTGCCTGCAGAGGTGAATGAGAATGACAGTGCTCTAGTGTATATTTGTGCCGGAAGGGGTTTGGTGACAGCCAATACTCTCTTGAGGCACCAAATGATCCACACGTGTACGTGGTGTGTGATCAGAAGGGTGGATGGTGAACTGAATGAGCGGAAGACATTGATTGATTATGTGTGTGTGGATGATCGGATGAGAAGGTGTGTAATCGATCCAAGAGCAAATAGAGGTTGGGGGAGTGGACTTTCTGACCAACACTTTAGTGGTGGTGAAAATCAAGGTTCAAATGAAATGGAGGAATGGAAGAAGGGAAGAACAGGAGGAAGTAGATCATACAAGCAGGGTGGAAAGGTTACAAGAGGATGGAAAAAAGGCAGATTATAAGAAAGGAGTAGAGGAGCGATTGGGTAAATATGGATTGGAGCAGATGGGGGACGTGGAAGGTGTGTGCAAGATATTCACAGAAGAAATTTCTGCAGCACGTGAGGTAGTGTGTGGGATGAAGAGAAGACGAAAGGGGGTGCAGGGAACAGCAAGGTGGAATGAAGAGGTGAGACAGGCTCTGGCACAAAAGAAGAAAGCATATAGTGAATGGATGAGAAACAGAGGAGTGGAAGAAGTTGAGAGACGGAAAAGAAAGTTATATGTAGAGAGGAAAAAGGAGGTGAAAGGATTAGTAAGAGAGAGTAAGAAGAGAGTGGATGAGGAATTTGAAAGAAATGTGAGTGTAAAGTGGAGGGAAATATTCTCGAAAGAGGTAAAGAGAGTTAGACAGGGTGGCAAAGAAGTTAGTCGGGGAATGAAAGATAAAAATGAGAGCTTTCTAGTGGAATGGAAGAAAAGGTGAATAGATGGAGAGAACAGTCTAAGGAATTGTTGAACATGGAGAATGAAAGTAATTCAAGTATATATGGCTGGGAAATGGCTGGGAGATGGAGGGATGTGAGAAGAGAAGAAATCAGTAGGATGGAAGTTACGGAAGCAATGAAGAAAGTCAAAATGTGGAAAGCCTAGGAATAGATGGAGTGTGTGGTGAAATGCTGAAGCGTGGAAGAGAGATAGTATGAGAAAGGATGTATAAGATGTGCAAATTGGCCCGGGAGGAAGGTAAAGTCCTGGAGGATTGGAAGTCAGGTATAATTCTTCCCCTGCGATAAGGAAAACGGGGAAAAAGAAGTTCGTCGTAATCATATGGGCATTTGTCTTCTTAGTGTAAAAGGAGAATTATATGGTAAGATACTTATTGTCATAGTAAGGGAAATAACAGAGGAATTAGTTGGAGAAGAACAGGGATGTTTTAGGAAGGGAAGTAGTTGTGTAGATGAGATATTCAATCTTAGATCTGTAGTGGAAACGTCTCTAGAGAAGGAAAAGAAGTTGCATACGGCCTTCATGGATTAGGAGAGAGCATATGAGAGGGTGGATAGACAAGGATTGTGGAAAGTATTAACAATTTATGGAGTAAATGGGAAATTGTTGAATGCCATGAAGAGTATGTATGGGGATGCTAAGGCTGAGTGCGTGTGCATAGTGAACTTAGTGATTTTATCTATTTAAGGTTGGATTGAAACAAGGATGCGTCATGTCTCCATGAATGTTCAATCAGTATATGGATGAGGTTATAAAAGAGATATAAGGAAGGGCAGTGGATACTGCAGTGGCCCTAATGAGAGAGGGCAGTGTTTGGAAACTCTCTGTACTGCTGTTTGCAGATGATACTGTGTTGTTAAATGAAGACAAAGGGGAGCTGCAAGGCTTGGTGGATGAGTTTGGGAGAGTGTGTTAGAAAGGGAATCTAAAGGAGAATGTTGGGAAGAGGAAACTTATGGTCATAGAGAGAAATGAAGTCAGTGAAAGTACAATGAGGATGAATGAGGAGGGAATGGAAAAATGTGTGTTTAAGTACTTGGGTAGTGTGATGTGTAAAGATGGAAGTTTAGAGGGAGAAGTGATTGAAATGGTACAATAAGGAAGAAAGGTTGCTGGTTCCCTAAAAGCAGTGATAAGAAACAGGGACTTGAGCATGGATGTGAAAAAGTTACTGCATGAGAGTATTGTGATACCAACTCTAACGTATGGTAGTTAAGCTTGGATCTTGTTGGATGGACACAAGGTATGAGTGAGAGCAGTGAAAACGAGTTATGTGAGAGTACCACGTGGAGTCACATGGAGAGACAGAATGACAAACGAGGAAGTAAAGGAGTGTTGTGGTGTGGATGTGGATGTGATTGGAAGCGTTAGGAGAAACTCACTGAGGTGGTTTGGCCATGTGGAGAGGATGGATAGCGAGAGACTGACGAGAAGAGTGTATGTGAGTTAGGTTGAAAGGAGAGAGGGAGGGGGAAGCCAAGAATGAGATGGATGGATGGAGTGGAAAGGTATATGAGAGGAGGGGGGGGGGGATGCTAGGAGCAGGGCAGTGAAATGACAGGGGACAGGGCAACATGGAGGCGATTATTCTGTGGCCATCCCTTACGGGATTAAGGGGTCTGGCAATGGACAGAGAGATAGGGTCACTCGATTACGATACCTCCAGAATTTCATCACTTCCATTTGGGACCAGTGCCCACGTATCCTGAAAGTTTCATGTAGTTTCATTCAGCTGTTTTACCCTAATGGTCCTAACAAACAAACAAGCAAACAAACAAACTCTACCAAAAACAATACCTCGCAGGACTCCGTCCCTGGAGAGGTAATAATTAGAGTGGCGCCATAATTAAAAAATAAATCTCCGCTTACCCTCACGACCACTCAGAATGGAGATTTCACAGAAAGGAGAAATGGATAGAATGTGTTTCATCGTAGAAGTAAGATAGTCGAAGAATTTTTGATAGTCAGTAGAATTAGGGGATAAGTAAACAGCACAGATATATTTAGTCAGAGAATGACGGGAAAGTCGAAGCCAGAGTGTGGATAATTCAGAAGAATCAAGTTCAGGAACACGAGAACAAGGTAAGTCGTTGCGTATTTATACATAACAGCCACCTTTGGCTTTAACCCTTTCAGGTCTCCTGGCCACTATAGTGGCTTTCTTGGTAGAGGTCTCCTAGTCACTCCCGTGGCAGCATATTTAGGCATGAATGAAAATTGTTGCATGAGGCTGGTTAATGAAATAAGGATACGAGCCGCTCCCCAGACCCCTCTGCTTCTACCAGGCATGCGCAGGTCACAATATTTTAGTTTAAACAGTCTGGGAAGAGCTAATCATGGTGGGGGGTTGGGTTGCACATATTGCTTTTATTATACTGTTGATCTGGCAATATTTTTTACTATTTTGTAATCAGACAATTCATTTAGCAAAAGAATATTGTTTGCAATATATTTTTACTGCTCTGGAGGATACATAGCTCTCACCTCCCTCCTCCCTTTCATATCCCCCTTCCTCCACCCCCTTACCTTCCACTGATTCCCCACCTCTCTACCTTCCACCCTTCCACCCTCCACTCTTCCTCCAATCCCCCACCCCTTACTTCCTCCACCCTCCTACCTCCCACCGATCCCCCACCCCTCTCCCTCCCACCCTCCACTCTCCCTCTAATCCCCCACCCCCTGCCTCCCACCTACGCACATAGCTGGCGCGTAACAGGCAAGCAAGAGATCTCCGCATTGTATGTCTCAATATTTATTCAATCCCTGGGTGTTAGAATGTCTGACTGAGGGAAGATAATTACAGATTTATGATTTTAGGCTTCTAAGATTGTTTCTGTAGCCTTTTATACACGTACCATGCATTTATTTGTTACCAGGCGGACACACATGTGCAGCGAGTGTTGCCTTTTTCATTGACAATTGATTGTGTCTCCATACTTTTTTCTGATTTATATTTCATGAGATTCTCACATTTCCTGGTTATACTTATAACACCGTCAATTTTGAGAAATAATATTTTATCACTGTCTCCACTGCTGCCTGTAAGTACACAGGATGATAGAGTTAGCAACAATAAAATAAACATACGTACATACAAAAGGCAAGCTCGTTGGCTTACCCCAGTGTCGTCATCCGCAGCCCAGCGTTACCAGATTCCCAAGCCCATATTATCGTACAGGGCGTGTTAAAATTATTGTTTTTTAATCAAAATTATCGTACACATTGAACTGAAGTCTTTTTCCCTCATATTTATCCCGTCTGGCCGCATTACTACTACATATTCGCACATGAATAATGCACATTGGCTACTTAAGGGTAACTTTACTTAATGTCTAAATATGTAGACTAATGTCCTACACTTAGCCTGCAACTTGAGGCAGAGGCTAACCCATCTTGAGTAACTATGGTTGCACACTGGTTATAACCATTCATTCTATGCAAATTTACCTTTCTTTCACATATTTGAAATAAATAAATAATAACATATATTAGACATGCTGAAACACTCGAAAGCATATCCCCACAAAAAAAAAAAAAAAAAAAAAACGTGGACTAGAGAACAAGTCATTATCTCGGAAAGGGAAACAAACTTCAGAAAATAACAAGTGAAGGTGAGTTCACAGTGAGGTAATGAAGAAGATCAGAAGTCACTGGAAACTAATAAATATTACAGGTCTCCACTTGAATCAGCCATGATAAAACAGCTCTTACAGACACGACTCATGGAGCCCAGTGCTCCCACCAGCCGCAGGCCAACGGGAACTGAATAGGGGTAGACCTATGCGAGGCCACGACCTATGGCCTCGACCTATGACCTATGACGCCCACACAGAGAACGATACACACGGACAGGAACTCAACACGTGAGTTTGTAAGCAAGAGGCACGTTCGGCACTTATGTTCCCCAGGATCTCACGTCGTATGTTTATGAAATGTTAGACAAGCAAGTCATTTGATGAAAATCCCCCAAAGTCTTAATTATGGAAACAATATCGCATTATTTGAATGAAATATTGCACAAATACATAAATTATTGCATTATCGTATGCATGATACCGTACACGTACGTCTGGCAACGCTGCCGCAGCCTTTGGCAGTACTAAGAAAAATAAGAGCAAAGTAAAATAATCAGTAGTAATTAGTAAGTGATAGTTTTAAATGGATCTTGTAACTGTCTAGTTTGTTTTTTTGTAAAGAAAACATCTCAAGAATCATTCACAAATCACATGAGATACAATGTACATATATTAGTGCACTATTTTTTATGGAAAAACATGGAAACAAACAGTGCAATCATGCTGCCTACGCACAAAGAAATCACCTACCCACCGAGACGGCAATACTCATACGCTACCACACACCACTTGCTATGCAACTTCCCATCAAATTTGCAGCACTTGTACAGTGAGTAGAACTCTAATGTTTTATAGGCAGATGTGTATTACTTCCTTGTGCATGAATATATTTTTTTCTTTATTTGCAAACCTTGACTTAAAAAAAAAAAAAATGCGTCTCTCAAACGTGACCTTGGGACCTATTTGAGACCTGAAAGGGTTAAAATAAGTATAGAGAAAGTAGGAGGATGCAGAAAAGCGTTTGCTGTCAGTTGCCTCAGACAGCTGAGTCTCAGTTAGGAAAAGAAGGTGAGGTTTAGAGGAGGAGAGGTGGTGCTCAACAGAGCAAAAGTTGGAGGAAAGGCCACGAATGTTGCAGAAATGAAGAAGTGAGTCAGACATTGGTTCCAGGTATCTCGGGTCATCACCGGGAGAGGGGCGGAAAGTGGGGGCATTTATGGTCCCCCCCCCCCCGGGGACTCCGACGCTATATTTGTTGAAGCCATGATTACGGTACTTTTTTTAATTTTGGAAAAGGAAGTGTAGTGTGTACTGTGCATGTAGTCTGGTGTTAATAGTTAGAGAAACTTGTATTGGAGAGCATGCTGGCCTACTCTTCGTGTTACTGAGACACTGAAAAAGTTCAGCAAAAGGGGATGATCGGGAACAAGTCCCGAGGGCTGATGAAACGGGAGCTCCAGCTCTCCCTATCATCAACTTTCCATCCACCTTGGGAGTATTGCCCTCCTCGACTGGTGCTACAGTCTACTCCTACAAGAAAATGAAAGAACCAAACTGAAATTGGATGCACTGCATTTGGATAATGGCAAGGCTGAAACTATTGCTGAAGGAATTGCAAAAGTTATTGAGGAATACAACTTATGGCATGCAATAGAAATGATCATTGCTGATACAACTAGAGTTAACACTGGGAAAAAGAGTGGAGTTGTTGTCAGATTACAACAAATGTTCTTGGATAAGAGTTTCAACGAACCACAATTTATCAGTTGTCAGCATCACATTCTGGACAGGATTTTCCGTTTGGTGATGGACGAAGAACTTGGCACTAACACCAATTCTCCAAACATCGAATATCCATTTGTGTCTCAACTAATAAAGAAATATGAAAAATTAAAATCACAGTTTGTTCATGGAGCAGAAGAGATCATTGATAAGTCAGGATGGAGAGATGACATGAAGTTTTTGTACCATTTAACACTAGTGTTTAGATTCTTTGAAGAAAAAGGGCATTTTGCTTTGATTAACTTTCACAAAATTCCAAATATCATTAATGTGTGGTTGAATTCAACAGCAATTCTTGCCGTCCTTGCACTCATTCTTATACCTACAACAAGGAAGACTTTGGAGAAAATATGCAGATTCATTTCATACGAATGGGCAGAGAACTTGTTTACTAATCGGATGTACAATGAAAATGACTTCAAGAGCTTGTCAGAAATATTGAAACCTTACAAAAAAGCACTAAACTCATTGCAGAATCATTGGAAGCAGGAGCCATCCTTATTCAAGATACCAAGAGGTAATCAGTGTGCATAACGTGCAATCAAAGTGATGCAGGAACTTTATGATGCCTGCAGAAACAAAGTCAAACTGCAACTTAGATTTATTCTAGATAATAAACAGTGACTTTAAGAATTAATGCATTTGTATAAGCTCTTTTTTTACTGATAGTATACATGTTAATATACACTTGCAAAAATCGATTTTTAAAAATTTGGGGTGGCTTTTTTTTTTTTTTTTTCCTTTTTACTGAGAGGAATAAGGGTTTTTCTCTTTGTTTTTAAGCAAACGTTCATCGACCTGAGGTACAGGAACATACAGTTGTGAAAAAGTTATAACCCTAATAAACAAATACCTGTATATATTCTTCGTAAACTTATATATTTCTGTGTGTATGGTAAATTTTACACACAAAAATTTGGTATCGCCATGGGAAATTCTCTCTCCCCAGTCCTGGCAAATACTTACATGGAATACTTCGAGAAACAGTTGCTGACCTCCGTAAAGGAGCAAAGCATAGTTTGGCTTCGATACCTTGATGATATCCTGTACTTCTGGCCTAACAGTCTTCCCATTGATGAATTTCTCCTGAAATTTAATTCGTTAGTTCCATCGATTAAGTTTACTCACGAGGTGGAAGTGGAAAATGAACTGCTATTTTTCGATGTAAAACATATAAGGGACCAAAAAGTTTTGAAGACTAAAGTATACAGAAAACCTACAAATATTATGTCATATGTGCATTATTATTCAAACTATGACATTAATGTAATAAGATTTGTGTTCATATCCTTGTACTGAAGAGCATATAGAATTTCAGACCCAGAAATTTTAGATGATGAACGAAAAATGATTCAGAGCATTGGAAAGAAGCTATAATATCCCCCAAGTATACTAACTCAGTACCACAATACAGCCAAGAAACGATTCCTTGAAGGGAAAACTAATAGGGCAGATCGCCAGAATATTCAAGGAACCCTTGTCCTCCTCTTCCATGAAAAATTTCTTGATGTTGTTCACATACTTAAGGAACTTAATGTAGAAGTAGTTTTTAAATATGAGAACACCATCAAAAAAACCCTCACCAAGAACAGCCCATTCAGTAATTCAGGCGTTGTTTACAAAATCCCGTGTAAACGCTGTAACAAATTTTACATAGGACAATCTGGAAAAAAATTCGAAACTAGAATCTTACAACATAAATACGGTGTATGGACAGCCCAACAGAGGAGTGGTTTATTTCGGCACAAAGCATTAAGTGATGATCATACTGGCTGGGCAAGCTCTAGGGTTCTAGCAAGATCAAAAAGCTTTGATGAAAGATATGTAATAAACTCATGCTTAATTTCTGGAACATATGAAAAGAATGTAAACATGAGCTATGGTTATTTTATGTGTGACGAATTATCAACTGAATTAATTTTAAAGCAGTATCTCCCAGACTAACAATTGACTGTTCCTTGTCGTCTCCTGGTAGTGCAGTCACACCTGTGTGGGACACACCTAACAATAAGCCTCTTGGTTTTAAGTTAAGCCACAGTATTTACCCCCCCTTTCTGTCAGGTGCATTCCTAAGGGAAAAAAAAAAGTCAGGTATCTATTGTTCTGTGCATCACTCATTTTAAAATTCAGGTCATCCTTTGTTTTTGTGCCACTCGCTGCTGAGAGTGTGCATAAGTTAACCCGCAGGTAAAAAGTCAGATACCTATTCTTCTGTGTATCGATCAGTTTTATTATAGGTCATCCTTTGTTCTGTGTGACTCTTCCTGATGTGGGTGTGCATAAATGACTTCTACCCATTACGTTTCTGTCTCACTCTGTCTGAAGATGTAATGTACGAAAGTACTCACTGTCGCTCCATTCATTTCTCCTGTGGTTATTATGCATACATACCTTCACGATGAAGTGAAGTTTCTGCATATATATATATATATATATATATATATATATATATATATATATATAGATATATATACATGGATACTTGCATATACTCTTATTGGAGAAAGAAACACCGATGTGGGACTTAGTGTGTATTGACGTTTCGTCTCATGACTTCTTCGGAATACAATTACTGAATACACACATTTCCTGTATATGGCAGCTGTTATAGCATGTTTAAGTACCATTCAACAGAACAGAACAGCGGATCTTATCACCTATTGAATTCTGTGGCCAAATATATTATCAATAGGATAGTTTCCTCATATCTCCCCCCTAAACTCAAAACATCACCCCTCCTTCGTTCCCATCCATCCCCATCCCATTCTTGTTTACATAAACAAGACGTGCACACACGCACGCACGCACACACACACACACACACACACACACACACACACACACACACACACACATACACACGCACTCAGGCACGCACGCACGCACACACACATGGCTGACATCAATATTTCTAACACTTATTATCAATACCACTATATATGTTATACCTCAACACTATCACTGCTTCCCTCTTTTTTCTTCATCTCTCCCCCGAGACCTCCCCCTCCCCATCTCCCTCCACTCACCCACCTACTCTTCATTCTCTCTCTCTCTCTCTCTCTCTCTCTCTTTGTCCGTATGTCTGTCTGTCTGTTTCTCTCTCTCTCTCTCTCTCTCTCTCTCTCTCTCTCTCCAGCAACCTCTGTCTTATTCATTCCATGCCCCTTTCTTTCTCTCCATCTATCCCTTCTTTCTTTTCCCCCGTCCACTCCCGCGTCCTCTATCTTTATCCACCGTTTGCCCAGCCCGCCCACGTATCACCATACATTTGGTACACAGACACACAACGAATACCACTGTTACCATCAATACCACTAGTAATTATTAATATGTATATGCATATATATATATATATATATATATATATATATATATATATATATATATATATATATATATATATATATATATATATATATATATATATATATATATATATATATATATCATCAGCCTTTTGAGCATCCACTGCAGGACCGGCTTATCCCGACCGAAGTCGGGACGATACAGCCAATGTATCTCTACCAAGTGGCTTAAGCTGTCTAGTAGAGATTGTATGTAGGGTGAGAAGCGCTTGTAAGTGTTACTGTAGTGTTGAAGTGGCTTTGTGTGTGTGTGTGTGTGTAGTCTATGAACCAAGCGTAATCGGCCCGCGCAAACCGACTGGGTGCAAGCATGCTTTATAATAAGCGACACTGGTTCAACCACAACAACCCTTGTCTCCGCCAATTCAGCACGTGGCCGGGGGAATATTCCCAAAGTTTATTACCGTGGCAGGGAGCACCCCCTAGCTCACCCGTATACGAAAACGCACACTACAATACAATATATATATATATATATATATATATATATATATATATATATATATATATATATATATATACAATTATTTTTTCTTCCCTAACTATTACCATAACATCTCTTCCTTCTCTTCCTATGTCTCTCCCTCCACACTCTCCATCCCACAATCCCGACACCTACGCCGTCTCTCCCCTATCTCATCCATCCCTCCATCCCCCAAATGGACCCCCCAGTATTCCCCTGCCACCTTCCGTCCCCTGCCTCACCCAAGTCGCTGATACTTCAGGCTCACGATGGCTTTGGGATATGCTTTTGACCTGAAGAGGCAGTAGCGAGACGTCGTCAATAAAAGACCATCCTTGTATGGTGTTATTCTTTAAACCATGATTCCTGTTCATGATGAGCACTTTAGTCAACCATAATTTCTGAGAACTAATTATTACCATTTGACATCTACATTTCACATTGTTGATGGCCTCACCTCAAGCACTATTCACTCGTTTTGTAAACAATGATTCATAAGAATCGGCAGAATTATGTCATTAGCAGTCCACAACGGGATTACATGTAAAGCTTTTCAGTGGAAGATGCTGTTCATTAAAGTAAAAAGATGTGCTATGAGTAGTTTATTTTTACTGAAGAACTAGCTTTAAAAAAACTCATGGATTCATACAAATCTTTTAAGTGACCATTTCTTCTGTAACAAAACCGTTTCTTCTGTAACAACCATTCATATGTGTTACTGTTACCATATGTCAGACATATCATACAAGCACAATTCAGGTATGTTATTAAACAAAGGAGGGTGCGATATCAATATATTTCACACATATGTACATATTTACATTTAATGTCTTAATACTTTGTCCATCCCCCACTAGCTTCTATTTCAAGCTCCAAACGTCCTGGCACGGAGTCTACTAGACTACTGCAGATGTTTGGGGTTCGTCTCATGCCCTCCCATACCTCTCTTGCCTTCCTGTTCACTGCCTCTCTAGTTTTTTCCTCTACCCCCCACTCCTGCTTCATCAACGCCCACAGATTCTCTATAGGGTTGCAATCACAACCTTTAGCGGGCCACTCTAATAATCTGATCTGTGGGTGTGCTTCTAACCAAGCCATGACTGCCCTGCTGGTGTGTTTTGGTGATCGGTTTTGCACAAGATTGATGGGTCCAGGCTCTGGGATGGCATAAGCCCTTACTGAAGGCAGAAGGGAGGTTTCAAGGATAATATATTCCTCAAAATTAAAATGTCCCTCAATAACTGACAATTCTCCTACTCCCCCCCACCACATCCAGCCATGAAAGGAGACACTAATTCTGCCACTTCTTGCTCTTTCATTAATGTGTTTCGCTTCAAATCAAGTGTTTTTCCTTTGTCAGCATTGACGGCCTAGTGTAGCCACTGAGGAGGTGGTCTCATCTGTGAAGATGACAGAACTCCAGAAATCCAGGCAGACGTTCATATAAGTTTGACTAAACCTAAGGCGGCTTTCCTGTTGTGCCTCTATGTTAAAGTTTCCTTAACTTCAGGGATGAAACAGTTCAATCCAGCCTCCCTCAATCGTCACCTTGTGGTTACAGGGAAACAACGTAGGCAAACATCTCTAGTTAACTTCATGGCATTGTCCAGTGGGCGTCTCCCTGCTGCCTGTCGTAGACACGTGGACCTCCAGGTCTCGGCCTTGTTAAGACGTGACCTTCTGCCTCGAATCGGTTCACCCACAGCTGCACTGTCGCTGTGGAGATACCCATAAGCCTGCTGATTTCCCATATCCCCTTGCACGCCTTGTGGTAACCAATATTAGGGTTCTTCTCGTGATGACCTCAGGACGATGAGCGCGTGTCCTTGGACCTCACACCCCTCCTTGTGGACGTGCATCCATACCTACAACAACAACAAAAACAAAAGTGTAGCAATAACTATTACCAGTAAACACTTATTATACAGCCACATTAAAACAATACAAAATGCTACGAGACAGAGAGTTAGGTGTATGTTAACTGTTGCAACAAGAAAAATAAGCCTGCCAACACTGAATAGTGGGGATCTAAAGTAATCCTGAAACCTATTTTCTTGGGGAAAATTACACATGATTGAGCTTGGTGGTAACATAACGTTCAGTTTATGTAAACAAATTTTGTATAATTAAATGTATTCAGTTAAGTTCTCCAGTTTACCCAAAGCTAAAAATTCTGTATTTATTTTATATTATTTTTTCTCATACAGAAACAAGAAAGAGTGAGACGATGTATCAACAATGAAGTCCAGCCACCGGCTGACTACTGAGTCAGTGATAATAGTTAATCCAGCCTTAGGCACCTTACAAATCGGTTATATCGAACCTTACTGACGTCATAATAAATGATCATTCTAAAGCAAAAATATACTTACGTATGTTTATAATTATTCGACTTCACAAATTAATACAGTATAATTTGCACGTGATTTCTAATGTGCAAGCATATTTCGTGATGAACTATCACGTTTCCAGTCGGCAGCGTTCACGAACTGCTTTTGGCTTAAAATAATCCAGCACCAGAGTATACCAGCCATTAAACCTGTTGGGAAAACTAGAAAACTATGACTATTATAATGGAATCTAATATCTCGTAACTGCCACAACACTTCAAACTGTTTACCGCAATTGCAGTGTTTGGAAACAATGGTGCTGCTTTTGGCATATACCAACGAGACATCTCATTCAAAAGTAGCTGCTGTATTACCGTTGAGAACATCATTAATTAGCAAAATAAGGCACAAGTAGCCATATACTAAAAGTAATCCATGATTACTCTTACTCTTATTATGATATTGATTTTTTTTTTTTTTTCACAACATGTAAACAAGTTGCGTGTCATGATTTTACTTATACTACCCCCATGTGAATATTGGTACAGTGACATCACTGTATTTCCCTATGTCAGATTAGTGATTTCCAATATTGTTCTGCATATTAAGTGACCTGCATCTTACATGTTACTAAATCGGGGTAAGTATCAGTTTATAATCATCCTACCTAGCGAGAGCCTCATAAGGCTGGCGTGTAAGCATACACCAAACCCACCATATTATACTAAAGCTTGTGGCTTAAACCTAATCTGGCAACAGTGATACAAAACTTACCGGGGTACTGAGAAACAGATATCAAAAAGGCACACCAGCAGACAAGTAGACAGGCAAGCAGAACAGCAGTAGACCAGGAGGCGAGAGGGTAGGGAGACGGATACACACCATGCACCTGAAATACTGTGAAAAATATTTGGTGCCCCGACCGAGTGAGGAGAGCCGATGTGTGCTGAGGCGCTGAATGTGTTTAAAGTTGCTTTTGTTGAGCACAGTTTACTACCACGTTCGGTTGAAGTGGAGGACGTGGACATACGTGTCTATGGAGCTCCGGGAGGAAAGGCAAGCGCTTTCTCTGAAGATGAAAGGCTGAATGCCGTACTAGATTGGGAGCATGACCGTACTGTCCTGTTCCTAGGAGGAAATGACATCCATGAGGATGTGGAGTTAGCACTCTGCCCGTAGTCATAGTCAAGCTAGCACTGTTGTACATAAGCACCTAGAGGACGCTTGATTGCTCAAGCAGCTTCAGCTAAGCAGCTCCATCGTCATCGGTTATCGATCACTCCCTCTTCACTAGCTAAGTAACCTTTACGAATTGGCCAATTCAAAGGGGGATTAGCTAAGAGATAGAAGAGAAATAGTTATTTGTAGGTGAGTTAAGGTTAAGTTACGTTTCACCTAATTCTATGAGACTTGTTTGAATTTACTTAAGGACAACTTTAGGGAAGAATAACGAACTACGAGTTGTTTATTAAGAAATACCAGAAATTTCTTACATAGCGGTGCCCCGACAGGGATACCGACTTGTATACATTAAATATTTTTCACATTTTGGTGCCCAGAGAGAGGGCCCTGATTTGTTTACCATAACCTCTAATATTTTTCACATTCTTATGAGTTATCCCTGGTTAAAGGCAGCAAAAAATGTGAAATATATTAGAGGTTATGGTAAACAAATCGAGGCCCTCTCTCTGGGCACCAAAATTTGAAAAATATTTAATGTATACAAGTCGGTATCCCTGTCGGGGCACCACTATGTAAAAAATTTTTGGTATTTCTTAATAAACAACTCGTAGGTCGTTATTTTTCTCTAAAGTTGTTCTTAAGTAAATCAAACAAGTCTCATAGAGTTAGGTGAAACGTAACTTAACCTAACTCACCTACAATAACTATTTCTCTTCTATCTCTTAGCTAATACCCCCTTGAATTGGCCAATTCGTAAAGGTTACTTAGCTAGTGAAGAGGGAGTGATCGATAACCGATGACGATGGGGCTGCTTAGTGTAAATTGCTTGAGCAATCAAGCATCCTGTAGATGCTTATATACAATGTGGTAGCTTAACTATGTCTAGGAACAGAGCGCCAACTCCACAAGGTCTGGAAGCAGAGTCCGTGAATGTGGCAGGCCCCAGCTCCTCATAGAAATGTGGGTTGCCAACTATTAATTAATTACAGTACTAAATATAGTTAGATTACATCTTTATAAGTACAGGGCGAATCTAACAAATTAATCTTAGTTTTAATTAAACTAAAGTTAAACCAAATATTCCCTTTAACTGTGTAAATATCTTAATTCCACATCCGCTTTAACACGAAGATCTTTCCATCCTCGCCACGTCATCTAACTCGCAGACGCAGTTTAATTCAGTGGAAACTTCCATATAATTACATATATTTACAATATATAGTTGTCCACAACGGTTAAACGCAGCAGCATTTAAATTATCAATAACAAGAATTATTAATGAGAACGTACTTTCTGGGTTATAAAAACCACTTGAACTATTAACAACGGTCTATAGTTTTCCTCTGCTTTTAACCAAGGGCAACTATGTTAAAAGTAGGAAGCGCAACTGTTCTGGGGGAAAATATTTCCCACAGTTTTGGGGCCGGCGGAAAACGATACGCTGTATCATGTAATATGACACTTAGCCAAGAGTTCCCTCCATAGATCTCGAGAACCCTGTGCTGCGGCCCTTCTAGGTCGCACATCCTGACCCATTTGATCTTCACCATCCCCTGGATCTGGAGTGGCTGCTAACTCAAGGGGTACCAGTTTATCAAAAGTTTTTATACTGGTATGTGCCCTACATTTTATTTTTACGAATCTCAGCACCCCTTCAAAATTTGGGTGTGTGAAGATCACTATAGCTAATGGCCACTGGGATCTTGGCTGTTCGGTTTGCACTAAGACCACATCTCCTATGTTAATAACTGATTTGTTGCTGGCAGCCTGAGCTCCATAAAACCTCTCACATAGGCTCAAAAGATACTCATCACTCCAATGTCTATTCCAAGTATCAAACACCCTTTTCAGACGTTGATATCCCTCCCGAAGATGTTGTCCTAAATCATTATTTTCTATGTTAGGATCATCAACTTCTTCTTGGATATCCACACAAGGCATCGGATGGAGCTTCCTGCCATATAGCATATGAGCCGGTGTTAAGGTCTCTAGCGAGTCGCTAGTGTCATCTTGATAAGTCAAAGGTCTATTATTAATCCTGATTTCAATTTCAGTTATTACTGTTCTTAAATCTTCTCTCGTGATCTTAGTTCTATGCAATGTTTTCCTCAGGCAGTTCTTGACAATACCAATCATTCTTTTGGTAAATCCATTTTGCCATGGAGCTCTTGGAGCTGTGAACTGCCAAATACAAATTTGGATTCCCAGCGCCGACTTAACCTTTGGGTTGTTCATTATATTGAACAGTAAAGGTGCTGCTCGAACGAAATTAGTTCCGTTGTCACTTATTAACTTGCCAGAGCAAGACCTTCTAGCGGCAAATCTGCGAAAGACATTGAGGAATGTCTCTGAGCTTAGGTCTTCCGCTAATTCTAGATAGACTGCCCTTGTGTGGGCACAAGTAAATAAACAAATGTAAACCTTATCGGGAGTTTCCTCACCCTTAACAGTTATAGCCCATTTGTAGTCCACTCCTGTTATATGGAAGGGCCGACTTATATTCACCCTATCCTTCGGTAGGGCTGGTGGTCCTGGGTAGATATAAGGTCGCTGCTCATACCTCCTACAAATGATTCAGTTTTTGAGATATTTTTTAATAACCTATCTACCCTTAGGAATCCAGTACCTTTTCCGAATTGGGCTAAGGTCTGCGGTACACCTCCATGGAGAGTGGAATCATTGACTTCTTTTATAATAAGTTGTACAAAGCATCCACTCTTGGGTAATAAAATGGGATGTTTGGTTTGGATGGGCAAGTCAGCCTTTACCAATCGGCCTCGACATCTTACCAGACCCTTTCCGTCTAAGAACAAGCCTAAATTCTTCATCAGCTTATTCCTTTTCCCAGTGTCTTGGCCTAAAAGCTTATATATTTCCCCATAAGAATTTCTTTTTATTCTTTTAAGCCAGTATTTTAGGGGATCTAATTTGTGAAACCCCACCTTCTTATTCAAAAATTCAACAACCAATTTAGTAGTATTTAGAATTCGTCTTATTGACGAGAATCATCTGATGTCAGTTACTTCTGGCTCAGGTACTACAGGATCCAAGTTCACTACACTAATCTCACCAATACTGTACTGTTTCTATTCAGGCCAATCCTTAGTGAGTAACCATTTAAGACCCTTAAACCACAAATTATCTTTGATCAGTCTCCTTACGGTCGAACCTCTCGAGAGCAGATCGGCTGGATTTTGTTTGGAGGACACATGCATGAAAGTAAATTTGGAAGACAGCTCCTTAATAGTCTTCACTCTATTACGGACAAAAGGAATTTTACTGTCTTCCTTTCCTATCCAGTAAAGACAAATCCCACTGTCAGTCCATATGTAAATATCCTCAAACTGAGTATCAAGAGTAGTGGTTATATACCTGGCCAATTTAGTTCCTACTTCTATGGAAGCCAATTCCATTTGAGGTAGGGTTCTTCGTTTAATTGGCGCAACTCTGGCTTTGGACATTATAATCTTCCTATCCTCTCCTGTTGCGCAATAAGCTACTGCTCCGTAGGTTCTTTGAGAAGCATCACAAAATATGTGTAAGTGCGACTTCTCATTACTGTTTATTTTCCTGGGAATACATAATGCTTGATGTGGTTTCAAACTCCTTTCTAATCTGTTCCCATTGTTCCACATATGTCTCACCTAATTCAGTGTCCCAGTCTAACTTTTCTCGCCAAGCCTCCTGTACTAAACATTTGCCCCTAATAACTATAGGACTGACCAACCCTAATAGGTCAAATAGCTTGGAAACCTAACTTAACAAGGACCTCTTGGTAAGAGTGACATCAGAGAACTTAATTGGTTTCAAACTTATTACATCAGCTGTTGTATCCCAGTTAAGACCTAACACATTTTGAATTTTGGGAATGTCAGAATCTGGATAGTCCTCTTGTATTTTATTCCTCAAAAACGGTGAATTTGTATTCCAGCTCTGTAACGGCAAATTTGCCTTCCCACATTCGAAATTGGCTACTTCATAAGCCTTCAAAACTTCCGACTCTGTTTCAGCAACACCTCGCAAATTATCCATGTAAAAAGCTTGCCCTATTTCTGGGCATTTGGCGTTTTCAAAATGATGCTTTTAAAGTGTTGCATAGTAGGAAAGGACTAGCACAAGGGCCAAAGAGCACCGATCGGAAACAGTAAGTTTTCAATGGACTATCCTCATTTTGAGGATCAAGAGGCCAGAAGAATTTTGTAAATTTCCTATCCTCCTCTCTCAGTCCTAAGAAAAGCCTTACTAAGGTCTCCTGTGTAAGCATAAGGTTTCTCTCTAAATCTTAGTAAAACATTTCCTAACTTCTCTGTTAGTGTAGGTCCAGAGTACAGGTAATCGTTCAAGCTAGCTGATCCCTTGGACGCTTTACTACTACAGTTGAATACTATCCTTATGGGAGTAGTTACTGAATCCTTGCTTACAGCATGATGTGGTAAGTAGTGTCCTTCTTTGTGGTTAACAGGGAATTCTACCTCTTCTATAAATTTATTCTTCAATTGATCCCTTATAATATTATCATATAGGATCAGATGTTCTGGTTTATCTCTCAACTTTCTTAGAAGATAATTTAACTGAGCCTTAGCTGCTTGGTAATTTGTTGGTAACGCAGAATGGTTTAGTTTCCATGGTAATCCTACCCAATACTGTCCATCCTTAAATTCCACAGACTGATTATACAAATCCAGTTATTTTATCTGCAGGGGTTGGTTCCTCAGAGTGTATTCCTACACTGTCTAGGTCCTACAATTTATGTACAGGTTCAATATTTTCATCGAACAAGTCATTTATCTGAGTAGATTCTAATCTGCACCTGTTCTAGCTACCATCAATGACTGTGTGGGGGTAGCAAAGATTGAGTCTACTAGTTTGGCCTCTTCTTTAGCTTGTTTTGGAAAAGCCAACTGACCCATAATAAGGTTACCTCCTGGACTCTTGAACAACTGTACCTTATTCCTTTTGAAAATCCCATGTAGGAATCTTCCAGAATAATCAGAACCAATTATCAATTATCATTTTTATGGGACCCACAGTATCTGATTCAACATTCCGTTTAGCCAACTTTATCCCTGAACCTTGTGTAGATGATCAGAGGTTTCCTTTAAACCCTTTATGTATATACTTGTCTCCATATTATCAAGCACAGCTGCTGTTATACGGCATTTATATCTTCCTGATTGTATTACAGGTCTAACTAAATCAAAAGAGAGAGCTTTCTTAGTTGTTAAGAATCCTGTAATGGCTAGATTTACCTTGCCGTTAACTGGTAACTTTAATTTCTTCACAATGTCTGCAGAAATTAAGGTTTTCTGAGCACCCGTAACAAACAGGGTACATACTAATAGGTTTCTATTCCCAAACAATACTTTCACATCTGCTATTGGTACTGCAGCTGGCATTACTAATGTAGCATTCCCTTTTGCAATTGTCATATTGACGCTTGCAGGTTTAGGAACCTCAATTTTCATCCTAGGGCATAAAGCACTATGATGATGATCGTTTTTGCATTTAAAGCAAAGATTTAATTTAGTTTTACAGTCCGCTGCAGTATGTTCAGAGTTCATACAGATTATACAACATCCCAGTTCCTGAAGCTTTTCTACTCGAGAAGCATAATCAGGATATTGTTGACAAAATGCACTGGAATGTTGCTCACCACAAAATACACAAACTTTCGTGTCTTTTACCATGGAAGGTTTTACTTCCTTAATATCCTCAGCATGTCTATCCCTTGGCTTTAATACTTTACCCTCAGCCTTTAAGGAACTAAGGAAAGTACCTATCTCTTCCTTAGGCACATACTTATTCTTCTCTGACTTAGCCTTCCCAACCAGTTGGTTAGTGGGTTTTTTCTTTATTTCAGTGTTCCGTTTGACCTCAGTAGGTTTTATTGTTCCTTGCAAATGTTTACAGAGTTGTCTGATGCCCAGTCCCTTTTATTGGATGTTGTTGTTTGAGGCTGACTTACAACGAGCACCGCAATTGTACCCCTAAGGTTCGTTCGACCCTTATCCTGATATTGTTGGACTAACAGTGGAATCGGTTGGGATCCGAGATTATTCAAAATTAATTTAATTCTATCAAATATCACACACCAGGAAAATTGGCCGTTCTGAATAATTGCTAATAGGAAAGAAATTTGGTAGCTTGATCGTGAGTATCGGAACAATAAGAGAATTTTTAGGTAGTGTAACAATAACAACTTTGGGTAGCGTGACAATGCAATAACAGAACCTTATACTCCCAAACCGATTAAGCACAGGGGTCGAAAACAATTCCCACCAAGGCACGAGGATTACGAGAAGTTATACAGGATTTGAGAGATATAAGAGAGGAATGACAGTGAAACTCAATAAACTTTTCATAATGCTGAATTTACTAATATCTCTCCTTTCTTTAAATCACATTATATTATACAATTCAATTTACAAATAAATGACAACTTAAATTGACTTTTTCTCTAAGAAATTAAACTTTACTTTTTGACAGAACTCTAGATTTTTCAATCATTTAACATTTTATATACTCACAGTATACAGAATTTTCTCCATAACGAATTATATACAGGCACATATACCTCAGTTAGCCAACGAATGTTATCACTCTTTAGATCTCACTCCTCCCCAACATCAGTGAAACTTAACATAAACGGTTCGCCACATTCAGTACACTCGTGGGCATAAAGGCTTTCTCCGAGCACATCAGGCGAGGGAGTTTGCCTTGGGGACTTAGGGTGCTCTCCGAGCTCACCTGATACATTATATACCAAAAGAAAAAAAAATCACGGCTATTCTCCTTTCACAAAATAAATTTACTAAACAATTACATAATGAAAAGAACTAATCACTAAGTTTTGTGTAAATGGTGAGTGTACAATTTAAATCCTAAGGAACTTAGCTAGGGTAGTTACAATATGGCCCCGCTGAGGGGGGTCACCTTGACGTGGTGGCGGGGCTTGAAGCGTGGCTGGCAGTGCCACCTACTTTGGAGGCATGCCTACCTTTGTAGGGTTCGGCATTTGTCAGTGTCGTGGACCAAGCACCCCCTACATCACTGGTAGAGGAGGCCTACTGGTGATGTCAGTCCCTGCCCATTTGCCATCTAGGGCGGGACTGTTGCCTCCCCACGTGTTTGCCGTGCGTGGCGTCCCGTAATGCTGGGAGACGGGAGTCCTGGAGGTTGAGTGATGCTGCATGGTGCGCCCTGCAGCTAGCAATACACCTCTTTGGTCCCTTATTCTGGCTAGACGGGTGGCCTGGTTGGGCCCGACCAGGTCAATCGGCTGGTCACTGGCTAGCCATCCAGGCTAGTCAATTAGTGGCTTTAGGGTCAAGCGGGCACTGGGGGACCTGGTGGCTCCTATCGTCCTGGAGTCACCCTTGTCAGGGTCCCTTGGTGGTTACCTGCGTATACTTTCCCACTACCTCTGGGGTCGTCAGTGGTGTTTTCCCTGGCATATGGCCTCCCCTTGTTGGGCTCCATGGTGGGTGGAGGGGTGGGGGAATGAAGGTAGTTTTCTTATTATGGCTGCTAAAATTTCATCTGTTGACGACCCTGGTTCTGTCCCTGACCACCCTTTACAATCTCCTTCCTGTGCGCCTCTTGTGACTCTGGCTGGTGAGACCCATATTGCCACCCTGGATCCATACCTACCTGGTTCCAGTGGTTTACGGTCAGCGGCCACTACAAAGAAGAGCCGGACACAGACAACAACATATAGTGGACATGCCCATGAGGTCCTGCCGGGTGTCTTTGAGAGGGTTGACTTCGCAAGGTACTACACCATTCGTACTTTGGATGGTCAACCTATTGCGAATTTGGATATTTTTACGGTTCATCGGCGAATCATGTCAATCTGTGGGAGGGAGCCGAAGATTTCACCTCAGGGGGATGGTAGCCTACTAGTGGAGGTTACATCCCTGAAGAGGGTTCCCGGCTGGCTGCCCAGTGTAAGGACCCGGATGCGCTGTTTTCTTGTGTCCCTCATGCTTTTTTCAATCAGTGTCGAGGTGTTGTTTTCTCCAAAGACTTACTTCGCTACAGTGAAGAGAAGCTACTTGAAGAACTTCAGGTCCACAGGGTTGTCAAAGTGGAGAGGTTTCGGAAGAAGGTTGATGGTGTACTTACCCCAACTCCATCCTTGTTGCTGACATTCGACTGTACTGTTCTGCCTTCATCCATAAAGGTGGCTTGGTTGTCCCTTAGGGTTAAACCCTTTGTACCAAATCCACGACGCTGCTACCACTGTCAGATGTACGGGCATGTTGGGCGAGTCTGTCGTCGTTTGCAACAGGGCCTCCCAGTGGTGTGTGTCAGTTGTGGAGAATCCACTCATGCAGGACAGGACTGTCCTGGACCTGTTTGTTGTTTGCACTGTGGCGAGGCACATCCTGCTTCATCTAAAGACTGTGCTCGGTTTTGCTTGGAGAAGGAGATCCTCCTCATCCGTAATCGTGACAAAATAAGCTTTTCTGAGGCCAGGAGTAGAGCCATGTCATCTGTTTTCCGTAACGGAGTGTCTTATGCGTCAGTTTTGTCCGGTCATAGCCGTCCTCATCGACCTGTCCAGCAGCAGACCCGAGTTCCTCCTGTTGTGTCAGCTCCTATGCCTTCATCTGTTGATCCCATGCCAGTGCAACAATCTTCCGCACTTGAGATGGTTGCCGCTACAGTTCAAGATTCGACCTCTACATCTATGGTATCCCCTGTTAGTCATGGTGCACATTCTTCATTCGCTAAACGTCATCGTGGTTCCTCAGAGTCTTTGAGTCTTGAAGATCCTCCAAGCAAGGTGTCGGTCGTGGAGTCCACACCCTCTGTAGTCACTCCATCTGTGCAACAGCCCTCAGACCCTGCTTCTGGGTCTTCGGGGGTTTCTGGGGTGTCAGGTCAGTCTGGCACCTCTTCCTCCGGGGTATCGGATGTTCCTCCTCCGGTTACCTCTGAGGATCCTGTCCTGCCCCCTCCACGTTTGGAGGCCAGGACCCCAATCCCTCCTGCTCGACCTCTTGGTTCACTGGGGGCCCCGGGCATTGTTCGGAGTAGCTCTTCCCCTCCTGCTGGGCAGCGACGGGTGTCTGTGAAGTCTCCCAACACTTCGCAGACCCCAGGCCCTCGTTCTAGCCATGCTGCTGCCCGTGACAAGGCCCTTCGTGGGCGTATCCGCATTCCCAAGAAGATTGTCTCCCAGGGTCGCTCAGTGGTTTCCACTAAGTGACCCTTTCTTTTGGGTATATAGTTCCTCCATTTTAATATTTTTAGTATTTTTTTTTATTATTATTATTTTTTTTTTTTTTATGGTGTTCTGTTTGTCCTTCTCCCCTGCCCCTTTTTTATTTCAATAGTTTTAATGGCTAATATTATTCAATGGAACTGCCGTGGTTTACGAGCCAACTGGGAGGAACTCCGTTGGCTTCTGGCTGAGTATTCACCTGTGTGTGTTTGCCTACAAGAGACAATGGTTGGTGATGCTGCACCTCCCAGTCCACCTGGTTACCAGGTTTTTTATTCAGATCCTCTTCCTGGACAGGGTCATGGTGGGGGTGTGGCTATTCTAGTACGCAGTGACATACCTTTCACTGCTGTGAATCTTAACACTCCACTGCAGGCTGTTGCTCTCCAGATTTTCCTTCCCCGTCATTATACTGTGTGCTCTTTGTACCTCCCTCCTAGTGCCATTATTCAGAGGGTTGATCTTGAAAATCTTATTCGTGCACTTCCCTCACCCTATTTCTTGCTGGGTGACATGAACAGTCATCATCCCTTGTGGGGTGGCTCCACAGCTGACTCTAGAGGTACTATGTTAGCCTCCATTGTGGAGGATGTGGATCTGTACATTTTAAATTCTGGTGAAGTTACTTACTTCCATAGTCAAACGGGTATTTTTACTGCTATTGATTTGTCTCTGTGCTCTGCAGGGATAGCCCTGAATTTTACATGGGCTGTGTTACCAGACTTACATGGCAGTGACCACTTCCCTATTTTATTAAGATCGACACAAAGCGAGCCTCGGAGTCGTCTTCCCGTTGGCGCTTGGATAGGGGCAGTCTGGCCGGTTTTGAGGAGCTGTGTTCCCCGAGCCGATGTGTGGAGGATTTTGTCAGCACTGATGCTGCTGTTGATTATTTCACAGACTTACTTTACTCGGCGGCACTGCAGAGTATTCCGAGAACAGCTGGTCACTTTCCTCGCCGTCCAGTTCCCTGGTGGACCAATGAGTGTGCTTCTGCTGTTCGGGCTAAACGTGCTGCTTTCTCCCGACTTCGTCGTCACCGAGGTGACCCTGGCTACTTAGTGGCATATAGGAGGGCCCGAGCTCATGCCCGGCGGGTTATGAAGGAGGCTAGGAGGAAGTCTTGGGCGTCATTTGTTTCTTCAATTTCTTCACAGACTCCTCTCACGAAAGTGTGGAAACGGGTGAGGAAGATTTCAGGGAAATTTCCCGTTCCCTCTCCTCCTGTTTTATCTCGTGCAGGTGTGGTGGTGGCTCATTCTTCATCTGTTGCCGAGATATTTGCCGCTCATTTTGCTAATGTCTCTAGGAAGGACACCTCATCCCCGTCGGCACGCCGCCGACGGCACCTGGAATCCTTGGGCATTAGTTTTCCATCTACTGCAGAGGAGTCGTATAATGTTGCTTTTTCTGCTTCTGAACTTCAGACGGCATTGTCACAGTGTCGCGACTCGTCTCAGGCTTGGATGATGTCTCATATGCCTTCTTACACCACTTGCCTGATGCAGCCCTTCATTTTCTGTTGTCACTGTATAACAGAATTTGGTGCACTGGCGGGTTTCCGACCTCATGGGGTGTTGCTGTGGTTCTCCCCATCCCTAACCCAGGTAAGGATCACTTGCAGGCCACTAATTATCACCCTATCTCGCTGACATCTTGCCTTTGTAAGGTCCTCGAAAAGATGGTGAATAGTCGGCTCATGTGATACTTAGAGAAGGGTGGTTACTTGTCTCCAGTCCAGTGTGTGGGTTTCGGAAGATGCGGTCGACCACAGATGCTCTCCTTTCTTTAGAATCTTCCATCTGCCAGGCTTTTGCAACTAACCAGCATCATATCACAGTGTTCTTTGATTTGGAGAAGGCGTACGACACTTCCTGGCGTCATGGTATATTACAATCACTTTATGAGTTTGGTCTCCGTGGGCGACTCCCTCTTTTATCCGGGGAGTTTTTATCTAATCGGATTATTCGAGTCCGAGTTGGGAGTGAGCTGTCTACTGCACATCCCCTTGAGGATGGTGTGCCACAAGGGAGCATACTAAGTGTTACCCTTTTCGCAGTGGCAATTAACAGCGTTATTTCTGTGCTCCCTGATGGTGTTCGTGGCTCTCTCTATGTTGACGATTTATCAATCTCTGTCACTGCCTCACGGATGTCAATGGCAGAAAGGAGGATGCAGATGGCT
Organism: Coenobita brevimanus; assembly: GCF_032717465.1. Taxonomy (NCBI): domain Eukaryota; kingdom Metazoa; phylum Arthropoda; class Malacostraca; order Decapoda; family Coenobitidae; genus Coenobita; species Coenobita brevimanus. The sequence continues at coordinate 28,588,787 of NC_136993.1, forward strand.
CTCAACCGTGTCTCTAGATGGGCTGATGACCGAGGTTTTCGATTTTCCTTCAAGAAGACCGTTGCCATGCATTTTTGCCGCATTCGTGGAGTCCACCCTGACCCAAACCTTTTTTAGCCGGGCGTCGTATTTCGTGTTTAAAGGAAACCCGGTTTTTAGGGCTGATTTTTGACAGCCGGTTGACTTGGGTCCCTCACCTGAGGCATGCGTAAAAGCTGAGTGTCTCAGAGCATTGGGTCTCTTGAAAGTTTTAGCGCACACGTACTGGGGAGCTGATCGCAAGACCCTCCTCCTCTTGCATCAGTCTCTGATTTTATCCAAACTTCATTATGGATGTGAAGTTTATTCTTCTGCCTCAGAAGCCCGGCTTCGTAGTTTAGATTCCATACATCATGCTGGTGTTCGTCTCGCCACTGGGGCATTCCGATCTTCCCCGATTTCGAGTTTGTTGGCTGATGCTGGTGTCCTTCCTCTAGACTTCCTCCGTTCTTCCCTTTTGATGAGATGTTGGTATCAAACATCTCGTCTCCCAGACTCTGTGTCCTTTGTCAAGGTCTCTCAAGATTCTCGGTCACCTATTTTTGCCACTCGGCCATCCTTTCCAAAGCCCTTTGGTTTCAGGGTGCAGTCAGTTATGTCTAGCTTCTCTGTTCCTTCTGTGCCGATCACTCCCCACCGTGTCCCGAGGGTGGGCTACTGGCTTCTCCCCAGGGTGACATTTTGTCGTTTCATCTCATCCAGTAAGGCCTCCCTTCCGTCTCAGGTTTTATTTTCTCTGTTTTTAGAGCATGCCTCTTCTCATGGGGACTCCATACCAGTTTATACTGATGGATCCAAGTCTGATGCGGGTGTGGGCTTTGGTGTGGTGTTTCCCACCTTCTGTCGAGGTGGGAGCCTCCCTATGACTGCTTCTGTTTTTACGGCTGAGCTGACTGCTATTTTATTTGCCCTTCAGATTCTCTTCACTCTCCCCCACACTGCTTTTACTGTTTTTAGTGACTCACGAAGTGCCCTCTTTCTGCAATGGAGTCTTTTAATCCCTCTCATCCTTTGGTTTTATCCATTTTGGAGTGGCTTTTCCTTTTAGGGCGTCGTGGACGTCGTGTGGATTTCTGTTGGGTTCCAGCTCATGTAGGAGTGGCAGGGAATGAACGAGCTGATCAGCTGGCCAAGGCGGCAGCGGCTCGTCCCCCTCTTGCACAGTCTCCTCTGTATCGTCTGCCTGCTGCAGATATGCGCTCCTGTATTGCCTCCAGAGTTTGGTGCTGTTGGCAGGAGCATTGGGATGCTGTAGGTGCCAATAAGTTGCGCTCGATTTGCCAGAAGGTGGGCTCATTCAGTTACCAGGGCTTCCCTCGTCAATGGGAGACTGCTTTGTGCCGCCTCCGCATTGGCCACACCCGTTTCTCTCATGGCTTTTTAATGGAAAGGGCTCCTCCTCCATTCTGTGATGACTGTCTGGTTCCCTTGACTGTTCGGCACCTGTTGGTGGAGTGCCCTAGTCTTGAGGATTTGCGTCGTCGATTCCTCTCTGACCACCAAACGGATGGTGGTGTGTATCATCTTTCCTCTGTGCTTGGGGAGGATGCCTGTGCCTTGGGAGGGGCAACCCTCTCGTTTGTGAAGGAGGCAGGACTTTTTAAGGATATTTAGAATTTCTCCTTTTTGATTGTGTGGTTTATCCTCTGTTTTTTGTTTTTACTTTTTACTTCTTTGTTATACGGCGGCATATGACCCTGGCAGTTGCGCCGCCATGATTATTATGAAAAAAAAAAAAAAAAAAAAAAAGTTACAATATGGCGGTTAGAGGGGAGTTTTTGAGGTGGCGTTTTCAATGCATCTATACATGGCGCGGGGGCAAAATTGAGAGTCAGTTTCACTACATCTTAGGTCACAACGGCACACATAATATCACTGAACTTTTACAACGCCAGTATGAACAAGGGGGAAGGGAAGAAAACGGAATATTGAAACTCACCTGTACATGGCGCAGGGGCAAAATTGAGAGTGAGCAAGGAGCTGGCTAATACCCCCCCTCTGTTACTTTTCAAAATGCGGGAAACCAAGCGACTTGGATGACGTGTAGGGTACTTTTTGCTTTACCCCATGAGGGTCACAACTCTAAACTTCTGATTCTGAACGGATACAGATATTAATTTTCTTTACTCTCAATCTGACAGGGAAAATTTAGTTATTCTAATCATCCCACACAAAGAGTAGTAAATTGAATCAACAGCGGTCGCTAGCATCCTCTCGGCGGAGGAATACATTACCCAACTATTACGTCATGTCCTCGGGTACTAGCTAACTAAAATTTTTAACGGCTTTCCCCCTCTATACGATATTATTTCCTCTATAAGCATGTTAATCGACAACATTATGATTTTACTACGATTACATCAGATTTGATTTAATAGAAAATGAGTACAGACGATACGCCACTCAAATACCCCACGTATGCTCCCAGCAAAATTTCACCTACAACATGTACACATATTCTTAAGGACTAGCACAGCATAAATGAGATTTATGATCTTACAGCTACAGAAATAATAATAAAAAGAACATGTATTAAACACTAGGTACAAGCATGTTTCTATACCTTAAACCTAGAATGGATTAGGGTAGATACAAATGTATAGCTGATGTACTAAAGTCTTAACTTACATGACTTTCAAATGTGTATAGCTTACGTACTAAAGCCTTAACTTACATGACTCTTCCATATTTTGACTCTTGTGGCATTACAGTTGCATCAAGCCTTCCTCAATCTCTTCACAGGAGAAATTATCTTTTAGATACCTACCATACAAAGCATCCTTGGTTTTTTGTGGTAGCTTTAACCCGTCACGTCTCGAGCACTTTCGCACCTCCGACACCCCCAGTCCAAAGCATTTTTGGAATTTATTTTTTGCCTAAAACTTTTGCTTTAGTTGAGAAACAAAGGAAATCACAAAGAAAGTGCTTACCGTGGTCCGCAACTGGTCAGAACAGGTGATGTCCCTCATGCCAGGTATCGTATTCTATCACTGACGTGTGAGGCACTCACAATTTCTATGGTAGGTAATTTTGGGAGAAACAACAAACAAAACCTCTATATTTATTGAATTTGAACCAATAAACAATAAGAATAACAATAAAATGAATTTGAATGACATATATATGAAAAATAAGCATTGTACCTTCATGCGAGCATAGCGAGTTTGGTCCGATTGGTAAAACGCTATGTGCAAAGTTTCTTGTTTCAGTCAACATATAATTTTTTCTACTTGTATATTACTGTTTCAATGTCGTTTTACCATTTTGTACTGTATGTAAATGTCTTCAGCTGTTTTCATTTATGACGATGACATGTAGCATAAGTAAAGCGCACATATGCATACTCAGCGCACTCGCTATGACTCGTATTTCAACATAGAATATTATTTTATCACTTTCATATTTTTTTTCTATACATTGAACCTTTCCTCCACCACTGTAAACGTTTTCAATTATTTACATTCATTACGAGGGCAATTAGCGAAATGCTAGCGCATGTTCTCGTAGCAAGCACACTCTCTAACACTCGTGTTTCCACTTTTACTTTATTTCTTCAATCCCAATATACTTTACCACTTACATTACACCCATTTACACCCTCTTCTGCATTATACATATTTACTGGCCTTATTTATTCAACTGAGCGTCTGAATATCGCAGCAAAATACCCTGGCAATGAATGTTTCGACTAAGATAATACTCACACACTTACTAATATTCCACTTATATTACACCCGTGTTCACTTGTAGACTCCTATTTACATATTTACGGGCCTTATTTTTTCCACTGAGCGTCTGAATATTGCATCAAAATACCCTCGCAAGGTATGTTTCCACTTAGATAATATTCATACACTTACATAATAAGTTTCTACTTATATTACACCCGTTTCCACTTCCATACTACTATTTACAGATCTACGGGCCTTATAATTACACTGAGCGTCTGTTTGTCGCATTTATTTCAGAATATCAGCGTCCTATCGCATTCACACCTTATCAGAAGTGCAGGAACGTGTGAAACTCACTGAAACATTGGTGAATATACAGACCCACGTCACACTGAACGCACTCATAGTGGGTGTTCTTTCTCTGAGTGGTGGGTCTCACCCGGGAATTGCTACACACGTGGCACCTGCGTTGGGGCCTAGGTCTATTTGTTTGGGGATGTATAGGAGTGGGGAAATGGCGGGCAGATAATCTCAGAGGAGGGTGGGCACCTTGGGCTGTGTGGATGCGGTGTTGGGGCCTTTCAATCGCATACCTTGCAACAATCTCTCGTGTCAGCTCCCTCACAATCCCTTCAAAGGTTTCCTGAACTCCTGTTGTCATGGCGTGAAGGTGGTGGCAATTCAGGGCAGTAATGTCAAGCAGGTGAAAGAACATTTTTTTGTACCACTTCATCGTGGTCCTGGCACACTCGACAGTGGATATCATGGAGTCTGACTGGTCCACCAGGCGCATATTGATATTATTATCAAGCACACACTCAGGTTTCCATATGTGGCGCCTGTTCTCGCTCCGATAATCTACCGACTATGTACGGTGCATCAAGGGGCGGTGAACTGTGGACAAGAGGCGGACTTCTCTATTGTGGTTCCACACTGTTGCAAGGATATTGTTGGCCTGGAAGAAGACCACCTCATTTCTTTCAAGTTTCCGCCCCACCTTGACCATGTGACGCCGGTTCACCTCGACGGTCCCACAGATCCCCGTGTCATGCCTGTGTAGATATCGAGCGAGAAGAGGGCTAGTGTACCAATTGTCAAGGTAAAGGACGTGACCACGATGAAGATAGTCTTCTATCATTGTCTTTACCACTGCTCCAGACAGACCAATACTCCGATCTTCTATTATGTCTGTCTGTGCACTGGTGTACAAGACTATGTCTTGCACATAACCAGTCCTACAGTCACACATAACAAAGATCTTGAACCCAAAATGGAGCCTTTTGCTGGGTATGTACTGCCGAAATGAAATATTGCCTCTCCACAACACGAGACTCTCGTCTATGACGAGATAAAATGAGGAACGGAATGTCTGCCTTAGGTGATCAAAAACCAACCTAATTCGCCTCATCTTATGTGTCATTAGCTTTTGCAGGATCATCAGCATCATAGAAATGGAGGCAGCTTAGAATTTGGTGAAACCGATTACGGCTCATTACTTGGCCGAATATTGGTGTAAGCATAATAGGGTCCCTTGTCCAGTATGCAGGAATCCGGTTCTTTCGTACAATACCCATCAACAGTACCAGGGCCAAAAACAAAAACATTTCTGCAAGGGAGACTGGGTAATCATATATGATAGAATGCCTGCTCCTTGTGCCCTGTCTTTCACTCTAATGGCGCTGGCTGATAGCAAACCAGTTTGTTTGATCCACTATTTCCTCCACAAAACCCTCACTGAAGAAAAGGTGGAAAAAATCCAGCCTGGTAGAATTAGGGTGAATACCGGGAGCAATGCAGCCAGCACGCCCCTGCTCAGTGAATGGGTGAATGATGGGAGTAAAATCACTCCCATCCTCCCAATTCCATGCCACAAATTCCTCGTCCCGATCGTCCCCATCGTCGCCTTCATCGAGATGGGGAGGAGATGATGGTGGGGGAGGTTGGGGAGGAGGAGCACAGTCACAGCGAGTTCACTCACTACGTAAATAAGCGCTAACATTATGCTAAATGTTATCGAAAGGCCTGTGAATACGTAAAAACAGTTCAATAAAATGTAAAATGGTATAATGTTATTGGAGATTTATTATGTAAGTAGAAAGAATGATATGTATCATGATTCAGCAATGTTAGCAATTCATCGTGAACAGTTTGGCCGATTTCGCTCGGTTCGCCCGATGGTACAGTGCTTATTTCACCTCTATTTTTGTATAAAATCCAATTTACTCTTGTATCACATGTTTTTATGTTTGTAATAAATACATATCTACTTACTTTCATTGGTTTCCCAGACTTATAATACCATAGAAAACGTGAGAACCTCAGACCACCTACAGAGAACACGGTACCAGGTGTGACGAAGATATACCTGTTTAGGCAACTTATGGACCCCGGTGAACACTTTCTTGGTGATTGACCATTGTTTCTGACCAAAAGCGAAAGTTTTAGCAGAAAAAATTTGGGTCCAAAAATGGTCGGGATTGGGGGGTACCAGTGGTGAAAAAGTGGTCGGGACTGGGCGGGTTAAACTGAGAGAGATGCAACTTCCATTTCTATTATATTTTGATTTTAAAAAATCTTCAGTATTATATGTAGATAAATCAATACATATCCTATTGTAACACAGAAACTGTATACAAGAGGGCAATTCAAGGTGACCCCACATTTGCATTTTACATTAACCCGAGGCGTTCCGTCGACATATGGGTACGTTGCAAAGTTTTGTCACAGCTAGACCCGTCGACATACTGGTATGTCGCGCAATTGTAAGGTTCATTATTTGCACAATTTTCAATTTTCGCACGTGATTTTTGGTACGTATACACGGGACACCTTCCTCTATTCCTCTACAAGATGCCTGGCAGGGACAATGCCTTACCCCGCATGACCTCCCCCCCCGCACGCTATTGTCTCGGTAATTCACCTGTTACCAGTGACCTGGCCAGTAAAGGCATTCAGTGCTAGAGTGATTCCCCAATCGATGATAATGTGGAGGACAAAGTTTACGTAGCATTAGAGGAAGAAACAGTCAGAAATGATGATCAGGTAATGTCGCCAAAAAAGGTCAGCTATGTTGATGTGTTAGTGAGTGAAACAATGCTTATACTGCCTATATTACTGTTTGAAAACCAATATACTCTTGTACTACATATAAATTCATACCAAATAAATAAATAAATAAATACCATTTATGAGTGGTGTGGAATAGTTACTCTCCCATAGAACTCACTCTCTGTGGAGCCAGCCTGATAGAAATCCCAGTAAGGTAAGGAGTACCGTTACCTGCATCGAGTATTTAAAACCTCAGGTGAGCGATTTCTCTATGAATTTTCGATGTTTCTCACCAAAAGCGGAGGTTTGAGCCATTTTTTTTTTTTTTCCAAAATTGGTCAGGACTGGGGGGAGTCAGTGGTGGAAAATCGGTCAGGACATGACGGGTTAAGTTATCTGGGGAGCGGTGGTATCTTTTTCCAGTTTGTGGGGGAATGATTTTTCGGAGGGTTCAGGCAAGTAAGGTCGAATCCATTTTCTCTTCATCTGAAGAGGTAGTGATGAAACCATTACCATGTCATTTGAGTATTTTTCTCATTCCTAACGACCATAATTTTGTGATCCATGTGATTGCAGGCAACGTCATCCTGTACTTATCTCAGCACTTTGAAGAGTGATTGACACAGAACTAACAGAAAAGAGAAAACATTGATTTTGTTTGAACAACATTGCGAAATGTATTACATCCAGTATTATCCGGTCATATCATACGCCATATTTGCTTGTACATGATTAGGCAAAAGTGCGTGCAGATATTCAAATCATATAACTAGTTGCTGCTTTACGTCTGGTGGGGTGCTGATATTCCTGATTCTTTTTTACTCCTGTGTGTAGGAAATAAATTTTTTTCAGCAGATCTAACTGGCCCTATTCACTGAACTCTTCTGTTCGATGTACAGAAAGCCAAACCTTTTCAGTATTAACTCCTTTGCTCGCAGCTTTTTTTTTTTTTCTGTCTATCGCAAGATGCCAGGAACATAGGAGCAACGTGAGCTTCTCTCTACCCCCCCCTTCATCCGCCCTTGCATTTTCGCTTGATAAAACTCAACATTCTATATTTATTTTCTGCCTGCAATCTATAGATATGCAAATTATACATAAAATTTTGCACACTTTCATATATATATATATATATATATATATATATATATAAGACGTGACTGCTGCACTTTGAGTGATCTTTCATGTTTTATCATGACTCAGAGTATCCCATTGTCTTTAGTAGGAACCATATCTCATCTTAGCCGTTCGAGTGTCCAGTGCAAGACCAGCCTATCCCAACCGAAGTGGGGACGATACAGCCGAAGTATCTCTACCAAATGGCTTAGGCTGTCTGACAGAAATTGTATGTAGGGTGAGAAGTGCTTGTAAGTGTATTGTAGCGTTGGAGTGACTTTGGATGTGTGAGTAGTCTGTGAGCCAAGTGTAATTGGCCCACGCAAGCTGATTGGGTGCAAGCATACTTTATAATATGCGATACTGGTTCAACCACAGCACCCCTGATGTCTGCCAATGCAGTACGTGGACAGAAGAACGCTCCCAAAGGTTATTACCCTGGTGGGACGCGAACCCTCGTTCTTCAGTGAAGGAAAATGCACACTTTTCTGCTGTACCACAGAGGTCCCAGGAACTATATATATATATATATATATATATATATATATATATATATATATATATATATATATATATATATACACGGTGCGACTGTTGCACTTTGAGTGCTCTTTCATGTCAATCCAAGTTTGGTCAATTTAGGCTGCCGTTAGGCTAGGCCGTGATAATCTAGATTAAGCAACTGTTAGGTTTCGGTAATTTAGTAAGTTAAGCTGGTTAATTTAGGTATGTGTTTAACAGAACTTTGCTTTCATGTAGATTAATCCAACCTAATCTAACCTAACTTATCCTAACCTAAGCTTAATCTAGATTGTCCCAGCCTAATGTAACCACAGCCTAAGTTAACCTAATGTAAATTAACCCATCCCAATTTAAACTTATTTCACCAACTGAATAGACATTTCAAGAAATGACTGATTTCCCAGTCTGCCTGTAACACACACACACACACACACACACATATATATATATATATATATATATATATATATATATATATATATATATATATATATATATATATACAACTACAGTCAACATGTCATGTACAAACAGCTACTCTACAGTCACCCACAAAATTTGTGTCCTTTTCTCAAACACTGTAAATGTTGGAGCAGGTCTGTCGAAGCTGCAGGGAGGTTCAAGGGTATCTGTGAACAGTGTAAGTGGGGGCAATGTTTCCTCTGTTTTGTTGTTATGTCGTAGCATTTTGTCGACTATGTGCTATACAGCTGCTCAAGGAAAAGGAGTCAGTTGGTTGGAATCAAGGCAGTATTATGGTGTATGGGGATTGTGTGGAGATGGCAGGAGGAACCTCCCTGTCGCAGCTCACCTCGATTTTTTAGAAGCTGCCTGTCTGTTTTAGGATGCGGCAGTATAATATATTTTTCATCATCGCTTTCCATCTCTATTGTTTGTATAGAACAAAATCACGAATAGGAAAAGCTACATGACAACAAGACGACTGCAGGATACAACTTGCCCAATTTTTTTTTTTTTTTTAATGTGTTCGACTCTGGGCATAGGCTTCTCAGCCTGCTCCCAAGGCCCAGTAGTCCTCCTACATATCGTACACCTCTACATGTCACCACTTTGTCGCTAACACCCACCGTCCATATTGAATACATGCTAGGGGTGTCTCATACAGGACTGGTGTACTGGTATTAGTGGGGGTATTATTACGACATGTCAGCGGGTCATCTGGTAGATCAATAAAGTCTGATTTAATGAAATTCAAATCCTTAAACTGTTCCCTGCACCAACAGGGATTTGAACCCGGGTCCGGTAGGACCGCAAGCCACCTCTCTACTGCACAACCCCCTCCATCCCCAGTATCCCCAATCCCAACTGACAATATTCCCACCTACACGTGAGTCCCCCTGCGGCTTCAAAAAACCTGCTTGAACATTTATAGGGTTCAAGAAAAGGACACGACTTTTGTTGGTGACTGTACATGTTGACGAGGATGCCACTCGTAATAGCGATGTGCATCCCTGCAAGGATCAACGTGGCTGTGGCATCCAACCGTGAGTCAAGCTTCCTCACATTTCCCTGCACCTTACCACCTTACACTGAGGAACGACCCCTATCCGACCCAGTTGAGGCTCTGTCTCCAACAAGGAGGCGCCGGATCCCAACTGTTTTATATATACTGTACTGTAATTAAAGGACAGCCCCACAGAAGTAGTAGCTTCCTTACGGTCGACAGGTCTGCCCGGCCAGACAGACCAGGGTGTACCAGGAACAACTGTTGCTTGTCATCATCATCATCTGGACCTCCTTTCCCACCATAGGGCAGGGTGACGAGTAGCAACGTCCAGACAGCCGTGGTTTGCCCAGTCCAGTGGGCCACGCTTCCATTCATTCATCATTCAATCCCCCGGAATCCTGGCTCTGTCTGATTTGCCAAAAACTGTCACACATTCTGTAGCTTCACATAAACGTATCTTGTTATATAATTTGTAAACCACAAACTATTTATAACAATCAGTTTGTTGGCAAGGAAGCAATATTTGTTACTTTATTTTGTATTACTTCCATTATATTTTTGCCCCGATTTACATAGCATATTTTCTTTGTTATGTACTGGAGTAAAGTTGATAAATAAGTGTTAATATTCTTGTCAAATCAATTTTATTTGGAACATGGGCTTAATTTTCATCATATATATATATATATATATATATATATATATATATATATATATATATATATATATATATATATATATGCAGAGACTTCACTTCACTGTGAAGAATATATATATATATATATATATATATATATATATATATATAAATATATATATATATATATATATATATATATATATATGCAGAGACTTCACTTCACTGTGAAGATATGTATGCAAACTAACCACAGGAGAAATGAAAGGAGCGACAGTGAGACAGAAACGTAAAGGATAGAGGTCTTTTATGCACACCAGCAGCAGGTAGTGGCACACAGAACAATGGACGACCTGAATTTTTAACTGCAGCTTAACTTATGGTCACCTGCAGCAGGGAGTGGAACACAACAAAGAATGATCTGAATCTAATAATGCACGTGATAAAGGAGGAGGGATTAGGAGGGGAGGAAAGGGGAGTGGGAGGGAGGGGGAAGGGGGAGGGGAGGAGGGGAAGGGGGAAGGGGAGAGGGGGGAGGGAGGAGGGGATAAATACTGCTGCTTAACTTAAGACCTAGAGGATTAATGCTTGGTGTGTCCCACACAGGTGTGACTACACCACCAGGAGATGACAGGGAACAATCACGTGTTAGTCTGGGGGATACTGCTTTAAAATTAATTCAGTTAACAATTTATCACACTTAAAATGACCATAGCTCATGTTTACATTCTTTTCATATGTGCCAGAAATTAGACAAGATTCTATTACATTTCTTTCATCTAAGCTTTTTGATCTTGCTAGAATCTTGGAGCCTGCCCAGTCAATATGGTGATCACTGGATGCTTTGTGCTGAAATAAACCACTACTCTGTTGGGCTGTCCTTACACTGTATTTATGTTGTGAGATTCTAGTTTCCAAATCTTTTCCAAATTGTCCTATGTAAAATTTGTTACAGCTTTTACACGGGATTTTGTAAACAATGCCTGAATTACTGAAAGGGCTGTTCTTGATGAGGGTTTTTTTGACGGTGTTCTCACATTTGAATACTACTTGTACATTGAGTTTCCTCAGTATGTGAACAAGATCAAGAAAATTTTCATGGAAGGGGAGGACAAGGGTTCTTCGAATGTTCTGCCGATCTGGCTTATTAGTTTTCCCTTCAAGGAATCGTTTCTTGGCTGTATTGTGGCACTGAGTTAGTATGCTTTGTGGATATTTTAGCTTCTTTCCAATACTCTGAATCATTTTTAGTTCATCGTCTAAAAATTCTGGGTCTGAAATTCTATATGCTCTTAGGTACATGGATATGAACACAGATCTTTTTACATTAATATGATGGTTTGAATAGTAATGAACATATGACATAATATTTGTAGGTTTTCTATATACCTTAGTCTTCAAAACATTTTTGTCCCTGATAACTTTTACATCCAAAAATGGCAATTCATTATCCATTTCCATCTCATGAGTAAACTTAATCGATGGAACTAACGAATTTAACTGCAGGAGACATTCATCAATGGGAAGACTGTTAGGCCAGAAGCACACGATATCATCAACGTATCGGAGCCAAACTATGTTTTGCTCCTTTATGGATTTCAATAAATGTTTCTCAAAGTATTCCATGTAAATATTTGCAAGAACTGGGGAGAGGGGATTACCCATGGCCATACGAAATTTTTGTGTGTAAAATTTACCTTCAAAGGTAAAAAAAGAGTTCACAATGCACAATTTAATTAGCTTGATAATGTTAACTGAATTAATTTTAAAGCAGTATACCCCAGACTAACACATGATTGTTCCCTGTCATCTCCTGGTGGTGTAGTCACACCTGTGTGGGACACACCAAGCATTAATCCTCTAGGTCTTAAGTTAAGCAGCAGTATTTATCCCCTCCTCCCTCCCCCCCTCTCCCCTTCCCCCTTCCCCTCCTCCCCTCCCCCTTCCCCCTCCCTCCCACTCCCTTTTCCTCCCCTCCTAATCCCTCCTCCTTTATCAAGTGCATTTTTATATTCAGGTCATTCTTTGTTGTGTTCCACTCCCTGCTGCAGGTAACCATAAGTTAAGTTGCAGGTAAAAATTCAGGTCATCCATTGTTCTGTGTGCCACTACCTGCTGCTGGTGTGCATAAAAGACCTCTACCCTTTACGTTTCTGTCTCACTCTGTCTGAAGGTGTAATATACGAAAGTACTCACTGTCGCTCCTTTCATTTCTCCTGTGGTTACTTTGCATATATATATATATATATATATATATATATATATATATATATATATATATATATATATATATATATGTGTGTGTGTGTGTGTGTGTGTGTGTGTGTGTGTGTGTGTGTGTGTGTGTATTTCTTCATCTACTTGTCTGTCTATCTATCTATCTATCTATCTATGTCTATCTATCTATCTATATACTGTATATAGATAGATAGATAGATATAGATATAGATAGATAGATAGATTGTGTAATTTTATAATTACGGAAACATAAGCCAACAGCCAATGTATACTTATGAAGGGAGATTTTCACGACATCTACATTCTGATGCAGTTAACCCTTTCACAAGTATGACCAACATTCTATTTTATTCTTTCTATATTCGAGCAACATTTTTCATAATTAAAAAATCGCACTAAATTGCTTCATGCAGGCTATACTTGAAAGTCCAGTAGGCGGAAAATCTTCCCTAGTCTGTATAACGGTTATTAAGATTATCAAACTAGAATATAAAGGACGTTCTTGGTCTGAAAACGTTGTGACCAAAATTATCCGTTTAGACTCAGGGGGTGATAAGGAAAGAACCAGGAAAGCGCCCTATATCGTCAACAGTCGTTTGACGCAGATTAACGCTAGACATCAGTTGGCTTTAGAGCTTGAACGAGACTGGATCTCTGCCAGCAGAGTGACGGCGGCCAGGACGGAACCCAGGAATAGCAGAAAGAAGGCGCCCTGCATGTGGTTTAGACTCAGTACCGCCCCTTGTCGCCCGTCCTGTCAAAGCATTACGTAATAGGTTATTAACATTAACGGTGTTCTTCACATTCAGGAAAACTGCAGAATAAAACATCACATTGCAAACCTATGAAAAGGACTGTAAGTTATGGCTCATTTGAACACTGATCTCACTCTTGCCTAAAAGATCTGTCTACACTTCCATACATTACTTGGTTAAAATCCTTAGAGTAACGCAATAAGTGATATACAACAACAGACATCGAAGGCATTCTACAGGAACTTTTTTATAAAATTCAGACCTTTATTTTCACAGAAATAATTCTAAATACTTATCACAGTCCACAGTTTATCTGACCACCTGTCATGAGAAACATGATGTCAGAACTACCTTGCAAACATTTTTACATGCACAGTTAATTACCGAACTTCTTGCAAATAACTGATTCACAAAACCCCTACGTCTTGGATAATTAGCTCTTCTATATCTTGTACTATTTGATAGTTGTCTTATTTTCTTGTACTTTACACATAACACTCAAAAATATATTTTAAAAAAGTTATGTGTTTTCACTAACCGTGATGTTTTTAAGTTCACTGATGGGCATGTTACGACAAATGTCACATATGAGATTGCCTACTAAGATGTCAGTGGCGATCACTTATACAGCTACGACCTTGTAAGATACAGGGAATCTCTTGTGGCCTGATCAATCTCTCTCTCTCTCTCTCTCTCTCTCTCTGCATATATAGATAGATAGATAGATCTGTCTGTCTATCTGTGTCTATCTATCTCTACCTATCTATCATCTGTCTATCTATCTATCTATCTATCTACTTATATATACACGGGTATATAATGTAATATGTGCTTAACTTGGGAGTGTGGTTTGCAAAACTAACCAAGTAATTAAGAAAGTCTGATATTGCGAGAGTTGACTTGGCTCTCGCTCTGTTCTCTCTCGCAATGCCTGCTGTCGTGTCCTGCAGCCAGTATGTTATGATACCAGCATCCTGTAGGCGGTTTATCACGGGGTACAGACTGTGTTTGTGTGGGGACCCCTTCCTGCAGTCAGTATCAGTTATTGTTAGTCATTACAGTTAGAGGGCGTGTTTTCAATTTATATTCACACGTTTTCCAGATTTTACTCTTAATAGGAGACGTTGTGCAGCGAAAAGTTAATGGCATTCAATTTGATCAAAAATGTCTCCTAAAATAAGAATATCATTGCCATTAAAAAAAAAAAAAACTATTTAGTGGAGAATTGTATGATAAATGGGGTGTTAGCTGAGGAGACAGCAGCGAAATGGCTGGGGACAGGACGACATGGAGGCGATTTGTTTGTGGCTGCTCTATACGGGATTAAGGTGTCTGGCTATAGATAGACTGAATTCGTTATTTCTTCGCAGAATGAATCTTCCCTAACCAGAATATAAACTTCTGGCCTTAGTAAGAGTTTAGTGAAGAGGTATAAGGAAATTGTTTTTAAACAACCTGTGTACTTGGAGGTTCAGTACGTCATTTTTAGCATCGGAGCCAACTGTAAATGCTTGGGGTGGGGGGGACGTGGGTGTAGAGTGACAAGAGCATGGATGCTTAGGCTGCGTTAATTTATTGCACCAGGTCCGAATACGAGTTTTAACTACAGGCCAGTCTGGCCAGAACTTCAAAGGGATTCACAGACCTGACGTGGACACAGACCCTACTTAATCTCTCTCTCTCTCTCTCTCTCTCTCTCTCTCTCTCTCTCTCTCTCTCTCTCTCTCTCCTGTAGTGATTGACAGTTCCATTCCGACCAAGAGCAGCAAACGAGAGTCCCTGCTCCTGTCTCTCTAGTCTGTACCAAATCAGCCTCAAAGTCACAACTGTAAGCAAGGATTTCAGATGGTGGTGCAATATTCGTGTATGACCTATTGAACCTCTAAGTGGCGGTGGTTGGTGGTGACCATCATCCACTTACTTGATAATAGTTCTGCCTACTTGTTCCTTCACGTTTGTCATTCTTTTTCTGTGGCTGCGCTCATCTCTCGCCGTTTCTTCTTTCTTTTCACTTTTATTACTCACATTCCACTTCAGATGGTACTACACTGAGTAACAAACTTAATGGTTTCCTGGAACCCAGGAAACCATTTACAACGCTGGGTGGTAATCATATAACCAAATAACAGGGCGATGTGGCGCCTACTATGATGCCCCTGGTAACTGGGTGATACGATGCAAATGCGATGTTCATCCAGGAATACACCTTCGCACACTTCTCCCCGCCTTTCTATGGCAATGCACTGTCCACCATGAAAGAACACCATTTCGCTGCTTGGGATGCCCCTGCAGGGTTGGTTGCTTGCCTACAGTTGATGGGTCTGCACTGGCAGGCAAACCGGGGTTACTCAACAACAACAGCAACGGAAGCTCCAAGTATTCAGGCTGCAGCACGTGTAATTCCATCATCCGATTCTCTAGTGCCTCATCAGAAATAAAGGAACTCGTGGGTGGCCTAATCAGTCCGAACATCAAAAGCAAGGGTGCCAAGCCTCACTTGCCCCTGTGCAGCATAGCAATAAATCGGAACCATCAATTTCATTGACACCTGACAGACTCCATCCGGCTTTAGTGCCTTAACCCACAATACCATCAGGCATCACTTGGCTAATTGCATACCACCCTGTAAAATATATGGTGTTCTGACTAGTAGAACATTATTGAATATATCACTCGTGTGTAGAGTCACATGGAGAGAGAGAGAGAGAGAGAGAGAGAGAGAGAGAGAGAGAGCACTACTTCGGGTGAGTGGATGATGGGCGCCTGCACATACCACAAGCATCATTAACAAATCTGAGTCACAGTGTTATGTTCACTATAATGCGACTACTGCAGTTCAATAGACATGCGGCGTCAATAAATACACTATTGCCACATCGACCTCCAACACACAGCCCCCTATGGTACTGTAACTAGATGTGAAGCCCTTTGTACAATTGGCTCCACTTCCATATGGCCCACCTTTTTTTTTTTTTTTTTATGTGTCCGACTCTGGACATAGGCTTCACAGCCTGCTATCAAGGCCCAGTAGTCCTCCTACGTATCATACACCTCTACATGTCACCACTTCGGCGCTAACACCCACCGTCTATATTGAATACATGCTAGGGCTGTCTCACACAGGACTGGTGTACTGGTATTAGTGGGGGTATCTTTACAACATGTCGGTGGGTCTTTTTTGGTAGATCAGTAAAGTCTGATTTAATGAAATTCAAATCCTTAAACTGTTCCCTGCCCCAGCGGGGATTTGAACCTGGGTCCGATAGGACTGCAGGCCACCTCTCTACCGACCGCTTCCCCTGCACTGCAAATGTTGTCTCAGTAATGGAATGAATTATTCTGAACCTTTTCTCTTTCCGTCTATATCGTACTCTATGGTGGGTTTAAGTCTGCCTCACATGATTTGGGTATGAGTTAGCACTTCTAAGCGAGACATAATTTGCAGTGCTATGTGGGTCATGCGGGAGTGGAGCCAACTGAACCAGGAATACAATATGGCATACGTACTGGAAGTAAGCAACATTAATGGAAAAATTCCTCAAATTAAGTTTTAACAAACCATGCTCTGCTCCTAGAAATTTATGTTCCACACTTACGCCTGCTCACGTTACGAAATCATGTTAAATACGAGTTAATATTTAGTTGAAATTAGCTTCTGTCTGTGAATATACGGATATATGAGAGGTACAGCATCAACACTGGAGTGGGAAGGATATCAGCTCATATGGCTTTTCAATAAAATTGATTTTTTTTTTTTAGCATATAATTCATCAGTACATGTTATATTCCATTAATCAGCCCATTTGTTTCTTTTTTCCCGAGTTTGTTCAGACAGTTGGGGAATGGGCCTCTTTCCATGATGGCACCGGCATAAATGAATGGCTCTACTGCCCGGGTATCTCAAAGTCCGTCAGCTCCCTCCCTGGCACTCAGAAGTAACAGGGGGAAGTACCGGTAATTATCAGAAATAATATGGATGTTAGTTTTCGCGGAAAAAGAACCCTTAGGCCTGTGACGTCCGGGTGACATTTCATTAGTGTGTTTTTGTGGCTGCCAGACAGTTTCAGTATGAGAAAGACCTCCTGTGTTGAATGGATTTATAAAAGTCCCATCAATACGGATTCAAAAGCCTCTCGCCTAAGGTTCTAACTCTCGCAGCCCACCTCTCACCGAGGCAACACCTCCACCGCTGTTCCTGGCGGGACCAGCTCTCCACAGCAGCCGTACCAGCCGAGGGGGTTGGGCCTGTCCTTCCGTCAGAGGGAGTGCCCTGGTCGGTCCACCAGTGGGCCGAGGCTCCTCCGCCCTTTATCTACCTGGCTGACAACCCTCCCTCCGTCACCACCAGACCGGGGTTGTGCCCTTTTGACAACGAGGACCGGGCCTACCCTCTGTGCTTCCATCTGCTGCTGTTTGGAGAGGTGGGCAAGTGTTACATCGCCCTTTTTCCATCAGGGCAAGGGGGTTTGAGGGCAGAGTCGGGATGATTTCATCCAGCTTCGGCGCCCTCTCCATCGGCGCCGTGACGTCATCATCGCTCTCGTCCCGCCCTGCCCTCTACGACCATCGTGCAGCCAGCCTTCCAACCACCATCAGGTCGTTTGGGGGAATTCCATCTGAGTTCACCGGCGCCTTTCCAACGTCGTGCAGTCTACCGCTCTCTTCCCCTCGCCTCGTCGAACATCGGGCTGTTACCACCATCGCATCGTTCCCTGCTCTTCCGCCCTTCCCTTGTCTGCCTCCGTGCTTTGCTCCTTTATAGGAGCTTTTTTTTCTGCCTTTTCCCTGACAGGCTCTCATGTTTGCCCGTTCCCCACCAGGCTGTGGGGAAAATATAACAAACAATAAGGTTCTAAAATACTATCAGAAATTGACAAGAAAAATTGATAATATGTTCCCAAGTCAGGAACTCCATCTACCTGCTCATCCAGCCTAATGTCGGTACAATTGTGAAGCCCTTTTTGCTGACATAGTACGGTGTTACACCTCTTGAGTCGGTGTAGTGAGAGGGTATGATGAAGCTCATCTGTGTTTCTGAAACCATCATCGAAAATCCACCCTTCAAAACTTCCTTGAGACCCGCATCAAGATCAAGTACCTGTTAAAAGAAGTAGATATTTTTTCACTTAAGGCACAGCCACAATACTAGAGGGGCACTCAGTGGAGCACATCTCTCCGACAAGGGCAACATAATTTTCAGACCACTCTTCATAATGGGTTAGGTTTTCTCATCAATGTTTATTGTATCAATAAAATGACTTCCGGATCCAGAATCTGTAATACGATCCGGATCGGTCCCAAAAGTTAATCTTCCATGGGGCATGGGCTACCTACCCACCAGATTTGGTCCAAATCTCTTTTAGTTTATGAGTAATCCTGCTAGCAGACAAACAAGCACACAAACAAACAAACAGGGGTGAAAACATACTCTCCTTGACGGAGAGAATAATAATGTACTTTTGTGAATATACAGACGGAGCTATATCTGTATCTATCTATCTATCTAGCTAGCTAGATGGATACATAGATAGATAGATAGATAGATAGACAGACAGATAGATAGATGGATAGATAGACAGACGTAAACTGTGAGAAAGAGTTAAATAAAGTGCACTCAGAGTTTCAGATAAAGCATGCATAGCAGGCATTGCGTGTTGATTGTTGGTCTCTTCTTCTGCGAGAGTGAAGGAAATGGGCTTCAATAAACCCAAATGTTTTTTTTTTTTATGCGAGGAAGAAGGAACCAAAGGCCATGAGCCCGCAGTAACAGTTCCCTCCAAGAGAAAAACAAAATACAATAGAGAGCCAAATTCAAGATCCGATCATTTGGAGATGCCTGAACACACTGCGCTTGAAAGACTGGAGATCATAGGCAGCAGGAAATACAGATAGAGGGAGACAGTTCCAGAGCTGACCTGTTGCATAAATGAAAGACTGGGAGTATCGGTTAACTCTTGCATTAGAGAGTTGGACAGAAAAGGGATGAGAGTTTGCTGCCAGACGGGTGCTACGCGCCCGTCGTAGAGGTGGAAGAATGCAAGCAGAGAATTCAGAGGAGCAGTGACCATTAAAGTAGCGATAGAAAAGAGATAAAGATGCAACAGTGCGGCGAAGAGACAGAGGTTGAAGGGAGTCAGTAAGAGGAGGAGAGTTAATGAGACGAAAAGCCTTTGACCCCACCCTATTGAGAAGAGCTGTATGTGGGGAGCCTCCCCACACAGGAGAGTTGTACTCCACACAGGGGCGGATGAAACCCCTGTATAGAGTCAACAATTGTGCAGGGGTAAGGAAAGAGCGGAGACGGCTTAGCACACCCAATCTCTTGGAAGCAGATTTTACAAGAGATGTAATATGATCTTTCCAAGATAAGTCCCGAGTAAATGAAACCCCAAGCATGTTCAAGGATGATGCAGGATTAAGCTGAATATTATTAAACATTAATGGGTATACCTGTGGAAAATTTTGTCGGGTTGATAGGTGAAAGAACTGAGTCTTAGATGCATTAAAGACAACCATATTATTTTTACCCCAGTCAGAGATACGAGCCAAGTCAGACATTAGGTGTGCCATAGCCTCATGCCTTGTTTCTTGAAGTAACTGTTGAGATGGGCGTTGCGGGAACCGAATGGAAAGGTGAAGGGTGGAGTCATCAGCGTATGAGTGGATAGGGTTAGATGTACAGCTTAGAAGATCATTGATGAATAAAAGGAAGAGAGTTGGTGATAGGACAGAGCCCTGAGGAACACCACTGTTGATAGATCTAGGAGAAGAACGATGGCCGTCTACAACAGTGGCTATAGAACGACCAGAAAGGAAGCTAGCGATGAAGGCACAGATAGAAGGATAGAAACCGTAGGAGGGCAGTTTGGAAATTAAAGATTTATGCCAGACTCGATCGAAAGCCTTTGAGATGTCAATGCAATGGCAAAGCTTTCGCCAAAGTCCCGAAAGGAGGATGACCAGGAGTCTGAAAGGTAGATGAGAAGATCGCCAGTGGAGCGCCCTGGCCAGGAACCCATACTGACAATCGGAAAGAAGGTTGTGATAGGAAAGATGCCTTAAAATTTTTCTATTAAGAATTGACTCGAAAACTTTGGAAATACAGGACGTTAAAGCAATTGGACGATAGTTGGAGGGTTGGGAGTGGTCACCCTTCTTTGGGACTGGCTGAATGAGAGCAAACTTCCAGCAAGAAGGAAAGGTACAAGTTGACAGACAAAGGCGAAAGAGTTTGCCTAGGCAGGGTGTAAGCACAGAAGCACAGTTCTTGAGAACAACAGGAGGGACCCCATCAGGCCCATATGCCTTGTTAGTACTGAGGCCAGTGATGGCAGAAAATACATCAACTGAAGAAATTTTAATGTCAGCCATGAGGAAGTCAGAGGGGGGAAGTGATCGAGGAACAGCACCTGAATCGTCTAAGGTGGAATTGGAGGAGAAAGTCTGTGCGAAGAGATCTGCTTTATCAGTAGAAGAAATAGCTACAGAACCATCAGAGTAGAAAAGAGGAGGGAAGGATGATGAGGTAAATTTGTTAGAAAGATTTTTGGCAAGGTGTCAGAAGGAGCGGGAAGAATTCGAGTTGGAGAGTTGAGAGCATTTAGTATGGATGAAATTATTTTTAGTAGAGCGAAGAACAGACTTAGCACGATTCCGGGCAGAAACGTAAAGATGATGTGATTCAGGGGTGGGTTGGCTTCGGTACCTTTTGTAGGCCTTCTCCTTGTTGCGGACAGCATTAGAACAAGCGTGATTAAACCAAGGCTTTCTTGCGTTAGTCAAAGGATATGAGAAAGGAATGTATGCTTCCATGCCCGAGAGAATAACCTCCGTAATGCGCAAGGCACACTCAGATGGCTCACGGCCATGGAAGCAATAATCATTCCAGGGAATATCAAAGAAGTACAGCCTGAGGGCCTCCCAGTCCGCGGCTCCAAAATGCCACAGACGACGTTTCCCTGGAGGGTCCACAGGCCGTACCGGAGTGATAGGACAGGTTAAGGTAATAAGGTTGTGATCGGAGGAGCCCAACGGAGAGAAAAGATTAACAGAGTAAGCAGAAGGATTAGTTGTGAGGAAGAGGTCAAGTATGTTGGAGCTCTCTCCAAGGCGATCAGGGATAAGGGTAGGGTGCTGTACAAGCTGCTCTAGGTCATTAAGGATAGAAAAGATGTAGGCTTGTTCACCAGGTGGATCCGTGAAAGAAGAGGAGAGCCAAAGGTGGTGGTGAACATTGAAATCTCCAAGAATGGAGATTTCAGAGAAAGGAGAAATGGGCAGAATGTGTTCCATCATAGAAGTAAGATAGTCGAAGAATTTTTGATAGTCAGTAGAATTAGGGGATAAGTAAACAGCACAGATATATTTAGTCAGAGAATGACAGGAAAGCCGAAGAAAGGTAGATCTAAGAAGCTGTTAACTTCATCTTTTCTGGCAAAGCATATGGAGGGGATTAGAAATACATTAGTGAACTGAAATATTGGAATGAATTATCATCAGATAAAATGTGGAATGTGTGTGTGTG
Source organism: Coenobita brevimanus (assembly GCF_032717465.1). Lineage (NCBI taxonomy): Eukaryota > Metazoa > Arthropoda > Malacostraca > Decapoda > Coenobitidae > Coenobita > Coenobita brevimanus. The sequence continues at coordinate 28,610,805 of NC_136993.1, forward strand.
TGTGAGAGAGAGAGAGAAAGAGAGAGAGAGGGAGAGAGAGAGAATATACATAGATAGATAGATAGATATATGCTATATATATATATATATATATATATATATATATATATATATATATATATATATACACTACCAGAGATCCCCAGCGTTACCCGAGTAAAAGGCAATGACCGCGCATGAAAACTTTTTCCCGAACCCCGAGAGGCCACTTCCCCTTGAACGGTCGGCCCGCAATGGTTCTACTTTGCATAAAACCTGATCTGGCTGGAGGCATACAACAGTGCAAAATCTCGTTTTCTAATGCAATAACTACCATACTACTACAATTGTCATTGCAAATATCATTACAACTATCATCATTACAACAATCATCACTTCTACAGTTACTACAACAACTGTGCTATCATCATCACCTGTATCATCACTTACGTCCTCATCTTCCCTTCTCCCTACATATTCATAACCATTGTTTTTAATGACATCTTTTTATATTTACTTCAGTTGATACGACTTATATCAAACACTTACAGTACATACACCACCCTCTTACTGACACAACCTTCCCACCACCCACCTCTGTAACCCCTGTTAGGGTAACAGTAAACGTAGAATTCAGGGTGGAGGATGGGTCCTAATTATACCTCTCCCTGCCCAGGTGTTCATAGGAGTTGTCACTACTCTCACTCTACTTAAAACTTGATTAGGGTGGAACATCTACTTCCCTGCAGTATTTCGTGTTTGTAGGTAAAAACATTGGCCATAATATTTCTTATCTTCCCTCCCCACCCCCCCAATTACCTTTCTGCAATTTCATTAATGATGTGATCCAATTTTTTTTTCCAGTTCAGTTGATATCATTACGTCACTTCCCACCTACACTACCCACGCACATCCATCACCTTTCCCACCATACCACCATCTCATTTGTACCAGTTATCCACATACGTCCCCTCTTATCGAAGGCGGTGCTTGAAAGGTGTTTGATGGCGTCCCATGTTTTGATTGCATGGGTGCCTCACTTGGAGTGATATCAGTTAATCTCTTGACCAAGTACTCCTCCCTCATCACCAGTTAAGGAGGCTTTCTGATGATAATTATGTTCCTTGTGCGTCGTCTTAGGGCAGGGATGTTGCCCCCCTACCCCATGGTATTTGCCGATAGTGCCACTGCATGACACTAAAGAGACTGTTAGCCTGATGGTTATGATGCCACACAATCCAACACATCTCTTTAGTTGCTTGGGCTGGGCTAAATGTGCAGCTTAGTGAAGTTCGTCCAGGTCACATGGCCTGTCATTTTTCGTTAAGCCAAAGCACGCATCACACAGCATGTCACTCCATCTGTCCAGAGCTACTATTCAGTTGTGTGGTGGTTTCCTGCTTATACTATTCTGATATCCCTGGAGTTGTCAGGTGTTCTACTACCTACTGTTTTGGCACCTCTTGTTGGACCTCATGCTGCAAGAAGGGTTAGGGAAGTGAAGGCCTTATATGGCAGATTCTATCCCAACTTTGTTTCTTGTGTGCCGTGTGGCCAGGCCCACGGGTCATCTACTGACCACATTTCTCCTCCTATTGAGCCTGTCCATGGGTACTGAATCCCCTGTTGACAAACCCTGACATTACTGGATCCTCAAATGATTCTCCCCCTCCTCTGGAGCTACCCGTCCTTCCGCAGGTTCCAGTGCTTATGGAATGCTCTCAGGATATTCCAGCCAGAACCCTTTCAGGCTACTGGAAGTAAGCATAGCAAGAGTTGTGGAGGAATAGGAGCCAAACCCCTTAGGAAAACTTTTAGTCCTATCGCTGAGATGATGCCTGGTGTCTTTATGTCTGATGACAATGGGAAATGCCTTGTCATGAAGCTGGCTGATGGTAGTACTTTCAAAGGTCAGAATGGATTTAAATTTCATTGTGACTTGGTCAAGGCCTGTGGGTTAACCCCTAGAGTTGTTCTACAGACAAACGGCAATCTCCCTTTTGAAGCCGAGGATGTTGAAAGTGCGCACATGCAAGCTGTTCAATGATCTGTCTTTAGAGGAAATAGCTGTCGCCCATCACTCCATCATGAACCAGACCTGGAGAGTGGTCTTCTCCAGGAAGTTCCTCAGATATTCAAAGAAGAACCTCCTGGAGGGGCTGGCAGACTAGAAGACCAGGGGGTGGTGAAAGCTGAAAGGATAACGAAGGTAAATTGGATCTTGACAGACACATCACCTTTGATTATGACATTCTCTCAAGGGACATTGCCCAGTGTCCTGGAGGCAGTTTGCTTCCATCTTGGGTTCAAGTCCTATGTGCAATGGGCGAGGAGGTGTTTTTATTGCAATTTTCCTCTCGTCGAAACTGCAAGGTCTTTCAGAAGTGAGCGTCGACTGTGGTGGCAGTGATTATCATGGTGAAATTGGTTACCTGAACTCCCCTTCCTGGGTGAAATGTATTCGTGCTCATCCAGTTTCATCAACCCAGTGTGACTAGTTCAAATTTGAGAATAAGTTCCTGTCAGTCCAGACCCGAGAACTGCAATTTTCTGCTGAAGCAAAGGACAAGGTCTGGGGTTGTTTATGTACCCTGGAGGTTCACCTTTGCTTCAGCTCTGCCTTGTCATTATGAAACCCAGCAGAGCAATAGAACAAATCATGTTGCTCCACATACCTCTCAAAGCACTCAGTGGCCGGTCAGGGGGTATCCTCTGTGTCAGTGAAAACTGGGGGAGATAAAGCCAACTCCACAGGGAGATTTACTGAGGTGGGAGGGGGGGGGGGTTGCCTCTCCATTTTCACACATCCCTGCACATGGCCTGAAGGCTGCATCCATGGCCTAGTCAGGGACATTCATAGCTGGACGCACACTGCCACATCATGTGCCTTCCAAGCCTGACCTTCATGGCTAGAGGTTGTTGCTGCCCTTCATGATGGGGTTGTAGCTCGCCAAAGTAATGCTGTTGCCCCTGTTAAGACTACCACTCGATTAGTTGCACCACTACTAGTCACCTCTGCTTAGTCACCTGATGGGAGGTGACAGCTAGTTGGTGGTCAGAGGAAGAAGAAGCAGCATCAGGTTGCTGCTTCACCAACCTCCGCTGCCAAGAAGCCAACATTTGGGACCTCTCACCAACACTGGCTGTAAGCAAAGTCAATCTGGCTGTGCCCAAAACAGGACCCAAACTTAATGCAAAATGTTCTATGCTACAGTGGAACTGAATAGGCCTAAATAGTGACTAGGAAGAGCTTGAACTACTCGTAGTTGAGACCCATCCAGTCTGACTTTTTCGGCAGGAGATTCTGATGGGGGACTGGACATTTTTCCCACCCAGAGGATATTCCAGTATATTTCCCCCACACACACACACTCTGCAGGTGGTCATCAGGGCAGCTGTGCCATCTCCTGCCATTCTGATGTACCTTTCACATATTTCTCCCTGCAGTTTCTCCCCCTCCTGGTAGTGGCAGTTCATTTGCACCTGGGAAGGAAATACACAGTGTGCAAGGTTTATCAGCAGCAAACATTCTGTTGTCCTTCGACTGGTTCACCAGCTGCCCTGGCCGTTCATTTTCCTTGGGGATTTGAATAGACATCATTGCTTATCGGAGGGGGGATGGGGCTTATGACATCCAATCTATGAGGGGACTTGCTGGTGTCAGTGAAGGAGGACTGGGATATCTGTGTCCTCAACAATGGAATCTGCACACTTAAAAGTGTAGACTGGTATACTTTCAGCTATTTGCCTCACCCTATCTTTACCTGACTGTGCACTTGACTACATGAAGAGTGTCTCTGGTGACCAACATTTTCGTGACTATTACCCAGATTTAATATGCACAGTTGGAGTCCACTCACACTACAGGTTCCCTGTTGGTGTTTGGGCTGAGCAGACTGCAACATTATTCGAGACCTAAACGGCTGTATTATTAAAACAAATTCAGTGTCTCTCAAATGTTGATTTATTCACTTTGTTATTATTAAACTCGGCTCACTCACACTCACACTAAAATATTATTAGAATATAGACAACAAATTAGAGACAGGGGTAGGCCATCTTACAAGTGCACTCAATATTCTTAATTATGTCATAATCCTTTGAAACTGCTGTCACAGTATAAACGATTGACCACATTGATGACGAAAATATTAGCAGCTCTGGAAGATGTGTAATTGTACAATGAAGCACTTCACTGTATTTTTACGACCCTGCACCTCTACCATCGCAACATCTAGAACATCAGTATCAGTGTTCATGTAAGTGCTCCTCAGGCAATTTGATTCTTTAAAGTTTTATAGCCTGTTATCGTTGATTATCCAACCTCTTGCACAGCTTATTACCTAGAGAATGTTATAACTGAGGAGGAAGACACCAGTCTTGATGAATACGTCTGTTATTGTCCCTAAGGTATGGTAAGTAGTCCGTCATCAGTATGGCAGGCAGCCCACGGTGATCTTGCAGCGTTAACTACATGTATATATAGTTCTGTAAGTTAGCTGCCATTCATCACCTATTCTTTGTTTACATATTTTCTAGACGTCCATTGTAATGTTAATACAGTCCTTTTTTTTTTTTTTTTTTTGAGAGAGGGCATATTAGAATATATGCAGCCATACAAACCCACAGAAAATAATATGCCGGTCATAAAAGGTCTCCGTCTCGTAAACCACAATTGATTTTAAAGCAGTTTGCAAGGAAAAGTCTATTTTAAATTGAGCGCAAATGAATTTCTAATTTTGATATTCCTGGTCAGTGAAGCAACATACTGCAGACAGCTTGTACTGATTGTTATGCTAGGTGTTTTTTTTAGGTCGACTTCTCTTTCCTAGAGACACTACCTGTAGAGCTGGGGTTCTCTTTCGAGACCGGAGCTAGAACACACGATGAGAAGAGCAGGACATAAAAACTCTGGACAACAACCTTACATGTGTATTACCTTAATGACCTCTCACAGTATACAATATGAATTAATGCAAATAACACACAATACACTATTCAGTCTCAAATACACTAGGCAGACTAGAGGGTTCCGATTGGACTGTGGTCTAACAGTATCATGCAGGATACTATCCAGTCTCAAGGGCACTAGACGGACACTGTACAAAAAATGGATGTAAGACTCAAACAGTGATTATTTGGTCACAAATACACAATATGAATACAGGTATCACACAATATACAGGGTGACCCAGAAAACCTCCCACATTTCAAGGGTAAATGAAAAAAAAAATGGTGAAAGATAATCAAAATATTATTTGCACATGAAACTTCATTCAATACAGTTTTTATTCATCATGTTTTAAAGATGGAATCATCCAAATGGTGGCCGTCATTGTCTAAACACGCTTGGAGACGATTTCTGAAGGCTGCAGCTTGACGGGTCATGTCTGGTGGAACAGCGGCTATCTCCTGCTGTATAGCAACCTTAAGGCCTTCAAGAACACCTAGAGCTTGAAGAACTCGATGTGTGGTTTCAACAAGATGGAGCTACGGCACACACAACTCAAAGATCATTGCAAGTGCTGAGGGAAATGTTTCCAGATTGGGTGGTCTCGTTGCGTGGTGATGTTGGGTGGCCAGCCTGTTCCCCTGACCTCGTCCCTTGTAATTTTTTTCTGTGGGGCTACCTTAAATCACGAGTGTATACTCATCGACCTCAAACTCTTGAAGCCCTTAAGTTTGCTATTCAGCGGGAGATAGCTGCTGTTCCACCTGACATGACCCGTCGAGCCATGGCAGCCTTCAGAAATCGCCTCCAAGCATGTATAGACAATGAAGGCCACCATTTGGAGGATGTCATCTTTAAAACATGATGAATAAAAACTGTACTGAATGTAGTTTCATGTGTGCAAATAATATTTTGATTATCTTTAACCATTTTTTTTCATTTACCTTTGAAATGTGGGAGTTTTTTCTGGGTCACTCTGTACTATGTGGTGGTAGGGGCACTAGTCGGACACAGTACACCATATGAATATTAAAAGACACACAGTACATTACTCAGTCACCAGGGCACTAGTTAGGCGAAGTACATAACATGGATACCAGTATCACCATACACTAGTCAGTCACTGTTACACTGGGCAGACTGGAGGACTCTGACTGGGCTGCAAGAGTCGTGTGGCCCCCCCAAGTGTCGGCCAGGTGTTGGAGGGGTCCTGTCAGGTATCCCTTCTCATAAGGGCCACGGGACAACCCTCAGGCATGATGTCATCTTCTGTGGGCTGCTGCTGGGCGTGGTGAGAGGCCCTCCACTCATGGGGCCTTGTTGAGTGGTCTGGTCCATGGGTCTTGGGCCAAACAGATCGAGTATGCGCGCTTGTCTGCCCATCCTGGGGAGGAAGTCATCATCGTCTTGGGCTGGGGAGGTCGTGCCCTGGGGTTATAGGGGCACCTTGGGGAGTCCGGCGTCTGTGATCTCCCTCCCGTTGGGCTACCGTCAGGGTTGAACAGCAGTGTCGCCTCTGGTGGGAGTCCGTCAGCTGGTCGTCTCCCTCAGGAGCCAGCTGCATTGTACACACTCCCCTGGACAGCACGGGGCCTCGCCACACCTCCTCCAGGCAGGAAAGCTCCTCCTGGGGGCTGCCTCTGTGGGGAGGAATGGAGGACCATCCTGCTCGGCTGCAGGAGGGGTGAGCCAAGCAAGGGTCATCCTTCACAGAGGAAGTCTCAGGGAATGAGAGATTTTTGTTGAGGTGTCTTTCCCTGGCACGGCTCAAGGCCGTCGCCGAGGTCCCATGGGCAACAGGAGGAGGGTGGCTGAAGGCCGTCCCTTTCCTGTTGGTGTGGCTGGAGGCTGTCCCCGGGGCCAGACTTCCAGGCAAGACCATGGGCGAGGTGTGGCTGAAGGCTGTCGCCTGTCCACAGGTGCGGCTGGAGGCCGTCACTGGTGTCCTGCATTGGGAGTGACAAGCAGTTAAGGTGTGGCTGAAGGCCATCACCTGCCTGCGGGTGCAGGTCAAGGCCGCCACCAGTGTCTTACTCCTGGATGCAGCTGCAGAAGGAGAGGGGGTGTTACCGTCTCTCCCCGAGGGCGGCTGGAGACCGTCACCGGTTTCTGCAGGAGAGGGGGGGGGTTGCAGCAGTTGAGCAGCTTAAGGCCATCTCGGTTTTTGTGCAGCTAAAGGCCGTCACTTGTTTCGTGTGGTTAAAGGCCGTCACGTTATTTGTGCGGCTAAAGGCCGCGTCACTTGGGTGCTGCTTGGGACTGAGTATTCAGCCCCATCCCAAACCTGTCGAGGGCTGGTCCGGTTGGAGGGTAATGTACTCGGACTGTGACGTTCCCGCTGGGTCCGTTCCGGGGAATAAGGGCACAAGGTAGTCGGGGACATAGGTCCATACTGCCTTGGCAATGCATGCACCCTCAGAGCCCTTCCATGGTCTCCTCCTAGGGGGTGTCGCCATGTCCTGGTGGTGCTCGGTTGCCACGGTAGGTATTTCACTGATAATACCATTTCCTGAGTACAGTACAGATGTGAATGGTTGAGAAAATACTGGTAAAAATGTGAAATACAGGGTTAGCTTTAAATAAATGCCGGTACTAAGTTGTTAAGGACTCTGGTAGAAGCTATAGGTATGTTTACAGTATTTTCATGTCACCACACTCATTTAAATGATTTATGTTATTCAGGAATGTGTTGAACCCTCTTTAATAAGCCTGTTAAAGTAACAACAACCATTACTAAATGAAACCAAACAACAGCTCACACTTAACTAAGTACTGTGTGAGCAAAGGATATTTACATTTTTTAAACAATTTTGTAACAAGCAAATGTAAAAGGACTGAAACAAATTAGACCAAACAGAAGCTCATTTTACAAGGCAACTTGTGCAAAGAACTATTTTATTTCCTAATGTAATATGCACAATGGAATTTATTAAAGCAAGTTTGAACTGTTCATTACACTGATGCTTCTGAATTTTGCTGTCATTATTAAAAAATATATTGCCAGGTACCTGATGTCTAGCCAGTGTTGTTATTTTACTACCAATATGCTTCAGGCTAATATCAGTATTATCTTTTCAGCATGGATCCACATTTTCAGCGGCTGTGAGACCTTCAGTGTCTCCAACCTCGTGTAAGACATCGGACTGTTGTTGACAGAATGAACCCTTTAGAGGCTGTGACCAGCACAGAATTTCTGATGTGGTTTGGCCTCAGCAAGGAATGTGTTGTCTAACTAATTGACTCAATCCAAGGACAGATACCAATTGCAAGAGAGAGGCAAGGCAGCTAAAATACAAGTGATGTATTAACCTTCCAAACATTGAATTCTGTATTGTTATGCAGCTGATACTTATCCTGTCAACATTCCTCAAATAATAATGGAGTTACATTTCCCCCAACCCACTCCTGCTAGAGAGGAGAATGAAGTGGATGGAAGTGCTGTACAGGACCTGGCAGGAAATGCTGAACGGCAGAGAAATCATCAACCTTATGACCTAAAAGGAAAAATAATGGTGTGGGTGCTGGTCACATCATATGCCTGTTTCTTGAAATGCATTATGAGGACTAATTAGTTCAGCTCACCTTGTCAGTCCAGGATGTCTTTTATATTACAGTATTTCTGTAATTATTGCTTTTTTGTTGTTATAGAGTAATGCCTTTGTGGCAAAGCAGACGAATCAACTGCAGGCAAGCAACTATCCCTGCAGGGCCATCCTGTTCAGTGAACCAACATTCCCTAATGGTAGACAGTGCCTCACCACAGCAAGACGCAAAGAAAAGTGTGGAGGTGTAGTTCCTGGATGGATGCTGCATTTCTGTCTACCGGTATACAAAGTTAATAGGGGAACCAAAGTAGTTCCCTATAACCCCCATTATTTAAGGTACTTAAATGGTTATCAACCAACACTGCAAATATTTTCATTGGTTACAGGAAATCATAAGGCTTGTCACTGATGCAGATGCTCCTGAAGCTAAAAGAAGATTACATTGCTTATGCCAGATTATTGTACTGAGCTTAGGAAAGTCACCAATAGGACTGTAATGGTAGCAACAGTGTAATAACTCTTCAGCTATGGGATAGGTGATGTATTTTATCATTGTTGGACAGTATTAATCTATTTTGGAAGGATCAATTGCAATAAAAAAAAACTGCCGGGACTAATTATTGCTCATATTTATGCCGATCAGCAACCATCCATTAATTATCTGTATGGACGTGGCCGACTGGCAACCATTTATCAATTATCCGTATAGACACTTGGCCAACCGACATTTATCAACTGTCTGTAAAGACACTCATGAAGTGGCATTGTGAGTAAAATCCAAGCTTTACACAAAGGTTTAAGCTGGCTGAAAGTGTATATATATTTTTTTCCCCTTTCCAAAAATACTGGCAGATCAGTGGTCAGTCTTCTACTCATACTGTACATGTTGTGGATTATAGTACCCTGGCTCTGGGCCCCTTTGCCCCAAAGAGGTTATATGGGATTAGCTTTATGTTTGTTTTACTGTGTGCATGACAGAATAGCTTTGCCTTGTGTCTGTACATTCCTGAGGGGGACAAATTGGATACTGGCTAGCTAAATGAGTAAGATTTTTATGATTAAGTATATGTGTGGTGAGCATGACATGCATCTTTCTTAATGTATCAGGATGCCAGAAAACTGCCATCTCTTGTTATGTAACCATTTCCACTGATTTATGTTTAATACCCTGTGATTCTTTAGTTGTCCTCATGATTTGGAAGCACAGTTATACTGAGCAGTTTACAAAGCATGGCAAACTTGTCATAGCTACCCTGTCACTAAAATCAGTCTTATGGTTTAGATAGCAGAAAATAGTAGCAAAGACAACATGAGCCTAAGGGAAGGGTAACTGTAGCCACTGTTTTCTCTACATGTCCAGTATATCTACCAGAAGACCCGCCGACATGTTGTAAAAATACCCCCGCTAATACCAATACACCAGTCCTGTATGAGACAGCCCTAGCATGTATTCAATATGGACGGTGGGTATTAGCGCCGAAGTGGTGACATGTAGAGGTGTATGGCATGTAGGAGGACTACTGGGCCTTGATAGCAGGCTGTGAAGCCTATGCCCAGAGTCGGACACATAAAAAAAAAAAAAAATACACCTCTTAACAGACCTTACTGATCGGACTTCAGAAAGTATTACTACTTTCTGAAATTTACAAGCAGTGTATACTAGATATAATGTGTGAAAATATATTAACAAATGCGTGGTGCTGTAATGCAGATATATATAATTCATTTATGCCTTAAGTATTTGAACCTGATGAAAATAAATGCAAAACAAATTTAGTCTTATTGAAAGCTGTATAACAATACCGGTACTCCCTTAATAGCATGAGATAGAAAAAAAAACTGTGTTGTATACTTATACTTACACTTTGAGGCTGTAAGTACTGTGAATAGATGCTTATAGTACTTCATAAAGTGCTGAAACATATGTAGAAATATTTGATATGAAAATGTTAGTTTTCCCTCTTTCACATTATGCAAAGAAGTGTTGCAGAGCTTTAGTATACAAGGGTGTCCTAGGACTTGATGCAGAAAATGCAAGAAGTGATTCCTGAGGTCATTTTATGACATTATTATAAGAACACGTCTGATTCATAGTGTATCTAATGGTAAACACCTTCATTCCAAAAGGGGTGGCCACAAGCAAATTGCTTTTAATAATCTGAAATCACATGAAAATCTCTTGGTATCATTCTCTATAAACATGTTACTGGTATAGAAAAGTGGGTCAGAAATTATAAATTGTGAAAAAAAAGCTACTGAGGAAAGAATAATATACTAACTAACATCAGGTCCATCACAGCCATTGTCACATGGTGGTGATTCAAACCCCTTCTCGATTTAGGCCATATTCCTTCAGTTTGGCAGTCCAACCCTTCAGGAGGGAAGCCACCACCACAAATGTGGAAAATATCTCTCCTCCTCCTCCCCTCACTTGCTACTTTCTTTGTTCAGAAAAAAAATCTGTTACTTTGTAATAAGGAATGTAGCTGAGGAATGAAAGAGTATTGTTATATTTACAGAGTCGTTTCCTTGCATAAACAGACTAACCAGTTGCTTATGGTCCCACTGCCACCAGGGATCCCCCATTGATATGCTGGCTAACATTTAGAGCCACTATGTAATGAGCAAAATTTCTAGCTACTGTGTATGACAAGTTCTATCACATTAGACAAACCGTTTTAAGAGGTAAATGTTTCTGGAATCATTAAGTAGTTTGTTTTGTGATTTGTTGCATGACTGAATTACTGTAACATTACCATATCCATTTACGTACTGAAGAGCCTCACGATAACAGATCTATTGGGGGAAGCCTGATCCGATAAATTTGATGATCCAATACATTGGATAGTCCTCCCATGTAGTGGGATTTCAAGCACATAATGGAATCTTAAATGAGCAAAACTGCATATTCTTGCAACAGAAGTGAAAACTATGCTCCATTTACACTAAGTTGGCTCATAATTTCCCACCATTGTCCTCCCTCACCAAGCCAATGTAGCTAGATGGGAAAACCACTGCCAGCACTGATTAACTGAAATCTGAGTCCTGATTACCGCTGTGATATACACCAGCATTTCATGTCGTTTTCTGGATAAATGTTAATAAACATGAACATCTTCAAAGTATTAATCTTGTTTCAGTCTATAACTGATCTTTTTTTTCAAGAAGTGTTTTACACTAGTTAGATTCCTTCTGTGACACTTGTGACAAAAATCATTAGTAATGGAGATAGCATTTTTTAATCTACCCATCTGCCAGCAAAGAAAAGGGTCACATGACTTACTCTAGCCATCACCAGACCAGTTGCTGCCTAGCAATTCTGTTTTGCCACAACTTCTTTGAAAGTAACAGGTATTCTCCTATTCCTGCTCTTGTTTCCTCAGGATACGTGATGTAAATCACTAGGGTAAAGCTAGAATTTGTTTTGATTAGACTGACTTGCTTAGAGTCTTGGTTAGGTTAAGTATTGCTGCCATAAATGGCTTGTATTTGACTCACTTTTGCGGTATGAGATATATTTCAGCTACTGAAAATTTCCATCATACGAACCAACGAGTCACACAAAAATCTAGAAAAAAAAAAAAATCAGTTCACCACCAAGATCAGACCAGTATGGTCTGAAATGAGAAAAATGCCATCTGAAAATCAGAAACAAGTAGCTATATATTGGACCTAACCATTAAGAAAGCACTTCTTCCAGCATAACCTTGGAATCTTTCATGACAATGATACCAGTACTGCTTCATGGGTCATTTATGGGGTTTACACAAACTAAGCTCAACAAACCCTGGCCTGTCTGAGAGAAACAACTTCAGTTGCAACCTTAGTTTTCTTTATTCTTTGGAAATAATCTTCACATAATCATAATAAGGTATCTAACTTCATTAGTATACAATTTAATGCTTCTAAAATTTTACTCAGATTTTAGGCTTTCATGTTAAAGGCCATGTAATGAATCCCCAGTGATAGAAGTGTAAGCTGCTAAGACAACAGAATAATACTGGTTTTCAGCCTATAATCATTCCTGTCAATTTTATTATGTTCTGCACACTCATCTGTGGTAGGTGGTGGCGACCATCATCTACTCACTTGATGTACTGCTGCCTGCTTCTTCCTTAGCCTTTATCATTCTTTTTCTGTGCCTGCCCCCCTCTCTTCCTATTTCTCCCATCTTTCCTGCCACTTCTTATTGCTTTTCTTTCCTTTACAGGTGACTTTACATTGAGTGACAAGCCAAATGGTTTCCTGTAAGCCAAGAAACCATTTACAATGTTGGGTGGTAACCATATATCCAAACCATACGTGCTCCCTATCAACAAGTGGGTTGGTGGAGGGTTAGTGCCCCTCCCCGTAAAACAAATAACTCAAAGAACGGTCATCCCTTACGGGATTATGGCGTCTGGTAATAGATAGATAGACACTCATCTCTTCAAGTTCATCAACATTTTCCTTATACACTTCCATCGCAAATTGGTTTTAAGGAAGATATAATAATATATGGGTACTCCCATCCCACTCTTCCCCTTCCAACCCAGCTAGGATGACTTGCAGGCTCAATGATATTCGGTTCAAACTGAGCTCTCAACGCCGCCGCGAAGCGAGCCAATCACAGCCGTCACCAGATCACCTACAGTCAATCAACATTTGCGCTGCACCCCCTTCCCCACTAACTCCCGCTTTCATTTCAAATTTAGAGTAGATATGGCGGTGCAGCGCAGCATGTGTCCCTCGGTTCCTGACCGCGTTTTTCAAAGGTGCTTTGAAAACAAAGATTCAAGCATTGGAGGTGGCGATGCTGTATCCCCCACTTTGTGGTTGCACTAAGCCGACCACAATACCTGCACCTGCTATCCCCATCACTGAGGACACGATTCTGACGAGTAGGTAAAAAGATGTAAGCAGGGGCGTCATTTGGGGGGGGCAGCGAGGGGCGCTCGGCCCCCCCTCCAAGCTTCTGAGGGGGCCTCCAAATCATCTACAATTAATGAAAAACAAATAAGGTTAACATCATGAAATTAATAATAATTTGTATTTAGCCTCTACGTTTTGAGTGAAATATATCTTGTGTGTGTGTGTGTGTGTGTGTGTGTGTGTGTGTGTGTGTAATAATTACAATATTTTGCTAGGTATATTAAAGGATGTCAATGTAAATATGTTCCTAGCCCCCTTTTCAATTAACTTCGGTATCGAGCTGACTTTTTTTTTTTAATTGTATTCTGGCTATTATTAAAAGTTTTTTTCATCTTAGGAAGTACGTACCTGTAAGTAGGAGTCTTAAGAGTTCATTTAGATCATTGGTTCCCAAAGTGGGAGGTGGAAAGATCCAGAGGGGAGGGGAGGTAGCATGGGACCGTGAGGAAAAAGGGGACGGTAGGAGGTGCCGGCAGCGTGGCATCAGAACCATGGAAACTTTTTTTTTTTTTTACAAAATCTATATGACAAAATCTAAGTTACAAACACTTCAGTGGCATGTATGCTTAAAAAATAAAAGAAATATACACGAAAGCATGGTTTTATTTTATTTTGTGGTTCGACGTCGGAATTAAAAGTTCAAATGTTTTCTTTATATCTTCGTAACGTGGTCTGGACACGATAGGCACCACAAGCCAGCGGCCTGCCAGTCAGGCAGCAAACACCGTGGGGAGTTCATTCTGTAAGGGCTGGTAAAGTACGTATGAACGGAGTTCTATCTACCTATCTCTTGCCAGACGCCTTAATCCCGTAAGGAGTGGCCACAGTCATATCGCCTTCATGTCGCCCTGTCCCACTCCATTTCACTGCCCTGCTCCCAGCTCACACCCCTCTCTCTCATATACCTCTCCACTCTATCCTCCATCTCATCCTTGGCCTCCCCCTCCCTCTCCCCCCCTCCACCTCACTCACATACACTATCCTCATCAGTCTCTCACTCTCCATCCTCTCCACATGGCCAAACCACCTCAGTGTGTTTCTCCTAACGCTTCCTATCACATGCACATCCACACCACAATGCTCCTTCACTTCCTCATTTGTCAGTCTCTCTCTCCAGATGACTCCACATGCTTCTCTCAAATAACTCATTTCCACTGCTCTCACTCTCGACTTGTGTCCCTCCAACAAGGTCCAAGCTTCACTTCCATACGTTAGAGTTGGTATCACAATACTGTCATGTAGTAACTTTTTCACTTCCATGCTCACTTCCCTGTTTCTTATCACTGCTTCGAAGGAACCAGCAACCTTTCTTCCTTGTTGTACCCTTTCAAGCACTTCACCTGCCAAATTTCCATCCTTACTCATCACATTACCCAAGCACTTAACCCTTTAACCGCGGGCTTGTTTTGCTATTTCTTGCGGCTCCCGCGGGCATATTCGCGCTCCGACAGACTCTCTAAATATATTTGCCAAAAATCAGTTATTAGTCCTAGACTATTAAAATCACATATGCTTATGGCACATACGTTCAGCTTTCTTCTGGGGTGTTTGTTGAGCCTTCGTCGAGTACCGTAGGACTTGTGGAGACCTCTGAAGTTGGGTAGGAAAGTCTCCACTTTACACTTCCCGACAACCCGTAATATGATTATCACAGCCTGCTATAATCTCTAGAAACACTATTCTATGATTCTCAAATAGTTTGGAATCCATACTCCAAAAAAAAAACACTGTGAAAGCAATGAAAATTTCGATGGCGTATGACCTTCCCACTTGCGATCGTTCGCCGCTGGTGTTCTGTCATTTATTATTCATAAAAACACAGTTTATATTTCTGTTACTATATAACACTTATATATATCTACAGTCTTTATCCATAAGTTTCCTTCAGTAATAGTAGTTTATTATTACTGTAGGCATTCAATTCAGTAAAATACGTAGCATTCACTTTCTCGTCCTGTATACTAGCGTTGAGAGTGAATGTCATTTTCACCTTCACTCTCATAACTCATAGTATTCATACATGCTAGAGTGAAACTTTCACTTTCATTACTCCTAGTATATATACTCGTATTCTTATAATGCTACTCATTTACATTTCTATTTACATTCTCTTTTTTATTTACATTATTTACATTTCTATTTTATTTACACTGTATTATGCACTGTCACTTGAAGTAACTTATAAAACTATTTTCCACTGTTCACTTATATTTACATTCATTGCTTTCACTTGCTGTTTACACATTATTTACAATTCCATTTGCACTGTTTTACTCAATAGAAAGATCGTAGTCACTCTTTATCAATTGTCAGCCCTTTACCTCTTTCCACACGAGGTTTAGTAGGGGGTAAAGGTCACAGGTCCCTTTGCATGGGGCTAGAAAGCGGCGGAAGTTAGCAGGATCGAATCATATGTACTTTCATTTTGAAAGACGATAGTGAACTGATAGTGGTGGCCTCCTGCAGTCTGGCTAGGGTGAGTGCAATACTACCAACTTCAGCCCTGTGAGACCAGCTAATATATATCAATGAAATGATTGGCAGGAAACCAAGACAATACATAATAAATTAGGTATATAGTTCCAGGTGAATGGAAATATCACTTAGGCTTCTCCTTTCCCTCGTTATATGTATATTTATTACGAAAATAGATTATATATAACATATTTCAAGGGGAACTAAACAGTGAAAATTAGCGAACGAGTGCACGTGAGGTGTTGTCAGGTGATAATTAGCCAATTCCAGGTGTATGGCACTATTACTTACCTTATTTCTTTTTTGTATCTATTATTTGGTATAAGAATAGGGCATAGGGCTTATTTCAATGGATGAAATCAGTGGAAAATTCCAGGGAAGATTTACTTAGCATAGAATACAGTGTGGTGGCCTGCAATAATTAGGTAGTTCCAGGTGAATGTAAATATCACTTAGGCTTCTCTCTTCCTTTCTTATATATATTTTTATTAGGAAAATAGATTATACGGCATATTTCAAGAGGAAATAAACAGCGAAAATTAGCGAACGAGTGCACGTGAGGTGTTGTCAGGTGATAATTAGCCAATTCTAGGTGTAAGACACTCTCACGTACCTTATTTCTTTCTTGTATATATTATTTGGTATAAGAATAGGGCATAGGGCTTATTTCAATGGATGAAATCAGTGAAAAATTCCAGGGAAGATTTACTTAGCGTAGCATGGCCACGCAGGCGAGAGGATAGGGTAGGAGGTAGGGAGGGGAGTTAAGAACGGGGAGAAATGACTAAATTGTCAACAATGGATGGGAGTAGACGAGATTAGGAGTGCTGACTAATGTTGGACATTGGCAGTATTGATAGATGATACAAGCCACCACTTGAAAGCCTGGGGGAATTCAAAATAACACAGAATCACAAAAGTGACGCCTAGCAATATGATCCCTTGCTCCCAAGCTTCACGAAAGTGACGCCCCGCGGTTAAGGGGTTAAACGCACTCACATTTTCCATTTCCTCATCCAACCACACTGTACATTCATTGACTTCACTTCTCTCGAAGACTATAACTTTACTTTTCCCTACATTCACCTTTAGATTCCATTTCTTACACACTCTCCCAAACTCATCCACCAAGTGTTGCAGCTCCCCTTCGTCTTCACTTAACAACACAGTATCATCTGCAAACAACAGTACAGGAAGTTTCCAAACACTGCCCTTTCTCATTAGGGCCACTCCATCACCCACTGCCCTACCTTGTATCTCTTTTATTACCCTTCCATATACAGACTGAACGACCTTGGAGACGTGACACATCCCTGTTTCAATTCAACCTTCAAAGAGAAAAATTCACTCAGTTCACTATCCACACGCACTGCAGCTTTAGCACCCTCATATATACTCATCACGGCATTCAACAACTTCCCATCTACTCCATACATTCTTAATACTTTCCACAATCCTTGTTTATCCACCCTGTCATATGCATTCTCCAAATCCATGAAGGCCACATACAACTTCTTTCCCTTCTCTAGAAGCTTTTCCACAGAAGAGCTAAGAATGAATATCTGATCTACACAAACTCTTCCCTTCCTAAAACCTCCCTGTTCTTTTCCAACTAATTCCTCTGTTATTTCCCTAACTCTGTCAGTTCGTATCCTACCATATATAGTTCCTATTACACTAAGAAGACAAATGCCCATATGATTACCACGCACTTTTTTTTCCCCATTTTCCTTATCACAGGGGAATAATTATACCTTACTTCCAATCCTCCGGGACTCAACCTTCCTCCCAGGCCAATCTGCACATCTTCCATATCCATTCTACTACTATCTATTCCCCTTGTTTCAGCATTTCACCATACACTCCATCAATTCCTGGGGCTTTCCCCATTTTTTACTTTCTTCATTGCTTCCACAACTTCCATCCTACTGATTTCTTCCTCTCATCTCTCACACCTCTCCTTCTCCCAGCCATTCCCCAGAGGCTTACACTCGCATTACTTTCATTCTCTATGTTCAACGATACCCTAAAGTGTTCCCTCCATCTCCTCACTTTTTCTCCCTTCTCCACTAGTAATCTATTTTGATCTTTCACTCCATAACACTCTCCTTTGACACCCTTTCTAACTCTACCTCTTTCCAGAACATTTTCTTACGTTCCCTCCACTTTACGCTCAAATTCCTTCCAAATTCCTCATCCACTGTCTTCTTACTCTCTCATACCAATCTTTTCACCTCTCTCTTCCTCTCTACGAGTATATATAACTCTCTCATCCGTCTCTCAGCTTCATCCACATCCCTGTTTCTCATCCACTCGCTATATGCTTTCTTCTTTTGTGCCACAGCCTCTCTCACCTCTTCATTCCACCATGCTGTTCCTTGCATCCCCTTTCGTCTTCTCTTCTCCCCACACACCACCTCACATGTCAAATTAATGTATGATATATTGCCGTGTAACTATAATAATCTCTTGGAAATGGTACAGTATAAAGTTACTTTAGGTAGAATATACGGCATTATTCACCTGGCACGTAGGTCACAAAGGGCACTACAAATAACTTTGCAACGTAGAGATCACAGAGATATCCACTGTTGTAGTAGTTTATTCATTATTCAATGCAATAAATATACATAGTTTAGTTTTCAATTTCCTCTGATGAATTCTGAAATTAATACATCTTCATGGTATTTTGGGGGCTAGTAAGATAAAAGCTTTCCATTTTTAATTCAGTTTCAAGTTTTCAACTTTTCATTATAAATTTTATATTCATTATCTTTTCATTAGGGTATAAGAATGAAGAAAGTTTAAGCGTTCACCAATACAAATACTTTAATTGCTATTTAGTCTATTATCTAAGTTCATTAGCAGGTAATGCAATGATATGTACTTTACCATGCACTTTAAATTACATATTCAACTTCACACAGAAATTCTGCCAGTGCTAGAATATCCATTAGTGTGTGTGTCAGGAAGTAATTGGTTTAATAAATAATTATAAGCAGTATATATATTTGTTAAGTGATTTAATTCTCTGAATACAGCTTTGCCTGTGGCTTCAAAATGCTTGCTGGCCACCCCCCCATGTGTGGAGGTGGGAGTAGGGGGACCTTCTAAATAGCCTATGCCCCCCCCCCCAAGGAAAATTGAAATGACGTCCCTGGATGTAAGGTTTGAATAGTAGGTTACTGTGGGTTAGGCTGGGTTGGGTTAGGTTTGGTTATGTTAGGTTTTAAGTTAGGTTAGGTGACGTTTGGTTAGGATAGGTTTTAGGCTGGGTTAGGGTGGGTTAGGTTTGAAATTTGTATTTTACCCACGAAACCTAGTTTTTTCCGCTGGTTTTTGGTATGATTGATTCCATTATCAGCTTCATTTCACTCGGAAACGAACATTTTCTGTGTTTCTCCCCTCCCAAAAACCCCTGATTCCTCAAAGATCCACCGTATTCCATGGGGACGAGGGAGTCTTACCTCAATATCTGGTAATTTCCGAGGGAAATGATGCTCAAAATCGAATGAATCACATCAAAAAACATCAGAAAAACTTACGTTTCGTAGGAAAAAGCAGTATGGGCTGAAAACCGATATTCACCAGAAAACATGACAGCACATAACATTGCAAAGCTTTGGCACACATATACATTGACAAAAACTAATTGGGGTGGAAATGACAATAAATACATTTTTTCCTGAATTATTCTATATAGACACTCACCTTGCTTTCATATTTTGCCAATTTTTTGTTTTATTGGCTTGTTCTGGTGGGCCCAATCCAGCTGCATTCAATGCTTTACTTATCTCCTTCCCAAGTCCTCATTTTTACCGGAATCATCCTTCCATCCATGTTCTTATTGAAGATTAGCTTTTTCTTTTTTCTATCCACGATGAGATCAAGCATGTCATTTTTCTCTTCAGTGGTGATAATCCCGGCGTCATATGCACGGAGTGACTTTATGCTGGAAGTTACCGTTCCCTTCTCTGTTAAGCCTAAACTAACTTAAACTATCCAAACCTAACCTAACCTTAACCTAACTGTATCCTAGATCAACCTAACCTAAATAAACCTAAACTAAATTAACCTTAGTGCACGAAATGACTCATTTCACAATCTCCCTGTAACAAACATATATATATATATATATATATATATATCCATATATCGATCTGAAGTAACCCACAGGTCGATAAGACATCCAACTATCTTCCTGACACATGTATTTCATAAATGTTGTTGATAAATGGCACAAAATTTGAGATAACATGCGGATACTTTCAAAACAGAAGCTAAACGGCCACTCGGCGCATACGCACTGAGCGGAATGGTAACTTTCAGCATAAGTCACTCCGTGCATAGTGTCATATGCACGGAGTGACTTTATGCTGGAAGTTACCGTTCCCTTCTCTGTTAAGCCTAAATTAACCAAACCTAACCAAACCTAACCTAACCTTAACCTAACCTTAACCTAACCTTATCCTAGATCAACCTAACCTAAATAAACCTAAATTAAACTAATCTTAATTCACGAAATGACTAATTTCACAATCTGCCTGTAACATACATATATATCTTTATTTATATATATCCATATATCGACCTATAGTTACCTACAGGTCGATAAGACATCCAACTATCTTCCTGGCACATGTATTTCATACAATGTTGTTGATAAATGGCATAAAATTTGGGATAACATGAAGATACTTTCAAAACAGCAGACAAACGGCCACTCGGCGCATGCGCAGTGAGCGGAACGGTGACTTCCAGCATAAGTCACTCCGTGCATACGACACCGGGAAACAGTTTAACAAGTGCCATAACCAAACCCAAATCGTTCGATTATTACCGGTGAGCCAGTGACTTTCGTTAGTATAATATCTTATTTCTGGAATCTTATACATCTTCTAACCTGTTATATCTTTATTTTAAAATGTAAAAATATAATGTATATGAACGATGGCTTTCCTATGCTATAATGATGCCAGAGGTATTTTGAGTGTTGGACTTTCATTTGTTTCAGACAATTCGAACACAGGCATACCAACATTACCGAAAAGTAGCTGCTGGCATACCAATCAGCTCTCGAAAGCACACGTCCGATCAGCTGTTTTAATAACAAAAATAGAATCTGACTTTCCATAGTGCAGGGGAGAGTGTTCTTTCCAGGGGCGAGCTCAATATTCTTTTGATAATACGGCCGTAAGTGTTCTTCAGCCATGGGTGAAGGAGTTTCATAGGGTTGAACAGGCTACACTTTACCAGGCAGGTGTGAGGGCATGTACCGGAACAACTGACTCATTTTCTTGTAGTCTTGTGTTGTATTGGAACAGTGAATGTGCAGCAGCCCACGGAGCCTACAGAGCTGTATTCGTTCATTTCTATGCACACAGAGTAGTACTTAACCCGCCCCGTCCCGGCCACTTTTCGACCACTGGTACCCCCCAATCCCGGGCAATTTTCGACCCTTTTTTTTTTTTTTTGCTAAAACTTTCGCTTTTGGTGAGAAACATCGAAAATTCATAGAGAAATCGCTCACCTGAGGTTTAAAATACTCATTACAGGTAGGAGAGCCTCCTTACCTTACTGGGTTTTCTATCAGGCTGGCACCAAAGAAAACGAGTTCTATGGGAGGATAACTATTTCACACCACTCATAAACGGCATTTATTTATTTACTGTTACGAATTTATATGTAGTACAAGAGTATATTGGTTTTCAAGCAGTAATATAGGCATTATAAGCATTGTTTCACTCACTAATACCTGACCTTTTTTTGCCACATTACCTGATCATCATTTCTAACTGTTTCTTCATCTAATGCTATGTAAAGTTTGTCCTCCACATTGTCATTGATTGGGGAATCACTCTGGCCCTGAATTTCGTACCGTGGCATGACATGGCTATACAGGCCAGGTCACTGATAACAGGTGAATTGCTGAGAAAAGGGCATGCAGGGGGGGGAGGAGGTCATGCTGGGTAAGGCATTGTCTCTGCCTGGCATCTTGTTGAGGAAGGTGTCCCGTGTATACGTACCAAAAATGACTCGCGAAAATTGAAAATTGTGGAAATTATGAACCTTGCAATTGCAGGACGTTGAAGTACGTCCTCGGGATTAGCTGTGACAAAACGTGAGGACGTGGAAGTACGTCCTCGGGACGGCGCGGGTTAAAGGTACAGTCCGTCGTGACGTGCAAAGTACAGGTGGACCATAAAGACTCCACAAAGTAGCTCTTGGGCAGCCCATGTTTAGCTCTTCTGTTCCTGTATCACGGGTCTCGAAGCGGGTGTGGAAGATACACAGGAGATATTCATGAAACCAACGAGTGCTGAGGATCAGTGGGGATACTGTCAGGTTGGGAAGTTGCTGCCGCTTTTGCTGAATAATTGTATACTGTTTCCAAAAGTTATCCTTCGGCACCACATCATGCTCATCACATGCTTCAGGAGAGAATGAAGGGTGGATTTTCAGTCTCGGGAATTAAAGACTACAACACGATACTTACTGTGAAAGAAAATAATGAGAGCTGCCCTTACCTCCAGCAAGAACACATTTCCAGGCCATGATGATATTTTATATGCCATGATTCTTCTTGAAGTGGAGGAATCCCTGGCTTTTCTACTGGTCTTGTCAAAATAGTTAAGGGAGGAGGAGGTGGTGCCAGCTAGCTGGTGACTTGCCCTAATCCTGATCCCAAAGCCAGAGAAAGACCAGTCTCTTGCTTGCAACTCCTGCCCAGTATCTTTGATGCCCAGTATTTGCATAATGTTTGAGAGAATGTTGAATGTACGTTATATTTTTTCATGAAAATTGCAATGTGGGTCTTGGCAGATGAGATTAATCTTATTTGCAAAGAGTTGTCCACCAGCACCGCATACGATTCCAGGCAGCACCGTGTAACGACGTTCTCTTTTACCTGGAGAATGCGTTGACACAGCTTGACGTACCGGCATTTTTCAAATCTCCATTTTTATGATCTAAGGGGCTGCCTACCCATTTTTATCCAGAAATTCCTGTCTGAGAGGAAGTTTCATATGTGTGTGTGTGTGTGTGTGTGTGTGTGTGTGTGTGTGTGTGTTCTTACCTAAGTGTTCTTACCTAATTGTATCTTTACAGGAATCAGTCAAGCTCGTACTGTCCCGTGTCTTAAACCATATTTATCGTACATATCCTTAAATTTGTGAATTGTTTTGGCACACACTATTTCATTCGGTAGTGCATTCCATTGATTAATTGCTCTGTTTGGGAAACTGAATTTCCTCACGTCTTTATCACCTCTCTTCTTATGCAGTTTTTTGCAGTGTCCTCTAGCTGATGCTTCCCCATAGGTTAAGTAATCATTTATGTCTATTTTCTCCTTCCCTGATATGCATTTATATAGCATTATCATGTCACCTCTTTTCCTTCTCTCCTGTAGTGTTGATAGATTCAGTTTATTTAGTCTTTCTTCGTAGCTTAGATCCCTTAAGCTTGGTATCCATCTTGTAGCGGCCCTTTGAACTTTTTCAATCTTGTCTATGTGTTTTTTGAGATGAGGACTCCAGACTACTGATGCATACTCCAGGGCTGGTCTAATGAATGATGTTATTATCCTTCTTAGCATGTCTTCATTTATGTATGTGAATGCTATTCTCATATTTGCAAGCAGTGTATATATGTTCCATACCTTCTCACTGATGTGGTCAGCCGGAGATAGTCTGTTATTGATAATCACACCTAGGTCCTTCTCTCTTTCTGATGTGTGTAGGGTTTTATTTCCTAACGTATAATCCCAATCAGGTCTTTTCCCACTTTTACCAAACTTGATTACATGACACTTGTCCACATTGAATTCCATTTGCCATGTATTACTCCATTCATGAAGTTTATTTAATTCTTCTTGTAGCTCTTACAAGAGTCTGTGTTAGTAATTCTCCTTTGTATTTTTGTATCATCTGGAAACATATTTAGATAGCTTTCATTTCCAGTGTTACTGTTTATATCATTTATATACACTAAAAACATGATTGGTGCCAGCACTGAACCCTGTGGTACTCCACTAGTCACTTCTGTCCATGATGAGTAGTTTCCCCTTAGTACTGTTCTCATTTCTCTTTTTATGAGAAAATCTTGCATCCAACAAAAGTTTGCCTCGAATTCCTCCTTGATGGTACAGTTTCCATAAAAGTCTTTGGTGTGGTACTGTGTCAAATGCTTTCTTGAAATCTAAATAGATACTGTCCACCCATCCTTCTCTTTCCTGTATTGTGTCTGTTACTCTGTCATAGTAGCTCAACAGATTAGTAACACATGATTTTCCATTTCTGAAACCAAACTGTCTTTCTGGTATCATACTGTGTTCTTCTAGATCATTTACCCACGCTTTTCTTATAAGCTTTTCTAATACCTTGCTTACAACACTGGTCAGTGATACTGGTCGGTAGTTGAGTGGATTTTGCCTATTCCCTTTCTTGAATAAGGGGACAATATTTGCTTTCTTCCAAAAATCAGGGAGTTTACCTTGACTCAAGTATTTCTTGAAAATTAAAAATAATGGTTTACTTAACTCCTTTGCACATTCTCGTAGCACCCAACATGAAATTTCATCAGGACCATTTGCTTTTCCTCTGTCTAATTTACTTAACTACTCCTGTATTACTTTTTCTGATATTTGTATATCTGGTAGTATGTGTGGACATGCATGTTCCACATAGTCCCTCTCAAATTTTTTTTCTTCTGTAAAAACTGATTGGAAATTCTTATTTAGTGCTTCACAAATATCTTTCTCTTGTGTATAGGTGATTCCCTCGTCCATAATGGATGGTATTATATCTTTTACTTTGGTTTTGCTTCTGATGTAGCTGTAAAATAGCTTCGGTTGATCACTACTTTAATTTATTATATCCTCCTCAAACTGTTTTTGGGCTTCCCTCCTTATTCTTGTATACTCGTTTCTTCCCTGTTTTTAATTATTATATGCCCTTTCACTATTGTGTCTTCTTTATCTTTTCCACAACAAATCTCTTCTTTCTTCTGATTTTTTACATTTTGTAATGAACCATTTCTGTATTTTCTTATCTGCTTCTTTGTGCTGTGGGATGTCCTTCTAGACTCCTATTTCATAAAATTCACAGAAATTTTTATATACAGCATTTAAATCTTGTCCTCTAAGCTCATTTTCCCAATCAACTTCTAAGAAATACTTCTTTATGTCTTGATAATTTCCCTTTTTATAGTTTAGGCTCTTTTTGTAACTTTCATTGCTGTTAACTATGTCATATGCTATCCTGAAGTTTCAGTTTAGTACTGCATGATTGCTTTTGCCGAGTGGAGGGTGATATATGAAACTGTCAATATCATTTTCTTGCCTAGTAAATATGAGATCTAGCATTGAAGGTACATCGAGTCCTCTTTTTCTGGTGGTTTCCCTCACATGTTGCGTTAGGAAAAACTCTTGCACGAGATCCAGGAGCTTTTGGTCCCAACAGCTTTCTTGGCTGATTATATCTAGAGTATTCCAATTTATATTTGTATTAAAATCTCCAGTTAGTATAATTCTTTCCGATTTCTCTACCATTTTATGTGGTAATGCTCTTAAACTCTGAATTGTACTCTCTGCCAGGTCCTCATATTCGTCTCTTTCCCATGTGTTTGATCTGAGTGGCATGTACAAATTGGCTACAATTACCTTCCCTTCAGATGTGTTGATCTCTGTTGTAATCAGTTCTACTTGTGAGGGTATATCTAGTTTTATTTCATTGACTTTTAGATTTTTCTTAGTTAATATTATAATTCCTCCTCCTTTTTTTAAGTTTCTATCTCTTCTCCATATATTGTATTCCTCTAAGTTTAGTATGTCATTGGATATCCTTGGGATTAATATTGTTTCAGTTAGGCATATTATATGTGGTTCATTTTCTCTGACACAATCATTCATCTCTAATAATTTAGATACCATTCCAAACACATTCGAGTACATCAACTTTATCATCTTGTTGTGTGTGTGTGTGTGTGTGTGTGTGTGTGTGTGTGTGTGTGTGTTCTGTCACCTGTTTACCCAGCAGAATGGAGTGCCTCAAATGAGTGTTTTGATTGTGGCATTATTTGCTGCTGCAGTGTATGGGAAGGAGTGAAGAACTGCCCCACTGAGGATGACTTCTCTCTTCGTTTGCTGGATCTTGGACTGTTTGTTGATGGCAGAGTCCCGGCTGCAACTTACAGCAGAAATTCCCTTCTCCTGCTCCATCAAGTTTTGGTATTGTCCAAGCTCGAATATGGTTGTAAGGTGCACTTACTTCACAACTGCTACTGGGGGGTTCAGTGCCTTGGACTCTGTACATCAAGCACGCCTTCATTTGGCTACAAAAGTATTTTCAACTCCCCTGTCCCATGCCTGCTTGTAGATACATGATTATTGGGGCTAGAGCCACGCTGTTGGTACAGATTCCATAGGTTTCCTGAAACCCCAGCACATGTCTGTGCCTGTAGTTCTACCAAGCACCCAATTTATGACATCCATCTATGATTATCTTGCACCTTTAGTTATAGGGCAAAGGAAGTCATGACCGATCTCAGCCACCCACATACTCCTGTCCTGGGCATGAGGACATTGTCCTTCTACCCTCGGTGTTGCCTGAAGTAAGATTTTGCCGGCATGTCTCGGATTCTAAGGTTGTGGAGTCCGATATGGTGATTCACACTCAGTTGTTATTTCGTCCTGCCTTCTATACTGGGTCTGTCTCAATTTTCCCAGTTGGCTCAAAGTTTGATGGTAAAATTGAATTTGGCGTCGTCTTCCCTAATTTTAGCCAGTGTGGCACCTTACCCTCTTCAGCCCCAATGTTGACTCCTAAGCTGTCAGCAGTTTGGGTGGCACTTTAACTTATCCTTAATTATGAGGCAATTAGTTTTACTGTTTTTAGCGGCTCCAGGACAGTCTTGCCTGCCCTTGAGCACTGTAAGGCCCCAGTCACACTGTGGGTATGACTTATCACAAACCACCCACGACCTGCAAGTCGTGGGTGGTTTTGGTGAGGTTTACGACCAGTCTTCATATGTCTCAGTCTAGCCACATGCCACCATGGCGACCAAAAAGTCGTTGCGAGGTTTTTTGTGCTGCACGAAAAACCTCCCCGTGGCCACTGATATCGTGGCATGGAAGCCGCCCGGTGGGCAGCTGGACTGCTTCTGGCTGGCTTACGGACTGCAACTGGTCGGCGACACCTGATTTTTAAGTGGTGGTAGCTATCCAGACAGAGGCCGGTCACTCACCACTCTGTGCGGTGGCTGTCCATACTCCTTCAAGGCAACGACTGGACTGCGGCAGCCGCCGTCCACAAGCCTCCTGTCAGGGGTGGTGGTTGAAGTCCAGCCGCCATCCAGCCAACAATTGGTCAAACGACAGGTGGTGGGCTGGACCGAGACCAGCCATCGGCCAATCCGTGGCTGGTGTCAGTCCAGTGGTCGCGGTCTAAACTGCGACAGGACGTGGACCGGCCGCAGTTTGTCAATGGCCTGTCAACGACCAGCCGGCCACCCGTCGGTGTCTTGACCTGTGTGTACCTTCCCATGGTCATTGTTCGGCCGCCTACTGGATGGACGCTGGAAGGATACTGGACAACCACCGGTAGCCGATCGGTGGCACGACTGCTCGGAGACCTCCGTGATCATGGACTGGTTTCGCAATTTTCAGGTTTGCTTCGTACCTGCAGTGTGACTGAGGTTTAACTCACGCCATCCCCTGGTTTAGGAAATTTTTGAAAATCTGCTCCTCATGGGTTATCATGACCAAGGAGTTTCGTTTTTTTCGGTGCCATCCCAAGTTGGACTGAAGGAAAATAAATATGTAGAAGAGGTAGCAAGGGCAGCAGCTACCTTTGATGCCTTTATCAAATTTCTTCCCCTCATGGATTACTTCCTTGTGCTGGCAGCATGTCTGGGATACATTTCCCGTTCCAAGCAAGCTCCAGATGGTGATGGTGGTAGCATGTGCTTGGGCCTTTACAAACATCTGGCATCACTAAGAAGTTGCTGTGACCTGCCAATAGATCAGTCATACCTGATGTATTGCCATCTCCAGGAGGAAAGACCCCCTCCCTGTTGTGATGATTGCCTGGTTCCTCTGGTTGTGAGCCTCTTGCGTGAGTTTCCCAATCTATGGGATACTCGTCGTTGATTCTTCAGGTATACGTTAGTCCTCGGAGAGCTGGTGTGTATTAAAGAACGAGCCACATTCGCCTATGTTAGAAAAGCAAGCTTCCTCACTCAGCTTTAGTTTTTATCCACAGTATTAACTGTATTTGTTTGAAGTGTACTTTGTGATGAGTTCTTGACACACACACACACACACACACACACACACACCGTATTATAATATAGTTATTTTCTTCATACTTTGTGGTGTGTTTGTGACATTTTTATATGGATTTTCGTCCCAGATGACTGTACTGTACTTGTTTAATATAATATAATATAATATATATATATATATATATATATATATATATATATATATATATATATATATATATATATATATATATGACAGTGGCCACCTATTTTACTACAGAGGAAGGGAAAATGAAAGAGTTAGTGGTGTAGGATTTCTAAATAACAGAAATTTTGCAGACAACATTGTTAAATTCAGCAGTGCATCTGACAGAGCAGCAGTGGTTGTAATTAGACTGTGCAAAAAATATACTCTGAATGTTATACAAGTATATGCACCATCTTTTCAGAGCTCAGATGAAGAAATTGAAACATTCTATGATGACATCTCACAGATTATGGAAGAAGAATAGACCACCTATACTATACTCATGGGAGACTTCAATGCAAAAGTAGGAAAATCAAAAAATGGAGAAGCATGTATGGGAAAATTTGGAGTGGGAGAAAGGAACGAAAGAGGAGAAATGTTGGTAAACTTTGCAGAGATGTTTAACATAGGAATAACGAACACATTCTTTCACAAAAGAAAAGAGAGAAAGTGGACCTGGAGAAGCCCAAATGGAGAAACAAAGAATGAAATCGACTTCATTATAACAAATAAGAATAACACAATCACAAAAGTCACAGTTATCAACAAAGTAAATATTGGAAGTGACCATAGAATGGTGGGTTGCACAGCAAGATTCAATTTCAAAAGTGAAAGAAAGATGATAAAAGACAAAAAGATATGCCCAATAAAAGTCAGCGAAAACAAAGCAGCTTTTCAGTTGGAAATAAGGAACAGATTTCAGGCTCTCAGTAATACTGAATGTGACATTGATGAGTTGAATGACAGACTAACAAAAGTTCTAAAAGAATCAGCGGAGGTAGTAGGAAAACCTAACACAATCAAAGCCGGGAAGTATTGAGAGAAGACACCTGAGCTTATGAAAAAAAGAAAGGTAATGACAGTAAGCAACGTTGGGTCTGGTTAGTACTTGGATGGGTGACCGCCTGGGAACACCAGATGCTGTTGGCATCCCTACGTCAAGTGGGGTTGGTGGAGGATTAGTGCCCCTCCCTGTAAAACAATTAACTCTAAGCCCTTGGCCACCCTGTCTGGGATACATGGCGTCTAGCAATGAATGAATGAAAAATGACAGTAAAGACAAAGAAAGATGAAATAGAACGAGCAGAATTAAATAAGCTTATCAACAAAAGACAAAGAGAAGAAAAAAGAAAGAGAAACATGGATCAAATCAAAGAAACCATCAAAAAAGGAAAAAGTCTGAAGCAGGTCCGAAATAAAATAGCACTTGGAAAGTAACAAATTACATCACTAAAAGACAAAAACGGTGAAGCCATTAAATGCAGAGATATGATGCTGAAGAGAGTTGAAGAATCTTACAAAGAACTGTATGCATCAAAGACAATAGTACCAATAGCTAACTTTTCTGTTGACACAAGTGAAATACTTGAGATAACACCAGGCGAAGTAAATATTTCTCTTAAAAATATGAAAAGAGGGAAGGCTCCGGGAGAAGATGGAATAGTAGCGGATTTACTGTTGGATGCAGGAGCAGAAGTACAAAATAGGCTTGCTCACTTATTTACCCAATGTATAAAACAGAAGAAAATTCCCAAAACATGGTGTAATGCAATTGTTATTCTACTTTATAAAAAAGGCGATTCAAAAGCCCTTAGTAACTATCGACCCATTAGCTTGCTATCAATCATTTACAAACTTTTCACTAAAGTCCTTACAAAAAGAACAGCTACAGATTTGGAGGAAAACCAACCTCGTGAACATGCAGGATTCCGATGCGGGTATTCGACCACTGATCATCTGCACACAATGAATCAGCTAATTGAGAAAACTACAGAATATAATAAACCACTATGCTTAGGTTTTGTTGATTACGAAAAGGCTTTCGACTCAGTGGAGCACATAGAAATTATAAATTCATTGCGAGAACAAGGAGTGAATAAGAACATTGTAAAACTGCTCGAAAACATATATAAAGTGGGAAGTGCTACAGTTAAATTACATAAGGACTCAGAGAAAACTAAGATTGAGAAGGGTGTGGGTCTGGGAGACACAATTTCACCAAAGTTATTTACAGCATGCCTAGAAAGTATTTTCAGAAAGCTAGACTGGGAAAACAAAGGAGTAAACATAGATGGAGAAAAGCTAAACCATTTAAGATTTGCAGATGACATTGTCCTAATCTCAGAAAAAGCAGAGACGTTGCAAGAAATGTTAAATGACCTGAACAGAGAAAATCTCAAAGTAGGACTGAAGATGAACCGGAGTAAAACTAAAGTAATGTTTAATCCTCAAACACCAAAGAGCGTCATAAGAATAAGAGGAGAAATTCTTGAAGAAGTTGAGGAGTACAATTACCTGGAACAAATACTAAAATTAACGAAAGATAATGATAGCGAAATAAAAAGACGCATTACAATTGGATGGAAAGCTTTCGGTAAACATAGGGACATTATGAAAAGTAGCTTGCCAGTTTGTATGAAACGAAAAGTATATAACGAATGTATAATTCCAGCTATGACGTATGGTTATGAGACTTGGAAACTGACAAAATCGATGGAAAATAAATTAGTTCGTTCTCAGAGAGCAATGGAAAGGTCAATGTTGGGAATATCTTTAAGAGACAGGAAAAGATCAACTTGGGTGAGAGAGCAGACTAAAGTCAAAGATATTATAGAAGTTATAAAAGAACAGAAATGGAGGTGGGCAGGCCATGTAGCAAGAATAAGGATAATCGATGGAGCAATAGGTTGATTGACTGGACACCAAGAGATGGTAAGCGTAGCAGAAAAAGGCCAGACAGGAGGTGGAGAGATGAGATAGAGAAATTTGCAGGGACAACGTGGCAAAGATTGGCTCAGCGAAGGAATTCGTGGAGAAGGTTGGGGGAGGCCTTTGTTCAGCAGTGGACTTATAGTGGCTGATGATATATATATATATATATATATATATATATATATATATATATATTTCTTTACCTATCTATCTATATATATATCTATATCTATCTATATATATATGTGTGTGTGTGTGTGTGTGTGTGTGTGTGTGTGTGTGTGAATATTTAAAAGTTAGAACTATGGATGTTATAAATTCCCTTGTGATGGAATGTGCTGTGTTGAGAATGAATGTACAGTTTTATGTTAATGACGCTATTCTCTTAAGTGAAGACGCATGGTTTTTGAAGAGTAATGGAGTCAAATACTGCATAGTGCGGCGAATCAACAGGCGCTGGATAACGTGAACGGTCAAATGTGTCAAGACAATGTGATGACAAAAGATTTGATTTTAGAATTTGACGTGTTTGGAGGAGAATCCTGAGATATTTTAGACTTATGGAGTGAATGCAGATTGGGAGATTAAGGAAGGCGAGAGAGGGAAATGGGAACCAAATATAATGTGTGGGGACTAGGTAGAATGGTATGCAAAAAAGAACATTGTAGGTTGGAAAAACGGCCGCATAATGTAGAAGAATGGGTGGACGTAGAGGTTAATATGTTTATAGCCGCCCCTTCCTTCACTAGTGTGTTTGAATATAAAGATATTCATATTTGGAACAAACTCTTCATCAAATGCTCATTATACCTTCACTGGAATCGATGTCTTTTATCCAACTCATGTTTTTTTCTCTTCTATCGCTCAGAGTTAACGTGAAGTAAGTGACTCGGTGAGTGCTTGTGATGGTGATGGAGCGGCTAAGTGATAATGGTAATGAAGGTGATACTGGAGTGACTGGGTGAGTGATGCTTGTAGTGAAGTAATGTCATCATATGACTCAGACCTCCCTCCACCATTTGTGGGTTTGTGTATAAAAAGAGCTACTGTAGGGTAACACACACAGACGAACTGTGGTAACTTTGATGAAGTTGCGACCTTGTATCTCAGATTAGTAAGTTGCCAAATCATCAGAGGCTGAAAAGCCCAAACTGCGCCTTTACTTCTGATGCTCTTTCAACATCCACACCCATTCATTGTTGCCGGATTGTTTCCCACAGAAACGGATGTATCAAGCGCAAAAACTGCTAAATGCTGGCTAAAATGAAAACAACATGGCTAGAGATTAGGCTAGCTATTCAATATATATTGTATACAACTGTACACAACTTCACATTGAAAAATATTTAATTAACGTTTTCCATATTAACTCATCTTTTTATATACATCTCGTGTAAGAGAATGCTCAGTACCTCATCATCATCTTTGTTACTTGCAGTGGACGATGTTAAGGTTTATCTGGTGCCTTACCGTAGGATTCGCGTACGTATAACTTGAGGTTACAATGTCGCGGGCATTATTTTAGAAACATATGTTACACAATTTTTTAACATCCTTTTAAGGCCATGGTGGCTGTGAAACATGGCATTAATAATGTATGTTTTAAATTTATTCCTTTGCTTTACCTTAAACAATTTTGCCAAAACACTGCAATTTTTGCATTAAGTGCGGCAGAGTTAGGGTGGTTAATGCATCAGATAACAACTGTAACAATTCGAGTTTACAGCATCTTTGTATCTGTGAACTTCGACCCAAAAGTTTATCGTGCCCTGAGTTTCACATTATATCACTGGTGTTATACTTGAACAGTGAAGTTAAGTATTTGTCATGTCTCTTGCATTAACATTTAAATATTCTAGCAGAAGTGTACTGGAGTTTTTCACTGCATGCAAAACATTTGAGACACTTAAATGAGACACAATGTATTCAATACCCGTACTGTACATTAACAGGAAGTCGCTGGCGAAGTTGCTGGATCGGTTATCAGAAACTCAGAGCATCAATCCCGAAAGTTTTGCTCTTGCTCCACAAATTAATGTGCTGTCAGTTCTGATAACATTCTCTCGATTTCGTAACCACGATGCAGTTTTGGTGCTAGATAATCCTCCAAGTTGCAGGTGAAGGAATCTTTGCAATGTTGATGAGAAGGTAGTGTGATTATATTCACTAACACTTCAGTCAGAAGAGTCAGATCATCCAATAACTTCGTGTGGTCACACTCCGTAGATTCAAACGCGTTCTTCACCCTTTGAATGCCACTTACAACAGACTTCATCACCTTCTGAACGCCACTTACAACAGACTTCTTCACCCTTTGAACGCCACTTAGGCTACAACAGACTTCATCACCTTCTGAACGCCACTTACAACAGACTTCATCACCCCTTGAACGCCACTTAAGCTACAACAGACTTCTTCACTCTTTGAACGCCACATACAACAGACTTCTTCACCTTTTGAACGCCAGTTAGGCTACAACAGACTTCATCACCTTTTGAACGCTACTTACAAGAGACTTCATCACCCTTTGAAAGCCACTTACAACAGACTTCTTCACTCTTTGAATGCCACTTACAACAGACTTCTTCACCCATTGAACGCCACTTACAACAGACTTCTTCACCCTTTGAATGCCACTTACAACAGACTTCTTCACCCTTTGAATGCCACTTACAACAGACTTCTTCACCCTTTGAACGCCACTTACAACAGACTTCTTCACCCTTTGAATGCCACTTACAACAGACTTCTTCACCCTTTGAATGCCATTAACAACAGACTTCTTCACCCTTTGAACGCCACTTACAACGGACTTCAAAAACATCATGTATGCATGGATTAATTCATCACTGTACACGGCATATGTTTATGATGTATGTCACCTTTCAGATAATTATGATACCCAAACATTTTTAGCTCTAACCATTGGTCACAGCCGTTACACTGCAGAAGCAATTAATAGTCAACGGGAATGACAGAGGCAGACCTGAACACTCGGAAATGGCTCATGTCCATCAAAAACGAGCTAGAACTGGTTCATGTATGCTTGCTACCTTGAGGAAGATCTTGCAAACGAGTTGTAAGCTTCACTAACAAGGAAACCCTAAGCATGATTGCAGAGCTTGAATGTTTTTTTTTTTTATGCGAGGAAGAAGGAACCAAAGGCCATGAGCCCGGAGTAACAGTTCCCTCAAAGAGAAAAACAAAATACAATAGAGAGCCAAATTCAAGATCCGATCATTTTGAGATGCCTGGACACACTGCGTTTGAAAGACTGGAGATCATAGGCAGCAGGAAATACAGACAGAGGGAGACAGTTCCAGAGCTGACCTGTTGCATAAATGAAAGACTGGGAGTAACGGTTAACTCTTGCATTAGAGAGTTGGACAGAAAAGGGATAAGAGTTTGCTGCCAGACGGGTGCTACGCGCCCGTCGTAGAGGTGGAGGAATGCAAGCAGACAGTTCAGAGGAGCAGTGACCATTAAAGTAGCGACAGAAAAGAGAAAAAGATGCAACCGTGCCGCGAAGAGACAGAGGTTGAAGGGAGTCAGTAAGAGGAGGAGAGTTAATGAGACGAAAAGCCTTTGACTCCACCCTATTGAGAAGAGCTGTATGTGGGGAGCCTCCCCATACATGAGAGTTGTACTCCACACAGGGGCGGATAAAACCCCTGTATAGAGTCAACAATTGTGCAGGGGTAAAGAAAGAGCGGAGTCGGCTTAGCACACCCAATCTCTTGGAAGCAGATTTTACAAGAGATGTAATATGATCTTTCCAAGATAAGTCCCGAGTAAATGAAACCCCAAGCATGTTCAATGATGATGCAGGATTAAGCTGAATATTATTAAACATTAGTGGGTATACCTGTGGAAGATTTTGTCGGGTTGATAGGTGTAAGAACTGAGTCTTAGATGCATTAAAAACAACCATATTATTTTTACCCCAGTCAGAGATACGAGCCAAGTCAGACATTAGGTGTGCCATAGCCTCATCCCTTGTTTGCTGAAGTAACTGTTGAGATGGGCGTTGCGGGAACCGAATGGATAGGTGAAGGGTGGAGTCATCAGCGTATGAGTGGATAGGGTTAGATGTACAGCTTAGATCATTGATGAATAAAAGGAAGAGAGTTGGTGATAGGACAGAGCCCTGAGGAACATCACTGTTGATAGATCTAGGAGAAGAACGATGGCCGTCTACAACAGCGGCTATAGAACGACCAGAAAGGAAGCTAGCAATGAGGGAAAGATAGAAGGATAGAAACCGTAGGAGGGCAGTTTGAAAATTAAAGATTTATGCCAGACTCGATCGAAAGCCTTTGAGATGTCAAATGCAATGGCAAAGCTTTCGCCAAAGTCCCGAAAGGAGGATGACCAGGAGTCTGAAAGGTAGGTGAGAAGATCGCCAGTGGAGCGTCCCTGACGGAACTCATACTGACGATCGGAAAGAAGGTTGTGATAGGACAGATGCCTTAAAATTTTTCTATTGAGAATTGACTCGAAAACTTTTGAAATACAGGACGTTAAAGCAATTGGACGATAGTTGGAGGGTTGGGAGTGGTCACCCTTCTTTGGGACTGGCTGAATGAGAGCAAACTTCCAGCAAGAAGGAAAGGTACAAGTTGACAGACAAAGGCAAAAGAGTTTGCCTAGGCAGGGTATAAGCACAGAAGCACAGTTCTTGAGAACAACAGGAGGGACCCCATCAGGCCCATATGCCTTGTTAGTACTGAGGCCAGTGATGGCAGAAAATACATCAACTGAAGAAATTTTAATGTCAGCCATTAGGAAGTCAGAGGGGGGAAGTGATGGAGGAAGAGCACCGGAATCGTCTATGATGGAATTGGAGGAGAAAGTCCGTGTGAAGAGATCTGCTTTATCAGTAGAAGAAATAGCTACAGAACCATCAGAGTAGAAAAGAGGAGGGAAGGATGATGAGGTAAAGTTGTTTGAAAGATTTTTGGCAAGGTGCCAGAAGGAGCAGGAAGAATTCGAGTTGGAGAGTTGAGAGCATTTAGTATGGATGAAATTATTTTTAGTAGAGCGAAGAACAGACTTAGCACGATTCCGGGCAGAAACGTACAGATGATGTGTTAACTGAACTGAATAAGGAATAGATCTGATATTATCTAAAGAAAACTCTTCCTTCAATTCATGGGAAACTCCACTGTTTATTCCAAAAGCCACACTCGCGTTGTCGGTAATGATGACTTCAGAGCATCAACAATACCATTTGCATCACATTCACATAGAGGTGTTATCTGCATTAAAGTTGAAACTTTCCTGTAATAATCACTGAAATAGTGTACAGCTAACCCACGGTATTTATTAACAATGTGTCTGTAAGCTCGCCCAAAAATATCTTAATTCCTGTCAACAATGTCCTTTTTTCAGTGTTACAATGAAGTCGATGTCTTGTCACTGAAGCATTTTTTTTACAACGTCTACTAGATCTTTAGAGGAATAAGTGGGACAATGTTTGGCAATGAAGAGGGTTTATATGGCTTCAGCTAGAGCCACATCACGATATTTTTCAGCTTTGGGAGAGTATAGTTTTACGTGTCGAAATCACTCAAATGCTTATTACATTTTCTTTGTACTTTTATATCACAAAATTATACCTTTAATTTTATGTTACAGCTCATAAAATGAGTACTGTGTTCATTAATTGGAACCACTGAAATCCATTGTTTGTATATATCCTCATGCAGCCACTGTCTTCTAAATTTTTGTGAGTAATATTGTTGCCTAAGGATTTCTCCAGAAGTAAAGCACTGCCCCGTGTCCCTCATCACATCGGCCTTCCTTTCAGAGGTGGTTACTCAAACTGAAGGAGACGGGGTGGTCACGCAAACAGACTATAAGACGCCGCTCACATGAACAGGTTTTGTTCAGTATAATCTTTCTGGTCTCCTCCCTTTCACACACCCTCCTAAACCCTGACTGATTATCTTAGATACCGTATTATGACTACACTCACTGAAGATCGTATATTCAGTAATCATTGAGAACTACATCAAGTATTGAAAAAAATTCTTTCATTTTGGTTAGTGATCCTCTGGGCTGCGAGAAAAGGGTGAACTGAACAATACTGCATCCCAAGTTTACTGTCTCAGTAATGTCTTCGTTGAAATATAATAAATATTTTCAGATTACTGTTTGATTTCAAAAATGTCCTAGAAACGGCAGGGCCGAGAAGAGAGGGGGGAGGGAGTGTCCGAAGGGGGCCCGAACCCTCGAAGACAGTGTTACAAAGGAGGAAAATGTAACACTCTGTAACAACACGGATTTTAAACTTCACGAAACATGATTTTAGTTTGTTCAACTGTTTGACACATCAGGTTATATGTTTCTGTAGTTGGTGCTTTGCTAACAAATGACAGAAACATATAATGTCATGTGAACAACTGTTTTTGAAATTTTGTTTAGTGTTCATGGAATTTACATAAATAACCTTGTAATATGTATCATGCATTACATGAATGGAGTACAGTATCCACATGTAAATTTTTGCATGAATACATGACAGATGAGTGTAAACTTTAAAGTATTCATTTGTTTCCTTCCATTGCTATACTGTATTTCTCATCTTTACATTTATGTATTTATTGCCAGACACCATAATTCTGTAAGGGGTGGCTGTTTGACTTTGAGTTAGTTCTTTTATGGGGAGGGGTACTAACCCTCCGCCAATCCACTTGTTGACACCTAGGGAACACTTATGGGTTGGTTACATGGTTACCACCGAACGTTATAAATGGTTTCCTGACTTACAGGAACAGATTATGCTCGTGACTCAATGTAAAGCTACCTGAAAAGGAAAGAGGGGTAATAAAGAATGACAGGAAAGATGGAAGAAATAGGATGAGAGGATGGCAGACACAGACAAAGAATGATAATGGTGCAGGAAGAAGTAGGCAGCACTACATCAAGTGAGCAGATTATGGTCACCACCACCTACCAACATTTTCTTTACATAATATACTTTAATTTCATTTTAGTTATTATTGTTATTTTACAGATAGGGAGGGAAAGGTGCTATGGTGCACCAGGAATCTTTGGCAGTACATCATTGTGCCGTGACAAACTGGTTAGGCAGCAGTCTAGCCGTGAGCCAGACTTCGAGTATGATGATCAACTCAACACAGTTTTCAGGGGAAGTGGGACCCATTGTCAATAATCATGCCCCAGGCCTGGTGATGGCTGTCAGCGGCCATGGGCAATGGCCAAACCCTGTGGGTTTTTTATCTTTTATCGGCTGTCGGCTTGATGAAGTATGTTCTGGCAAGCTGTAGCAATATTTATTAAGCTAAATGTAGGCGAATAATGGCTAATCTGGAAAGACTGATCCCGTTTAACACCATGCACAGGTTTATCATTTTACCTCAACCATTCCTGGTATGCAATCTGCAAATACCTTAAAACCATATCTGGCCTTCATCGATCCAAAATATCCTTCGGCCACTTCACAAGAAAATGATTTGTTTCACAGCTTTCTTACCTACAGTCTTTAGCTTTGGTTAATATTCTCGCCTCTCAGCCTCCAATATTCATTCATATTCACTCTGCATACCTCAATAAAATACAGTAGTCATAAAAACATTATACCATTCTTTCAACATTCTCATCTTAATAACACCTTCAAGCACAATTCAGTCTTCTGTTATGTATGTCTGGGTTGAATATATATATATATATATATATATATATATATATATATATATATATATATATATATATATATATATATATACACACATAAATATATAACCGAGTTATAATAATGTTTTTGTCCATTTGTGAAATGCGATTTACTATGAAGAAATATTTTGATGCATGTACTTTTGATGCTATCTATAGTATTTCTCCCCTGGCACATCAAAAGGACCTATTATATATTCACAGGTCCCGTACCAAATCTGAGGTTCAAATATTTTATCACAAACAGTCCATACATTAACTCCTTAACCCATTGTGTCTGGTTGTCATGTATACATGTTGTCCCGTGGCTGTCCAGGTGATATATATATATATATATATATATATATATATATATTATACAATCTAGTAATTTGCCCCGTTGTCTGAATATTCAGCTGGTTTTTTCCACCACATGCAACCACTGGCAACCTCCAGCATGCATCCTAGTCACACTCCAGTTGCCTTCATACCTCCGTCATGGATAGACCTACACAAAAATATTTCCCTGTGGCTGGACCTTCAGCTGAGTGCCTGCAGCTGCCGACTTACACACCAATGAAGTCTGAAGGCCCGAAAAGGAAAGTCCTTAGTGATAGTGCGATAGGGAGAGAGTTGGGCCTGCCTCATCACCAATAGTGTGTGAGGAAAGTAACTCCTCCTCTGACAAAAGTCACCTTGTCATGCTGAGTGTGGAAATGTATGCATCAAATGAGGAGGGTGACCATGAGTTCTCCACTGTGCTACAATCTTTTTCCTCTGCACGATCATCAGCCTTTTCTGATGGTGGAAATGGGTCAGATGATATTGATGATCCTACTGAAGGGGATATTCGCACAACGGAGAAGATGGAAGAGGAGGTAGGGAGTAAAGAAAGAGAGGAGATGGAGGGTGGCGGGAGGAGGAAACGCCACAGGATGATCCTCTCACCAGTGCGTGACTCAAGGCTTACTGTTGAAATTTCCACACATCCTACCACAACACTAGCCTCTCCCACACGTCCTGCATCTTTAACTTCCTCACCACATGCCTCACCACACCGGCCTGCCTCACCACGTGCCTTGCCACATCAGCCTGCCTCACCACGTGCCTCACCATGCCAGCTTGCCTCACCACCTGCCTTGCAACATAACCCTGCCTCATCACCAAGTAGCCTACATTGGTTTATGCAGGTGCAGGGGCACAGTGATGATCATTTTATGGCAAGCAGGCATGTACCCGTCCCAGAGTTTCACCATGGCCATCACCACAATCACCATCACCAGCATCATCAACATCACCACCACCATCACCTGCCTCATCTAGTGAGCATTTGGTGGACTTGCCACCACGGCACCATGCTAGGGACTGGAGCAGGGCACGGGGCAGGCCACGTGAATGGCAGGCAAGGCAGGGACCAGGGGTGGGTATGTTGGAAATATTTGCCTGGGAGGAAGGGACAGTGTTTCAGCCCGATATACCTGTGTTTGATGACATAAATGACAGTGTGCTGTCAGAATTCCTGTGCTGTGCATCATCCGCCTCTGTTGATTTTTTCATTTTTTTTTTTTACAACAACAGTAATGCCAATCATTGTCAAGGAAATGAATGCATTCAGGGAATTCTGCTGCAACTGGGGTGAAACCTCGCACATAAGAGAGAATGAAAAGATGAAAGCACGGACAGTGACGAATATTAGTGAGATGTATGTTTGGCTAGCACTGACCATATTGATGCCTCACATCAAAAGCATAATATTTATGATTATTGGCTAGTGGCTGACATCACTGCGACACCGATGTTTGGTAAGTATATGCCATGGGACAGGTACCTCGACATCCTCAGGTACCTGCATTTCTCCACCAATATGGGCCAACATCCAAATGATAGGCTATGGAAAACTTGCTCAATTCTGGAAATTCGGATCTTATTTCAGGCCATTCCAGATGGTTGTTATTAACGATTCGCTTGTTCTGTTCAGGGGACGTCATGCCTTCATACAGTACATTCCCTCAAAGAGACATTGTTTTGGAATTAACTTTTTTGTTTTGTGTGACTGCAAGACTTGCTTTGTGTTAGATTTTATTGTGCATACAGCAAGTAATGCAGAGTTATCGAAGGATGAGCCCCATGGCTTCTCGGGTTCAGTTGTGAAAAAGCTCACGGACAGGTACTTTGGTGGTAGCCATATCCTGTTCATCGATTATTACTACACAGTGCCAAGTCTTGCAAAGTACATGCAAGGACATAAAATTGGATCATGTGACACTGTCCGTGCAAAGAGGAAACATTGGCCATCCTTTCCCAAGGGCACCGTGAAGGGGGAGTGCAGGATTTTGAAATCGGGTAAACACCTTGCTATTCACTGGCATGATGAGAGAAAGGTGAATGTCCTCCCCAAGGTCCATGAAGGTAAGGTGGTAGACACAGGCAAGGTCGATAAGAGAACGAGGCAGCCAGTCTTCAGCCTGATGTCATTATAGACTATAACATCAACATGCGACTCATGATAAATCTGATATGCAGATCAGCACCACTCACTGTCTGAGGTGATGCTGTAAGTGGTACAAGAAGGCATTCTTACATGTACTTGACATCTGTGTACTGAATGCCTTCATTCTGTATAAGGATGTAACACAGACCAGCACATCCCTCAGAGTAGTTTAAGAAGGATGTAATTTACAGCTTCCTGGAGAGATAAGGCCAAGTAACGCCTTCAGTGAAACGGAAGCACATTGTACAGCAACTGCCTGATTGGCCATTGTGCTGAGCAGTGTTGTAGGTCTCGAGACCAGTTTGATGTGGTCTTGATCTTGGTCTCGCTTGATGTGGTCTTGGTCTTGATCTTGGTCTAGAAGCTTCTCTTCTTGGAGTTTTGGCTCGAGACCTGGTCAAGATCAGCATTACAAAGTGAATCACGGCGTGTGGAAAGGCGGAATTTATGATCATACATGGAGAAAAATCATGGCTGATTCGATTCACGGTGCGCCATACAGTGTTGTACTGTCTATAGATACTGTCTGGCTAGCGCTACGGTGATGATGCATGATCTAAGCCCTGCGAGTACCGATAGTGCGTGTGAATCAAGACAGCATGCATGATATGGCCTTTCTCGCAGTGATAATCTGCATTTGCACGCACACACGTTTTCAGCTCTGTTCACCTCCATGTACTTCATATACGTGTATGGTGTATGCAATCCCCAAACCTTTCGTTCACGTACACCACAGGTTTAGCTAGTTCGCTTAGAAAACGTAACCACAAGAATGTCTATTTTCCTATGTTTGTTTCTTCATGCCAGTGAATCAATAAAAGCAGAAATATTTCACCTAGATGTTCAGCTGTTCACGTATATTAAATTTTGTAACCATATTTCCTCCCTTACAGGGGCGTAGACAGGATTTTGGAATAATATGGGCCAAGTCAGACATCAGTGGCTTCCAACCTTTCAAGTTATGACCCTTCAGAGCTTCCAAATGGCTATCACGG
Source organism: Coenobita brevimanus (assembly GCF_032717465.1). Taxonomy (NCBI): domain Eukaryota; kingdom Metazoa; phylum Arthropoda; class Malacostraca; order Decapoda; family Coenobitidae; genus Coenobita; species Coenobita brevimanus. Next base: position 28,653,046 of record NC_136993.1, read on the forward strand.
AGGCCTGCAGTGACTTCTGTGACATTTTTAGAAGAAATCAGAATATTTTCTAGTGTTTCATAGCACCCTTGTATTTCATACAGCTTATTCGCCTATGTGCGGGGGGCCATGGCCATGTGGCCCAGTGGCGTTTCTAGCCCCACTAAAATGGAGGGATGGCCACTTGGGGGTCGATAAATCATCTGTAGTAGCAGGAAGGGCAGTGAGCAGACACGAATGAAGGCCCCTTTCAAGAACGAAAGTTAGTGAAAACTGTTCTCTTAAACAAATAGTGGGTATGACCGTAAGAAGTATTTGGAGCACTTATGGAAGTAAAATATATATTTTATATTTATGAATATTTTTTGCTTCCCACCTCTGTATCCCGAAACCCCTTTGGTCTCTTGTGTAATTATCCTGAAAAACGAAAGATGAATATGTTGTGTTTGGAACGTTTGGGCACGAGTAAAGCTCGGAGAGAAGTGCAAAAATTAGTTTTCCGAAAACCAGCTTTCGCATGAGGAAGATACAGCTATCCATGAGTATGATGGCAATGACGAAGTATGCAACACCACACATTATAACTTCAAAATTGTATTTTAAAAAGTTAAAAAACTTTAAAAACTTTCAAAAGCCTTAACATCTGTGTGCAGGGCTGTGGAGAGCTATGACTGCGCCCTGGGGTGCCTGGAAAACGTTTGACACAGGCCAGAAAAAGATTCAATATTGCCCCAGTCCTGGTGTGGGCCCTGGTCCCTCCATACTCTTAGTTTTGACCCCAGCAATTATCCCCATTGCCCTCTTCTCTCTTTCCTTCAGCTCGTGTGTGATAATCAACTTAAGTTCGTTTAAAAGGTGTTGAGTATCGCATCGATACATAATCTGCAACTCGGTGATTGGGGTACTAGTGCACTCACTCAAGGGGCAGAGACGCCCGTGAAAACTGACCAGCAGTACAGCATAAGCAGACATAAATTCTTGGTCTTGGTCTCGGAGGATCTGGTCTTGGTCTTGGTCTTGGTCTCGGAGGATCTGGTCTTGGTCTTGGTCTCGGAGGGCCTAGTCTTGGTCTTGGTCTCGGGGTGCCTTGTCTTGACTACACCACTGGTGCAGAGACTACCTCACTAGACATGACATGGAAGCACTGCCTCTAACACCTGCAGGCAAAGAAGCCTTCTGGCATTGCTATGTTTGCGCCAATTCATCACGCTGACCACAGCGATGCTGTATGACGAGGTGGTGGTGTGCTGAATGTGAGGTAGCACTGTGCACTACCTGTTTCTTTGACATTCACTCAAAGACCGAGTGGTAGAAGTCTGGGTCGTATGTATAAGTTAGTGTACATACCGGTGTGATGGTTTTTGTGTAAATAGAAATAATAGTTTTACCACCCTGTGTATATGCATATGAATAACGGAAGCACAAAGTTTGTTTCATGATGAAGTCGGTGCCTTATTTTTTATTGAATGTTTTCGTGTGTATAGATATTTGTTATGATGAAAAAGTACAAATCACAGGAGAAAAAAAAACTGTCATAGTGATAAGTACTTTTGATTATGGACAGTACTTGAATAACTACTTTGTTTACAATATTTTTTTTAGGGTTTTTGTGGTAGTAGTAGTAGTTGTACTAGTAATGGTAGTAGTAGTTGTAGAAGTAGTGGTAGTAGTTTTAGTAGTAGTGGTAGTATGTGTTGTAGTTGCGGTTGTAATAGTAGTAGTGGTAGTTGTAGTAGTAGTTGTGGTTGTAATAGTTGCAGTTGTAGTAGTGGTAGTTGTAGTAGCCTAGTAGTTGTGGTTGTTATAGTAGCAGTTGTAGTAGTGGTAGTTGTAGTAGTAGTTGTGGTTGTAATAGTAGCAGTTTTAGTAGTGGTAGTTGTAGTAGTAGTTGTGATTGTAATAGTAGCAGTTGTAGTAGTGGTAGTTGTTTTAGTAACAGTAGTTGTAGTAGTAATAGCAGTAGTATCTGTAGTAGCTGTTGTAATACCAAGGCTTCTAGTTGTCGAGCGACAATGCAAGTCAAACATACATCTGTGTGTGTGTGTGTGTGTGTGTGTACGGCATTGTGGTGGTGATTGGTTAATATAATTTCTATCATTCTGACTTAATGGTCCCCAGACTTGTCTGTGTCTTTATTATCTTTAACCCTTTCGCGCACGATAAGTTTCAATAAGTTTTCTGATCCCGGAATTTCGACTACGAAGCCGCCCGGCCGGTGAGCGCGCGCGCGGCAAATTTGAGCAAATTTGAGCGAATGAAACACATTCTTGCCTTATTTTCGCCCCCCCAAAATCAATGTATTCCCATGAAACCTATGTCCAGGTATGCATGGATGTTTGTTCTATCTGATAAACATGACCAAAACACAGGAAAACAACAGCACAGAAAGTTATGAGCCCTGGAAGGCATGTCGAGTAAACATTTTTGACTTCCCAACATCACCGTTTGAATGTTTTCCATCCTACAGGAAAATGATCTAATATTTTTTCATAGAGAATTTCATCAGCTTTCTAACGAAACCAATCTGGTTTAGATACGATGTATACTTTTCGAGAAAATGGTCAAAAACTGAGAGCCATTTTCGAAAAATTTTCACTGACCTCTGAGAGCTAAGTTTTCCCAGGGACCTAACGTTTTTATTACATAGTAATATGCCCCCATTATCCAGCTTTCCCACTGTGACGGGAAAACCCCATACGCCTCATAGTTCTCGAGTAAATCGAAAAAAAGTACAGCAGGCACTCCGTGCGTGATTGACTTTCGTGATGCGCGCATGGCGTACGCAATGTTCCCGTCTACGTAACCACGAATTCTTATGAGAAATATTACATTTTTATGTATTGTACATATATAGAATTTCCTGCTCTTCATCATGGTTCAAACGTGAAATCGATACGTCCAATAGTTTCCGAGTAATTGGCAGAGAAAATGAGAGTATTACTACGAGCCTTTCTCAATGGTAACAGCCGGGAAGAGACACTCATTTCCACCGTCTTTTATCGCACAAAACGTAACATAATGCTTACATTTTGGTATTGATCATACGTAGAATTTAGTGGTATAGATCATGGTTGTTACAGAAAATCGATAAGTCAAACAGTTTTCGAGTAATTGGCCGACAAAGTGAGGTTATTACTCCGAGCGCTTGTCACTGATAACAAATGCGAGGAAAAACATTTACCTCGCCTTTTACCCCCAAAACGCTACCAAAGGCTTACATTCTGGTATTGATCTTACGTAGAATTTAGTGGTATTGATGATGGTTGTAACAGAAAATCGATAAGTCTAATAGTTTTCGAGTAATTGGCCGACAAAGTGAGGTTATTACTCCGAGCGAATGTCACTGATAAACGCGAGGGAAAAAAAAAACATTTCCCTCGCCTTTTATCCCCCAAAACGCTACAAAAGGCTTACATTTTGGTATTGATCATACATAGAATTTAGTGATATTGATGATGGTTGTAACAGAAAATCGATAAGTCTAATAGTTTTCGAGTAACTGGCCGACAAAATGATGTTATTACTCTGAGCGCTTGTCATGTCACACAACAACCGCTAGGAACAAAAACATTTCTCTCGCCTTTTACCCCCCAAAACGCTACCAAAGGCTTACATTCTGGTATTGATCTTACGTAGAATTTAGTGGTATTGATGATGGTTGTAACAGGAAATCGATAAGTCTAATAGTTTTCGAGTAATTGGCCGACAAAATGATGTTATTACTCCGAGCGCTTGTCATGTCACACAACGACCGCTAGGAACAAAAACATTTCTCTCGCCTTTTACCCCCCAAAACGCTACCAAAGGCTTACATTCTGGTATTGATCTTACGTAGAATTTAGTGGTATTGATGATGGTTGTAACAGGAAATCGATAAGTCTAATAGTTTTCGAGTAATTGGCCGACAAAGTGAGGTTACTCTTCCGATCGCTACCAACTTTTACACACACTGTTTCTTCCTCGTACACCGGCCTGAAGACTATGCTACTAACTTTCTTTTTCCCCTATCTGTACAGACTATTACATCTTCCATGGATGTTTTTCTATTGTTATAACCTACTACACATAAACATAACTCTTCTATAGTTACTGCTGTGGAGATTTACTTTCTTTCATATGTGTAATCTGTAGGAGAAAATGGATATTTGTCTGAAAGTGTGAGAGGTAATGGTAATAGATTATTACATATATCAACAAAATTTGCAGAACTCACTTCCTCCAGGGGTGTTGATCCAGTTAGACCACGGATTTGAAGATAAGGAGTTATGTAGTGTGTGTGTGTGAGTCAGCTTCTCCCTGAGAGCATGAGGCAACGCTATTTTTAGCACACACCACACTCGTTCACGGAAACTCGCAGCTTGTTTGACGTATATTTCATACAATTCCATACGCATTTACACTATCAGAATCACAATAATTCCAGCCCTAAAAACACCGGTAATTCTCCCCTCCCAACTTCAGGTTTGCCCCTTCACAACACTGTTTCATGCCACACATAACGCTTCTGCTGGCTCCATAATTTCACCAAGCCATCCACAGTATGTTTCACACAATATATATTTATGCCTTGGCTTCATTTATATACGTATTTCCACTCACGCCATACGGCCTACGGGGGGGGGTGGAGTGGTGCAACCCCGCTACACTGACCATGTGTCTGGCTCCAAGGCCCAACGATTGCTAACGGCCAGAATTGCTTTTCAATACATATATGAATGTTCCATCAACAATATCACATCACTATATGTTCACATACAATGTATTATCTCACTGATTCAATAGGGTCTTTGCCTTGGGCAAGAGGAGGAGAATTATGGACGATTTAAAGGGAACCACGAGCTGTCAAACATCACTGGCTGACTGCTCAACAAACACTGAGGTTGGAGGGAGCGGGCTGAGGCTGATAAGGCAAAGCAGTGTTGCCAATGACTTACCTCCAGTAGGCCTTGGCTACCCTAAGACGCGCCAAAAAATCACGCAAATCGGCCTATAAGTTTTTTTCTGACGAATATTTTTGGGCCTTGAAGGGGCCTTAAGGACGCGAGTCGCGTGACTGTGTCTGGCGGAGTGCAAGCCGACATCACGCGAATCGCGCGACTGTGCCTGAAAGGGTTAAGACGTGTGTTTGGAATACACGAGACAAAATTTTAAACATTTGCTCACCATAATCCATGCAACTGGCAGTGCCTAAACATTTGCACAGCATAGCTCATAAATGGGAAAGTGTTTAAACATTTGCCCAGTATATCTCATGACAATGAAAGTGTTTAAACATTTGCTCAGTATACCTCATGAATGAAAATGAAATTTCTTGAACATCTTCCCAGTATAACTGATGATTGGGAAAGTGCATAAACATTTCCCCAGTATAAATCAATAGTGGAAAAAGCACAACTCATTAACGGAAGTGTGATTAATACTGTTTATAAGTATTTAAAATGGCAGCATCTTTTTTAACCTATAAATATTTACCTCTTTTCTTATATCAATAACTTTAGTGACAGGAGTGCTTCGTTTGGCGAAGTATGCACCCGGGGCATATTGTGCCAGCCATGGTTCAATGCCCCACCTCCAGCCATCTGCTGCAACCATTTCCTCTATGGTCTCCATGGGCTTGGTCTTGCCTTGGACGGTGAGGTGGGCGATCAGGGAGGACTTGAACCCCGTACACACGATCAGGCAGAATACCAGCCACCAACCCACCAGCATCTGTTAAACATGTTTTTTTTTTTAAGTGGTTACTTATGTACACAGTTGGTACTTTTTTCTTTGATGCTAACAAAAAATCCATTTCTCTCTTTTCGTTTTCAGATGTGGGGTGGAGGAATCACTGATATGAGTCTTATTAGAACAAATATCATGGAAGCCTTAATGTGCTCCATACCTCCCCAGTGAAACTTATCATGACTGAAAGCCTTCTCATCAAAATAAAAATAAATCAAGTTTTTGTGGCCCATGATAATGCTTAAGAATATAAAGATAAAAGGTTACTAAGCTCCTCCAGCACCTGTCCAGAGATGTTGACCGAGGGATCTGATGGAGGCTTTTCCAGAAGGGCGCCCCAGCCGTACAGGAGGGCAGTGTTCAGCTTGACCCTATTTCCACCAGCCGCCCACACCCACGCCCACTGCAGCACCCACAGTGCCACTCCAAACACCAGCACGCCCACCAGCACTCCCACCCACACCTCCCCTATGGATATCGAAAACAAGAAAGATCACAGCAAGCAAATGTAATTTAAAAGCCGTGAGATGAGGTTGAAATTGTTGTGAAGATAAATAGCGTAAGGTTGGGCTGGATTCACTTTAGTTATGAAACGTTTGTGTGTACGCATAGCAAGGTGAGAAGGAGAGGGAAAGAAGCAGAGAAAAATGAAAGACAAACGATGTTAAGGGGAAGTTAAGAGTCTCATTGCTAAAGAAACTCTACGTCAGGGCGATAATACTCTATGTTCACAATAAGCAGTACTTTCATTTGTCGGTCTACGTTTTGCCGTACAAACTATATTCACACTATCTCCAATCTATATCAGTTTAGGGGTGGTTTTTTAAAATGGAGTGGTTAGAGAAAGTCTTCAAGAATCCTTCATTTCTGATGGTCTTTCCTAAGCTAAATAAAATTGCTCGTATGACGGATGAATAAACCTTGCAAATGCTTCATCAAATGAGAGACATTTGATTGCTTTATTAAGAATATCAAGGAATTACTAGAAAATGGATAGGACAGGATTACAGTTCTTCATATGACTTTTAACCCGCCCTGTCCCATCGGCGTATGTGTACGTTGCAACATTTTGCATTTGCCAGTCCCGATGACGTACTGATACGTCGTGCAATTGCAAGGTCCCTAATTTGCACAATTTTCAAGTTTCGAGCGTGATTTTTCGTACGTATACATGGGACACCTTCCTCTATTCCTCTACAAGATGCCAAGTAGGGACAATGCCTTACACAGCATAACCTCCCCCCCACCCCCCATATGCCATTGTCTCAGCAATTCACCTGTTATCAGTGACCTGGCCAGTACAGCCATGTCATGCCATGGTACGAAATTCAGGGCCAGAGTGATTCCCCAATCAATGACAATGTGGAGGACAAACTTTACATAGCATTAGAGGAAGAAACAGTTAGAAATGATGATCAGGTAATGTGGCAAAAAAAGGTCAGGTATTAGTGAGTGAAACAATGCTTATAATGCCTATATTACTGCTTGAAAACCAATATACTCTTGTACTACATATAAATTCGTAACAGTAAATAAATAAATACCGTTTATGAGTGGTGTGAAATAGTTATCCTCCCATAGAACTCGTTTTCTTTGGTGCCAGCCTGATAGAAAACCCAGTAAGGTAAGGAGGCTCTCCTACCTGTAATGAGTATTTTAAACCTCAGGTGAGCGATTTCTCTATGAATTTTCGATGTTTCTCACCAAAAGCGAAAGTTTAAGCAAAAAAAAAAAAGGTCGAAAAATGCCCGGGATTGGGGGGTACCAGTGGTCGAAAAGTGGCCGGGACGGGGCGGGTTAATTTGACTATCAGGACCATAGAAGGATCTAATATCACAAGTGAGATACTATTTCATCTCAGAAACGTACCGAGGACTGTATTAGGCAGGGGTTCCATAAAGACATCTTTTGTTCAGACGTAGTGAGGGAAAGAATGGAAATGAGATAAAAGAATTTTAATCCTTATTTTTTGGCGCGCACGTGCGCCTGTGTATATGTGTGTGTGTGTGTGTGTGTGCGTGTGTGTTTCACAGGTATACTGTTAAGTGTGACGTCAGGTAAGTATCTGACGTATGCTTGCTGCAAGTGCAGAGTGTTGTGGGGATTTTGGCTTGAGCGATCGTCAGCCTCCTCTCCTTCCAGACAGTGCCCCTATAATTGCCCTGAGTTCCCTATGTCCAGTAAGAGCGTTAAGTGGCAGCAGGAATAAAATGCCTTTGAGTTAATTTATCCTAACTAAAAATACCTTCGAAGGGCCTAATCAGTGCCAAGTGTTGGGGCAGCAGTGTGGGCTTCTGCGAGACGAGGGTAAGCTTGTCAGACTCGTAAACCCTTACATAATCGGCCACCTTTGCACGCTCTGCCATGATGGCCAGACTGGTAGAGAAGTCCGATTCTTGTCTCTGCAGTTGACCCACCACCCCGTCAAAGTTACCGTTTTCATCCTGACCCCCAGATCCTCCCCAAACGTGAACGGTGTACCTGTAAATTAACCATGTTAATCCGATTACTTATATTTAATGCTAACTACAGACAACTTTATTTAGTTTACACTAAGTTGTCGAATGGAAGAGTTACATACAGGCTATGATAATCAGTTCACCAGAAATAATTTTTATATTTGACTAAAATCGGTTATTGGTAATATAGCAAGAAATAACAAAATACGCCATCTGACTGGTGGTTAAGTTGAATATGAAGTTACTGACGTAAGTGGAGAAGACAGGCTGAAACTCTAAGCACAGAACAGCAAAACAGTCTCACTTCAGAAATATGTAAGGCAGAACTCAATACCTGCAAATTAACTAGAATATATTGTAACAGACTTCATAGAGAGCATGTTAAAATTCTCTAAGCAAAATGCAGTCTTCGGTTCTGGCTTCAGATATATATACAGTAGCGTAGAGATTTAAGCAAGCCAGCGTAAAGTTACGAGAGCTATGCGACCTTTTACATATTTGTGTTTGAATCCTCACTACTTAGCAAACTCTAAAGCATGAAGCGTGTAAGTGATGGAATGATTCTTACGTAAAGTTGAGTTTCTTCTCCAAGGCAGAGAGAAGATGGAAGTCAGCTGAATAAGTGACAATGTATTGTCCATCACTGTCCCTCTTGTACGCTATGAAGGGTAGCATGAACACGGAACTAAATGTCAGCTTGTGACCCATTAGATCCCACAACTGGCCTGTTAAAAAAAGATCACTAATAGTAAGAAGATTGTTCTTATCCAAATGTAGGCTATAAATCAGTGATAATATAAGCACACACACACACACACACACACACACACACACACACACACACACACACACACACACACACACACACACACGCACACACACACACACGCACACACACACACACACGCACACAGTAGATTCCTAGGGCCTACGAGTACGGATAGGGTGAAAAGGAGCTCTCCAGTTTTGCCCTTCTCGAAGGGCCGGCCAGCGCTGAGAGGAAGCAAGAAGGAGGGAAGTGAGAACTGCAAGGAGTGCAAAAAACGGGTAGGAGAGAATGATAATTGGCTGCAGTGGTGAAGTCGTGAAGGCTGGTTCCATACAAGATGTGAAAAGGTTCCAGCGGATCTGTACAAGGTATTGAGGAAATATGAGAGTGTCAGTTTACCCGCCAAGTCAACAGCATCAGACCAACAAGGGTACAGCAAACCGTTACAGGAAGAGCCCAGTAGCAGCCACTGGTAGCACTTTGAACAGTATGTATTGCCTGGCCCAACATAACCTAAATACGATTTCATTATTTGTAACTAGTACTCTCATTGATTATTTACAAATTATGTTATTATTGATTACTATTATTATTATTATTACTATTATTTTTTTTTGTTATTTTTGCACAGAAAGGTATATATATATATATATATATATATCTATATATATATATATATATATATATATATATATATATATATATATATATATTGTTACATAGCCTATGATTTCATCATCCTTTGTTTAATTCTAATGTACAGTATGCTGCATGTTTGATCACGACTGTGTTCTACCTCACTCCCCCCTTCTACCCTTATCGTAGAGTAAGTCGTTCTTGCTGTTGTTCAGAGCAGGATTGTCAACTCTTTGTCCCCTATGGCTTCATTTGCGCATCCTTCTTACAAGTTGTATCAAGCTCTGCCGGCCCCTATATAATGAGGTCAGTCTCTGCATTATTGCCACTTAGATCTACTCCTCATTTTGTTCACATCTCTGTCCTCCCCTGTACAGTTGTTATTATTGTGAGTGCTCAGGAAGTCTCCAACAATCTAGCAGCTGTGTAATTTGAGTATAAGTGTTATTGCATTTTTTCTTGTACTGTGTAGCATAAGGTATTAATTCTTAGGCCTAGTAAGGTTTTTGTGATTAATGTAAGGTTTTATGTCAGCCAATTGTTAATAATAGTTTGTATCTGTAATAATTTATCTTGCATTAACTGAGTATTATCTGGTATTTTCATTTTATCAGGGCTGACTTAGATAAATTTATTCTTGCTAATTTCGTGTTAATAGAGGCTATTGCAGTTATCCATATATTTAACCTGTTTTTTGCCATTACATTATCCTTATGAGTCCTGAATGTTTTGTTGTTAGTTTGAGCATTAAACTTTAACTTGTAATTTTACCTAACTCTTTTGTTTTGAACCTGGAACTTTATGGGACAGTAGTGATTTTTAGTATTCTCACTTAAAGTGTACATTATCTTTCTCGGTTCTGTAACATAAATTTGGCGACCTCGCCAGGATATTCAGGATATTATCATAAGGATAATGCTTGATATTTTGTGACTGTGATTTATTCATGATGTCTACTATTACTACACTTGATAAAGCCAAAGATTTTTTGTCAAATGTGGAAACAGTGTGTGATGTAGAAAACAGAACAAAGAATGAACTTAAGCTTGTTGCTCAACAATTGGGAATTGCTGTTCGCTCTCCTCATTCTAAAGATCAAATTGTTGACATGATTAATGAAAGCTTGTTTAATGTAACTCCTCCAAATGAGCAAACGCAGATTGAAATAGCTAAGTTACAGCTAGCTCTGCAGGAGGCTCGTGCTAAGGAGGCTGAATTTCAGGCAAATGCTAAGGAGGCTGAGTTTCAGGCTCGTGCTAAGGAGGCTGAGTTTCAGGCACAAGTTGAACTTCCTAGGATTCAGGCAGACCATGAGTATCGCATGAAACAAGGTGGAACTGGATCATCTAGCTCTGATGATTTTGATGTGGCTCAAAATGTTAAACTTGTCCCTCCTTTTAATGAATCTGATTTAACTAAGTATTTTCAGTTGTTTGAGAGGGTACCTACAGGTTTTAATTGGCCCAAAGAGTATTGGCCAGTACTCCTTCAAACTGCTCTCACCGGTAAAGCTCAAGTAACTTATGCATCTTTGCCTCAGGATCAATCTGATAATTATGATGCAGTTAAGAGCTTGATTCTTAAGGCCTATGAGCTTGTTCCTGAAGCCTATAGAGTAAAATTTAGGACAACTTATAAGCAAGATAAGCAATCCCATGTTGAGTATGCAAAAATCAAAGAAGATCTGTTAGAGCAGTGGTTAAATTCTAAGAATGTAAATTCTGATTTTGATAAATTTAAGCAGATGATTTTGCTGGAGGACTTCAAAAGGTGTATTAATAATGATGTAAGCCTATATCTTGATGAGAGAAGAATAGATAATTTGTCTGATGCTACAGTTTTAGCTGATGAATATGTTCTCACTCACAAGAGATATTATAGAGAAAAAAGGAAAGCTGAGAGTAAGTACATTACCTCTACTCAGAGTACAGGTAACAGGAAAGAGAATAAAGATGATGTTTCTCAGGAAGTAAATACCAGCTCCACCTCTAGATTTCAGAAAAGTAAATGTACTTATTGTAGTAAGCTTGGTCATACTACGGAAAAATGTTTCAGGAGACAGCATGATGTGAACAAAAAGGAGTCTTTAAATATTCAGTCAATTGGTCTAGTGTCCACTCTTGAGAGTTCCCAGAATTCTTTAACTGAGTTAACTGAACCTGCTTTGAGGGGTAAATTAAATTCTCATGATGAAGCTCCTCTTTTGAGCAGTAATGTGGGTGACACTCTCAAGAGTTCATGTGCAAATTTCCTGTCTGATGGTTTTGTCAGTCCTCTGGACAGTAATGACAGGAAGTCAGTTAAAATATATCGTGATACAGGTGCTTGCCAATCCCTTATGCTGACCAGTGTTCTAGGCTCTAATGTTAATTCCTCTGATGAAACTGTAATCTTACAAGGTGTAGGGAATAATGACTTCTCTGTCCCTCTGTGCAGAGTGAATTTAGAGTCTGGTTTTGTTACTGGTTCTGTTATGGTTGGGTTGGTTGAGACACTCCCAATGTCAGGTGTAACTTTCTTACTTGGAAATGATATTGGTGGAAGTCAAGTGTGTCCAGCTCCTCAGTTGTCTAGTGAGCCAGTGGCTGCGGCCCAGGATTGTGATGTCCCTGATGTGTTTCCTGCATGTGCTGTCACTAGGGCTAAGTCTAAAGTTACTGGTGACTTAGAGGATAATGATGATGATGATGTTATCCTAGCTGACACTTTTCTTGCTAATTTGGACCACTCACCAGATGAGGCAGTACCCCGTAGTGTTGATAATTTGTCTCATCAAGAGTTGGTTGAGTTGCAGGTTGCTGACCCTGAGTTGAAAGGTCTAGCTAACTCTGCTTGCAGTGAGGAAGAGGCAGCCGGTGCTTCTACTTGTTATTATATAAAGTCAGGAGTACTTATGAGGAAGTGGAGACCCCCAACAGCATCAGCCGACTGTGAATGGGAGGTTGTACATCAAGTTGCCATCCCTCGTGTTTGTAGGCAGGATATCATTAGAGTGGCTCATGATTCCAGTTTGGCAGGACACCTTGGAGTAAGACTGTGGCACGCATTTTGAAACACTTCTACTGGCCAGTTATCTTCAGGGATGTTTCCTGGTACTGTAAGTCTTGTCACATCTGTCAAGTTGTGGGGAAGAGTAATCAGACCGAAAAGGTTGCACCTCTAGTTCCCATTCCTCCTTTTGAGGCGCCATTCACCCGTGTGTTGGTGGATATTGTGGGCCCTCTTCCTAAGACTTCTTCAGGATTTTCTTATGTGCTGACCCTGATTGATATGGCTACTCGTTATCCTGAAGCCATTCCACTTAGAAATATCTCAGCAAAGAACGTGGTTAAGGAAATGCTAGGGTTCTTCACAAAGTTTGGTCTGCCCAAGGAGGTACAGTCAGACCGGGGAAGTAATTTCATGTCAAATGTTTTCAAGCAGTCTCTGAAAGAGTTGGGCATCACCCAGATCACGTCTCCAGCTTACCATCCCCAGACCCAAGGAGCGTTGGAGAGATATCATCAATCACTCAAATACTGTTTGGAACATCAGAAAGACTGGGACAAAGGTCTTCCATTCGTTGTATTTGCCGCAAGAGAATCTCCAAATGAATCACTGGGCTTCTCACCTTTTGAACTACTGTTTGGCCATGAAGTAAGAGGACCCCTTAAGTTACTCAAGGAATGCTGGCTGTCGGAGGAAGATGTCAACCTGCTGGAGTATGTGATGAAGTTCAAAGAACGGCTGTCCACTGCTTTACAGCTGGCAAGAGAGAATTTAGGAGCGGCTCAGAAGATGAAAACTTGGTATGATAAGAAGTCCAGGTTACGCCACTTTCAGCCAGGAGATCAGGTTTTGATTCTGCTACCAGTGTATGGGCAACCTCTTCAAGCCAAGTTTAGTGGTCCTTATTTCGTGGAGAAGAAACTCAGTGATGTCAACTATGTCATTGCCACACCAGATCGTAGAAAGAACAAGCAACTTTGTCATATCAACATGCTAAAGTTATATCACAGGCGGGACGAAAATAACCCAGTCTACACTGTAGCTGTTCCACCCGAGTCTGCAAGTGAAGCTCTCCCATGCAGCATGAGCCTGAGTGATAGTTTGGGGAAGAATCCTGATATCATGAATGATCTCCAGACTAAGCTTTCTCATCTAGCTCCCGAGGAAAGGCAGGAGTTTTCGGCATTACTGCAGGAGTACCCGCAAGTGTTCCGTGCCACTCCAGGAAGAACCACTGTGTTGATGCATGATGTCGATGTTGGAGACGCAAAGCCAATTAAACTTCCTCCTTACCGTGTGAACCCAGTGAAAGTTCCTCTCATCCAGAAGGAGCTTGGCTACCTGTTGGACCACAAGATGATTGAGCCCTGTCAGAGCGAGTGGAGTTCTCCTGTCACTCTAGTCCCTAAGCCAGGTGGGTCACAGCCGCTTTGCATCGACTACAGACGTATTAATCAGATAACCAAAGCAAACACTTACCCTCTCCCTCGCGTGGAAGATTGCATAGACAAGATCGGAAAGGCTAGGTACATAAGTAAGTTTGATTTGTTAAAGGGATACTGGCAAGTACCTATGACTGAACGTGCTAGGGAGATCTCATGTTTTGTAACACTAGGAAAGACTTTTGCATGTTCTGTAATGCCATATGGTATGAAGAATGCACCAGCCACATTTCAGAAGCTCATGAATGTTGTAACAGAGGGTTTGGCAGGGTGTGTTGTTTATATTGATGATGTATTAATCTTCAGTGACAACTGGAAAGATCACCTATGCCATGTCAGTAAATTTCTTGAGCGTTTGGTTCAGGCTAATCTTGTAGCTAATTTATCAAAGTGTGAGTTTGGTCAAGCTAAAGTTCAGTACCTTGGGTACGTAATTGGTGATGGACATGTTGCACCACCAGTGGCTAAGGTTCAGGTTTAAGTGATCTTCCCAGACCTAAAAGTAGGAAAGAGCTACAAAGATTTTTGGGAATGGTAGGTTATTACAGGAGATTTGTTCTTAACTTTTCAATTCTTGTATCACCACTTACAGACCTACTGAAAAAGGAAGTTAAATTTGTCTGGACCGATAACTGTGAATCCTCTTTCAGTAAACTTAAAGCTATCCTATTAAGTCAGCCAGTGCTCGCTACTCCAAATTTTGCTAAGCCTTTTAAGATGGCTGTTGATGCAAGTGATACAGGAGCTGGGGCTGTTTTGCTGCAAGAGGATGATCAGGGTATTGAACACCCTGTATCTTATTACAGTAAGAAGTTCACTCCACCTCAAATGAACTACTCAACTATTGAGAAAGAGCTTTTGGCCTTGATTTTGGGTTTACATCATTTTTCAGTTTATTTGTGTTCTGGTTTTGACCCCATAGTCATTTATACCGATCATAACCGACTGAAATTCCTTAGTAAGTTTGAAGATAAAAATCAGAGATTGACAAGATGGAGTCTACTTCTTCAGGAGTATTCATTAGACATACCACATATCAAGGGGAAAGAAAATGTTATTGCAGATTGCTTATCTAGACTTTAGACAGATTGTTTTAGAGTAATAAGAAATTTCCTTTGTAAATTTCTTTTTCTTTGTGGGGAGGTGTTACATAGCCTATGATTTCATCATCCTTTGTGTAATTCTAACGTACAGTATGCTGCATGTTTGATCACGAGCGTGTTCTACCTCACTCCCCCTTCTACCCTTATCGTAGAGTAAGTCGTTCTTTCTGTTGTTCAGAGCAGGATTGTCAACTCTTTGTCCCCATGGCTTCATTTGCGCGTTCTTGTTATAAGTTGTATCAAGCTCTGCCGGCCCCTATATAATGAGCTCAGTCTCTGCATTATTGCCACTTAGATCTACTCCTCATTTTGTTCACATCTCTGTCCTCCCCTGTACAGTTGTTATTATTGTGAGTGCTCAGGAAGTCTCCAACCATCTAGCAGCTGTGTAATTTGAGTATAAGTGTTATTGCATTTTTTCTTGTACTGTGTAGCATAAGGTGTTAATTCTTAGGCCTAGTAAGGTTTTTGTGATTAATGTAAGGTTTTATGTCAGCCAATTGTTAATAATAGTTTGTATCTGTAATAATTTATCTTGCATTAACTGAGTATTATCTGGTATTTTCATTTTATCAGGGCTGACTTAGATAAATTTACTTTTGCTAATTTCGTGTTAATAGAGGCTATTGCAGTTAACCATATATTTAACCTGTTTTTTGCCATTACATTATCCTTATGAGTCTTGAATGTTTTGTTGTTAGTTTGAGCATTAAACTTTAACTTGTAATTTTACCTAACTCTTTTGTTTTGAACCTGGAACTTTATGGGACAGTAGTGATTTTTAGTATTCTCACTTAAAGTGTACATTATCTTTCTCGGTTCTGTAACATAAATTTGGCGACCTCGCCAGGATATTCAGGATATTATCATAAGGATAATGCTTGATATTTTGTGACTGTGATTTATTCATGATGTCTACTATTACTACACTTGATAAAGCCAAAGATTTTTTGTCAAATGTGGAAACAGTGTGTGATGTAGAAAACAGAACAAAGAATGAACTTAAGCTTGTTGCTCAACAATTGGGAATTGCTGTTCGCTCTCCTCATTCTAAAGATCAAATTGTTGACATGATTAATGAAAGCTTGTTTAATGTAACTCCTCCAAATGAGCAAACGCAGATTGAAATAGCTAAGTTACAGCTAGCTCTGCAGGAGGCTCGTGCTAAGGAGGCTGAATTTCAGGCAAATGCTAAGGAGGCTGAGTTTCAGGCTCGTGCTAAGGAGGCTGAGTTTCAGGCACAAGTTGAACTTCCTAGGATTCAGGCAGACCATGAGTATCGCATGAAACAAGGTGGAACTGGATCATCTAGCTCTGATGATTTTGATGTGGCTCAAAATGTTAAACTTGTCCCTCCTTTTAATGAATCTGATTTAACTAAGTATTTTCAGTTGTTTGAGAGGGTACCTACAGGTTTTAATTGGCCCAAAGAGTATTGGCCAGTACTCCTTCAAACTGCTCTCACCGGTAAAGCTCAAGTAACTTATGCATCTTTGCCTCAGGATCAATCTGATAATTATGATGCAGTTAAGAGCTTGATTCTTAAGGCCTATGAGCTTGTTCCTGAAGCCTATAGAGTAAAATTTAGGACAACTTATAAGCAAGATAAGCAATCCCATGTTGAGTATGCAAAAATCAAAGAAGATCTGTTAGAGCAGTGGTTAAATTCTAAGAATGTAAATTCTGATTTTGATAAATTTAAGCAGATGATTTTGCTGGAGGACTTCAAAAGGTGTATTAATAATGATGTAAGCCTATATCTTGATGAGAGAAGAATAGATAATTTGTCTGATGCTACAGTTTTAGCTGATGAATATGTTCTCACTCACAAGAGATATTATAGAGAAAAAAGGAAAGCTGAGAGTAAGTACATTACCTCTACTCAGAGTACAGGTAACAGGAAAGAGAATAAAGATGATGTTTCTCAGGAAGTAAATACCAGCTCCACCTCTAGATTTCAGAAAAGTAAATGTACTTATTGTAGTAAGCTTGGTCATACTACGGAAAAATGTTTCAGGAGACAGCATGATGTGAACAAAAAGGAGTCTTTAAATATTCAGTCAATTGGTCTAGTGTCCACTCTTGAGAGTTCCCAGAATTCTTTAACTGAGTTAACTGAACCTGCTTTGAGGGGTAAATTAAATTCTCATGATGAAGCTCCTCTTTTGAGCAGTAATGTGGGTGACACTCTCAAGAGTTCATGTGCAAATTTCCTGTCTGATGGTTTTGTCAGTCCTCTGGACAGTAATGACAGGAAGTCAGTTAAAATATATCGTGATACAGGTGGTTGCCAATCCCTTATGCTGACCAGTGTTCTAGGCTCTAATGTTAATTCTTCTGATGAAACTGTAATCTTACAAGGTGTAGGGAATAATGACTTCTCTGTCCCTCTGTGCAGAGTGAATTTAGAGTCTGGTTTTGTTACTGGTTCTGTTATGGTTGGGTTGGTTGAGACACTCCCAATGTCAGGTGTAACTTTCTTACTTGGAAATGATATTGGTGGAAGTCAAGTGTGTCCAGCTCCTCAGTTGTCTAGTGAGCCAGTGGCTGCGGCCCAGGATTGTGATGTCCCTGATGTGTTTCCTGCATGTGCTGTCACTAGGGCTAAGTCTAAAGTTACTGGTGACTTAGAGGATAATGATGATGATGATGTTATCCTAGCTGACACTTTTCTTGCTAATTTGGACCACTCACCAGATGAGGCAGTACCCCGTAGTGTTGATAATTTGTCTCATCAAGAGTTGGTTGAGTTGCAGGTTGCTGACCCTGAGTTGAAAGGTCTAGCTAACTCTGCTTGCAATGAGGAAGAGGCAGCCGGTGCTTCTACTTGTTATTATATAAAGTCAGGAGTACTTATGAGGAAGTGGAGACCCCCAACAGCATCAGCCGACTGTGAATGGGAGGTTGTACATCAAGTTGCCATCCCTCGTGTTTGTAGGCAGGATATCATTAGATTGGCTCATGATTCCAGTTTGGCAGGACACCTTGGAGTAAGACTGTGGCACGCATTTTGAAACACTTCTACTGGCCAGTTATCTTCAGGGATGTTTCCTGGTATTGTAAGTCTTGTCACATCTGTCAAGTTGTGGGGAAGAGTAATCAGACCGAAAAGGTTGCACCTCTAGTTCCCATTCCTCCTTTTGAGGCGCCATTCATCCGTGTGTTGGTGGATATTGTGGGCCCTCTTCCTAAGACTTCTTCAGGATTTTCTTATGTGCTGACCCTGATTGATATGGCTACTCGTTATCCTGAAGCCATTCCACTTAGAAATATCTCAGCAAAGAACGTGGTTAAGGAAATGCTAGGGTTCTTCACAAAGTTTGGTCTGCCGAAGGAGGTACAGTCAGACCGAGGAAGTAATTTCATGTCAAATGTTTTCAAGCAGTCTCTGAAAGAGTTGGGCATCACCCAGATCACGTCTTCAGCTTACCATCCCCAGACCCAAGGAGCGTTGGAGAGATATCATCAATCACTCAAATACTGTTTGGAACATCAGAAAGACTGGGACAAAGGTCTTCCATTCGTTGTATTTGCCGCAAGAGAATCTCCAAATGAATCACTGGGCTTCTCACCTTTTGAACTACTGTTTGGCCATGAAGTAAGAGGACCCCTTAAGTTACTCAAGGAATGCTGGCTGTCGGAGGAAGATGACGTCAACCTGCTGGAGTATGTGATGAAGTTCAAAGAACGGCTGTCCACTGCTTTACAGCTGGCGAGAGAAAATTTAGGAGAGGCTCAGGAGAAGATGAAAACTTGGTATGATAAGAAGTCCAGGTTACGCCACTTTCAGCCAGGAGATCAGGTTTTGATTCTGCTACCAGTGTATGGGCAACCTCTTCAAGCCAAGTTTAGTGGTCCTTATTTCGTGGAGAAGAAACTCAGTGATGTCAACTATGTCATTGCCACACCAGATCGTAGAAAGAACAAGCAACTTTGTCATATCAACATGCTAAAGTTATATCACAGGCGGGACGAAAATAACCCAGTCTACACTGTAGCTGTTCCACCCGAGTCTGCAAGTGAAGCTCTCCCATGCAGCATGAGCCTGAGTGATAGTTTGGGGAAGAATCCTGATATCATGAATGATCTCCAGACTAAGCTTTCTCATCTAGCTCCCGAGGAAAGGCAGGAGTTTTCGGCATTACTGCAGGAGTACCCGCAAGTGTTCCGTGCCACTCCAGGAAGAACCACTGTGTTGATGCATGATGTCGATGTTGGAGACGCAAAGCCAATTAAACTTCCTCCTTACCGTGTGAACCCAGTGAAAGTTCCTCTCATCCAGAAGGAGCTTGGCTACCTGTTGGACCACAAGATGATTGAGCCCTGTCAGAGCGAGTGGAGTTCTCCTGTCACTCTAGTCCCTAAGCCAGGTGGGTCACAGCCGCTTTGCATCGACTACAGACGTATTAATCAGATAACCAAAGCAAACACTTACCCTCTCCCTCGCGTGGAAGATTGCATAGACAAGATCGGAAAGGCTAGGTACATAAGTAAGTTTGATTTGTTAAAGGGATACTGGCAAGTACCTATGACTGAACGTGCTAGGGAGATCTCATGTTTTGTAACACTAGGAAAGACTTTTGCATGTTCTGTAATGCCATATGGTATGAAGAATGCACCAGCCACATTTCAGAAGCTCATGAATGTTGTAACAGAGGGTTTGGCAGGGTGTGTTGTTTATATTGATGATGTATTAATCTTCAGTGACAACTGGAAAGATCACCTATGCCATGTCAGTAAATTTCTTGAGCGTTTGGTTCAGGCTAATCTTGTAGCTAATTTATCAAAGTGTGAGTTTGGTCAAGCTAAAGTTCAGTACCTTGGGTACGTAATTGGTGATGGACATGTTGCACCACCAGTGGCTAAGGTTCAGGTTTAAGTGATCTTCCCAGACCTAAAAGTAGGAAAGAGCTACAAAGATTTTTGGGAATGGTAGGTTATTACAGGAGATTTGTTCTTAACTTTTCAATTCTTGTATCACCACTTACAGACCTACTGAAAAAGGAAGTTAAATTTGTCTGGACCGATAACTGTGAATCCTCTTTCAGTAAACTTAAAGCTATCCTATTAAGTCAGCCAGTGCTCGCTACTCCAAATTTTGCTAAGCCTTTTAAGATGGCTGTTGATGCAAGTGATACAGGAGCTGGGGCTGTTTTGCTGCAAGAGGATGATCAGGGTATTGAACACCCTGTATCTTATTACAGTAAGAAGTTCACTCCACCTCAAATGAACTACTCAACTATTGAGAAAGAGCTTTTGGCCTTGATTTTGGGTTTACATCATTTTTCAGTTTATTTGTGTTCTGGTTTTGACCCCATAGTCATTTATACCGATCATAACCGACTGAAATTCCTTAGTAAGTTTGAAGATAAAAATCAGAGATTGACAAGATGGAGTCTACTTCTTCAGGAGTATTCATTAGACATACCACATATCAAGGGGAAAGAAAATGTTATTGCAGATTGCTTATCTAGACTTTAGACAGATTGTTTTAGAGTAATAAGAAATTTCCTTTGTAAATTTCTTTTTCTTTGTGGGGAGGTGTTACATAGCCTATGATTTCATCATCCTTTGTGTAATTCTAACGTACAGTATGCTGCATGTTTGATCACGAGCGTGTTCTACCTCACTCCCCCCTTCTACCCTTATCGTAGAGTAAGTCGTTCTTTCTGTTGTTCAGAGCAGGATTGTCAACTCTTTGTCCCCATGGCTTCATTTGCGCGTCCTTGTTATAAGTTGTATCAAGCTCTGCCGGCCCCTATATAATGAGCTCAGTCTCTGCATTATTGCCACTTAGATCTACTCCTCATTTTGTTCACATCTCTGTCCTCCCCTGTACAGTTGTTATTATTGTGAGTGCTCAGGAAGTCTCCAACCATCTAGCAGCTGTGTAATTTGAGTATAAGTGTTATTGCATTTTTTCTTGTACTGTGTAGCATAAGGTGTTAATTCTTAGGCCTAGTAAGGTTTTTGTGATTAATGTAAGGTTTTATGTCAGCCAATTGTTAATAATAGTTTGTATCTGTAATAATTTATCTTGCATTAACTGAGTATTATCTGGTATTTTCATTTTATCAGGGCTGACTTAGATAAATTTACTTTTGCTAATTTCGTGTTAATAGAGGCTATTGCAGTTAACCATATATTTAACCTGTTTTTTGCCATTACATTATCCTTATGAGTCTTGAATGTTTTGTTGTTAGTTTGAGCATTAAACTTTAACTTGTAATTTTACCTAACTCTTTTGTTTTGAACCTGGAACTTTATGGGACAGTAGTGATTTTTAGTATTCTCACTTAAAGTGTACATTATCTTTCTCGGTTCTGTAACATAAATTTGGCGACCTCGCCAGGATATTCAGGATATTATCATAAGGATAATGCTTGATATTTTGTGACTGTGATTTATTCATGATGTCTACTATTACTACACTTGATAAAGCCAAAGATTTTTTGTCAAATGTGGAAACAGTGTGTGATGTAGAAAACAGAACAAAGAATGAACTTAAGCTTGTTGCTCAACAATTGGGAATTGCTGTTCGCTCTCCTCATTCTAAAGATCAAATTGTTGACATGATTAATGAAAGCTTGTTTAATGTAACTCCTCCAAATGAGCAAACGCAGATTGAAATAGCTAAGTTACAGCTAGCTCTGCAGGAGGCTCGTGCTAAGGAGGCTGAATTTCAGGCAAATGCTAAGGAGGCTGAGTTTCAGGCTCGTGCTAAGGAGGCTGAGTTTCAGGCACAAGTTGAACTTCCTAGGATTCAGGCAGACCATGAGTATCGCATGAAACAAGGTGGAACTGGATCATCTAGCTCTGATGATTTTGATGTGGCTCAAAATGTTAAACTTGTCCCTCCTTTTAATGAATCTGATTTAACTAAGTATTTTCAGTTGTTTGAGAGGGTACCTACAGGTTTTAATTGGCCCAAAGAGTATTGGCCAGTACTCCTTCAAACTGCTCTCACCGGTAAAGCTCAAGTAACTTATGCATCTTTGCCTCAGGATCAATCTGATAATTATGATGCAGTTAAGAGCTTGATTCTTAAGGCCTATGAGCTTGTTCCTGAAGCCTATAGAGTAAAATTTAGGACAACTTATAAGCAAGATAAGCAATCCCATGTTGAGTATGCAAAAATCAAAGAAGATCTGTTAGAGCAGTGGTTAAATTCTAAGAATGTAAATTCTGATTTTGATAAATTTAAGCAGATGATTTTGCTGGAGGACTTCAAAAGGTGTATTAATAATGATGTAAGCCTATATCTTGATGAGAGAAGAATAGATAATTTGTCTGATGCTACAGTTTTAGCTGATGAATATGTTCTCACTCACAAGAGATATTATAGAGAAAAAAGGAAAGCTGAGAGTAAGTACATTACCTCTACTCAGAGTACAGGTAACAGGAAAGAGAATAAAGATGATGTTTCTCAGGAAGTAAATACCAGCTCCACCTCTAGATTTCAGAAAAGTAAATGTACTTATTGTAGTAAGCTTGGTCATACTACGGAAAAATGTTTCAGGAGACAGCATGATGTGAACAAAAAGGAGTCTTTAAATATTCAGTCAATTGGTCTAGTGTCCACTCTTGAGAGTTCCCAGAATTCTTTAACTGAGTTAACTGAACCTGCTTTGAGGGGTAAATTAAATTCTCATGATGAAGCTCCTCTTTTGAGCAGTAATGTGGGTGACACTCTCAAGAGTTCATGTGCAAATTTCCTGTCTGATGGTTTTGTCAGTCCTCTGGACAGTAATGACAGGAAGTCAGTTAAAATATATCGTGATACAGGTGGTTGCCAATCCCTTATGCTGACCAGTGTTCTAGGCTCTAATGTTAATTCTTCTGATGAAACTGTAATCTTACAAGGTGTAGGGAATAATGACTTCTCTGTCCCTCTGTGCAGAGTGAATTTAGAGTCTGGTTTTGTTACTGGTTCTGTTATGGTTGGGTTGGTTGAGACACTCCCAATGTCAGGTGTAACTTTCTTACTTGGAAATGATATTGGTGGAAGTCAAGTGTGTCCAGCTCCTCAGTTGTCTAGTGAGCCAGTGGCTGCGGCCCAGGATTGTGATGTCCCTGATGTGTTTCCTGCATGTGCTGTCACTAGGGCTAAGTCTAAAGTTACTGGTGACTTAGAGGATAATGATGATGATGATGTTATCCTAGCTGACACTTTTCTTGCTAATTTGGACCACTCACCAGATGAGGCAGTACCCCGTAGTGTTGATAATTTGTCTCATCAAGAGTTGGTTGAGTTGCGGGTTGCTGACCCTGAGTTGAAAGGTCTAGCTAACTCTGCTTGCAATGAGGAAGAGGCAGCCGGTGCTTCTACTTGTTATTATATAAAGTCAGGAGTACTTATGAGGAAGTGGAGACCCCCAACAGCATCAGCCGACTGTGAATGGGAGGTTGTACATCAAGTTGCCATCCCTCGTGTTTGTAGGCAGGATATCATTAGATTGGCTCATGATTCCAGTTTGGCAGGACACCTTGGAGTAAGACTGTGGCACGCATTTTGAAACACTTCTACTGGCCAGTTATCTTCAGGGATGTTTCCTGGTATTGTAAGTCTTGTCACATCTGTCAAGTTGTGGGGAAGAGTAATCAGACCGAAAAGGTTGCACCTCTAGTTCCCATTCCTCCTTTTGAGGCGCCATTCATCCGTGTGTTGGTGGATATTGTGGGCCCTCTTCCTAAGACTTCTTCAGGATTTTCTTATGTGCTGACCCTGATTGATATGGCTACTCGTTATCCTGAAGCCATTCCACTTAGAAATATCTCAGCAAAGAACGTGGTTAAGGAAATGCTAGGGTTCTTCACAAAGTTTGGTCTGCCGAAGGAGGTACAGTCAGACCGAGGAAGTAATTTCATGTCAAATGTTTTCAAGCAGTCTCTGAAAGAGTTGGGCATCACCCAGATCACGTCTTCAGCTTACCATCCCCAGACCCAAGGAGCGTTGGAGAGATATCATCAATCACTCAAATACTGTTTGGAACATCAGAAAGACTGGGACAAAGGTCTTCCATTCGTTGTATTTGCCGCAAGAGAATCTCCAAATGAATCACTGGGCTTCTCACCTTTTGAACTACTGTTTGGCCATGAAGTAAGAGGACCCCTTAAGTTACTCAAGGAATGCTGGCTGTCGGAGGAAGATGACGTCAACCTGCTGGAGTATGTGATGAAGTTCAAAGAACGGCTGTCCACTGCTTTACAGCTGGCGAGAGAAAATTTAGGAGAGGCTCAGGAGAAGATGAAAACTTGGTATGATAAGAAGTCCAGGTTACGCCACTTTCAGCCAGGAGATCAGGTTTTGATTCTGCTACCAGTGTATGGGCAACCTCTTCAAGCCAAGTTTAGTGGTCCTTATTTCGTGGAGAAGAAACTCAGTGATGTCAACTATGTCATTGCCACACCAGATCGTAGAAAGAACAAGCAACTTTGTCATATCAACATGCTAAAGTTATATCACAGGCGGGACGAAAATAACCCAGTCTACACTGTAGCTGTTCCACCCGAGTCTGCAAGTGAAGCTCTCCCATGCAGCATGAGCCTGAGTGATAGTTTGGGGAAGAATCCTGATATCATGAATGATCTCCAGACTAAGCTTTCTCATCTAGCTCCCGAGGAAAGGCAGGAGTTTTCGGCATTACTGCAGGAGTACCCGCAAGTGTTCCGTGCCACTCCAGGAAGAACCACTGTGTTGATGCATGATGTCGATGTTGGAGACGCAAAGCCAATTAAACTTCCTCCTTACCGTGTGAACCCAGTGAAAGTTCCTCTCATCCAGAAGGAGCTTGGCTACCTGTTGGACCACAAGATGATTGAGCCCTGTCAGAGCGAGTGGAGTTCTCCTGTCACTCTAGTCCCTAAGCCAGGTGGGTCACAGCCGCTTTGCATCGACTACAGACGTATTAATCAGATAACCAAAGCAAACACTTACCCTCTCCCTCGCGTGGAAGATTGCATAGACAAGATCGGAAAGGCTAGGTACATAAGTAAGTTTGATTTGTTAAAGGGATACTGGCAAGTACCTATGACTGAACGTGCTAGGGAGATCTCATGTTTTGTAACACTAGGAAAGACTTTTGCATGTTCTGTAATGCCATATGGTATGAAGAATGCACCAGCCACATTTCAGAAGCTCATGAATGTTGTAACAGAGGGTTTGGCAGGGTGTGTTGTTTATATTGATGATGTATTAATCTTCAGTGACAACTGGAAAGATCACCTATGCCATGTCAGTAAATTTCTTGAGCGTTTGGTTCAGGCTAATCTTGTAGCTAATTTATCAAAGTGTGAGTTTGGTCAAGCTAAAGTTCAGTACCTTGGGTACGTAATTGGTGATGGACATGTTGCACCACCAGTGGCTAAGGTTCAGGTTTAAGTGATCTTCCCAGACCTAAAAGTAGGAAAGAGCTACAAAGATTTTTGGGAATGGTAGGTTATTACAGGAGATTTGTTCTTAACTTTTCAATTCTTGTATCACCACTTACAGACCTACTGAAAAAGGAAGTTAAATTTGTCTGGACCGATAACTGTGAATCCTCTTTCAGTAAACTTAAAGCTATCCTATTAAGTCAGCCAGTGCTCGCTACTCCAAATTTTGCTAAGCCTTTTAAGATGGCTGTTGATGCAAGTGATACAGGAGCTGGGGCTGTTTTGCTGCAAGAGGATGATCAGGGTATTGAACACCCTGTATCTTATTACAGTAAGAAGTTCACTCCACCTCAAATGAACTACTCAACTATTGAGAAAGAGCTTTTGGCCTTGATTTTGGGTTTACAGCATTTTTCAATTTATTTGTGTTCTGGTTTTGACCCCATAGTCATTTATACCGATCATAACCGACTGAAATTCCTTAGTAAGTTTGAAGATAAAAATCAGAGATTGACAAGATGGAGTCTACTTCTTCAGGAGTATTCATTAGACATACCACATATCAAGGGGAAAGAAAATGTTATTGCAGATTGCTTATCTAGACTTTAGACAGATTGTTTTAGAGTAATAAGAAATTTCCTTTGTAAATTTCTTTTTCTTTGTGGGGAGGTGTTACATAGCCTATGATTTCATCATCCTTTGTGTAATTCTAACGTACAGTATGCTGCATGTTTGATCACGAGCGTGTTCTACCTCACTCCCCCCTTCTACCCTTATCGTAGAGTAAGTCGTTCTTTCTGTTGTTCAGAGCAGGATTGTCAACTCTTTGTCCCCATGGCTTCATTTGCGCGTCCTTGTTATAAGTTATATCAAGCTCTGCCGGCCCCTATATAATGAGCTCAGTCTCTGCATTATTGCCACTTAGATCTACTCCTCATTTTGTTCACATCTCTGTCCTCCCCTGTACAGTTGTTATTATTGTGAGTGCTCAGGAAGTCTCCAACCATCTAGTAGCTGTGTAATTTGAGTATAAGTGTTATTGCATTTTTTCTTGTACTGTGTAGCATAAGGTGTTAATTCTTAGGCCTAGTAAGGTTTTTGTGATTAATGTAAGGTTTTATGTCAGCCAATTGTTAATAATAGTTTGTATCTGTAATAATTTATCTTGCATTAACTGAGTATTATCTGGTATTTTCATTTTATCAGGGCTGACTTAGATAAATTTACTTTTGCTAATTTCGTGTTAATAGAGGCTATTGCAGTTAACCATATATTTAACCTGTTTTTTGCCATTACATTATCCTTATGAGTCTTGAATGTTTTGTTGTTAGTTTGAGCATTAAACTTTAACTTGTAATTTTACCTAACTCTTTTGTTTTGAACCTGGAACTTTATGGGACAGTAGTGATTTTTAGTATTCTCACTTAAAGTGTACATTATCTTTCTCGGTTCTGTAACATAAATTTGGCGACCTCACCAGGATATTCAGGATATTATCATAAGGATAATGCTTGATATTTTGTGACTGTGATTTATTCATGATGTCTACTATTACTACACTTGATAAAGCCAAAGATTTTTTGTCAAATGTGGAAACAGTGTGTGATGTAGAAAACAGAACAAAGAATGAACTTAAGCTTGTTGCTCAACAATTGGGAATTGCTGTTCGCTCTCCTCATTCTAAAGATCAAATTGTTGACATGATTAATGAAAGCTTGTTTAATGTAACTCCTCCAAATGAGCAAACGCAGATTGAAATAGCTAAGTTACAGCTAGCTCTGCAGGAGGCTCGTGCTAAGGAGGCTGAATTTCAGGCAAATGCTAAGGAGGCTGAGTTTCAGGCTCGTGCTAAGGAGGCTGAGTTTCAGGCACAAGTTGAACTTCCTAGGATTCAGGCAGACCATGAGTATCGCATGAAACAAGGTGGAACTGGATCATCTAGCTCTGATGATTTTGATGTGGCTCAAAATGTTAAACTTGTCCCTCCTTTTAATGAATCTGATTTAACTAAGTATTTTCAGTTGTTTGAGAGGGTACCTACAGGTTTTAATTGGCCCAAAGAGTATTGGCCAGTACTCCTTCAAACTGCTCTCACCGGTAAAGCTCAAGTAACTTATGCATCTTTGCCTCAGGATCAATCTGATAATTATGATGCAGTTAAGAGCTTGATTCTTAAGGCCTATGAGCTTGTTCCTGAAGCCTATAGAGTAAAATTTAGGACAACTTATAAGCAAGATAAGCAATCCCATGTTGAGTATGCAAAAATCAAAGAAGATCTGTTAGAGCAGTGGTTAAATTCTAAGAATGTAAATTCTGATTTTGATAAATTTAAGCAGATGATTTTGCTGGAGGACTTCAAAAGGTGTATTAATAATGATGTAAGCCTATATCTTGATGAGAGAAGAATAGATAATTTGTCTGATGCTACAGTTTTAGCTGATGAATATGTTCTCACTCACAAGAGATATTATAGAGAAAAAAGGAAAGCTGAGAGTAAGTACATTACCTCTACTCAGAGTACAGGTAACAGGAAAGAGAATAAAGATGATGTTTCTCAGGAAGTAAATACCAGCTCCACCTCTAGATTTCAGAAAAGTAAATGTACTTATTGTAGTAAGCTTGGTCATACTACGGAAAAATGTTTCAGGAGACAGCATGATGTGAACAAAAAGGAGTCTTTAAATATTCAGTCAATTGGTCTAGTGTCCACTCTTGAGAGTTCCCAGAATTCTTTAACTGAGTTAACTGAACCTGCTTTGAGGGGTAAATTAAATTCTCATGATGAAGCTCCTCTTTTGAGCAGTAATGTGGGTGACACTCTCAAGAGTTCATGTGCAAATTTCCTGTCTGATGGTTTTGTCAGTCCTCTGGACAGTAATGACAGGAAGTCAGTTAAAATATATCGTGATACAGGTGCTTGCCAATCCCTTATGCTGACCAGTGTTCTAGGCTCTAATGTTAATTCCTCTGATGAAACTGTAATCTTACAAGGTGTAGGGAATAATGACTTCTCTGTCCCTCTGTGCAGAGTGAATTTAGAGTCTGGTTTTGTTACTGGTTCTGTTATGGTTGGGTTGGTTGAGACACTCCCAATGTCAGGTGTAACTTTCTTACTTGGAAATGATATTGGTGGAAGTCAAGTGTGTCCAGCTCCTCAGTTGTCTAGTGAGCCAGTGGCTGCGGCCCAGGATTGTGATGTCCCTGATGTGTTTCCTGCATGTGCTGTCACTAGGGCTAAGTCTAAAGTTACTGGTGACTTAGAGGATAATGATGATGATGATGTTATCCTAGCTGACACTTTTCTTGCTAATTTGGACCACTCACCAGATGAGGCAGTACCCCGTAGTGTTGATAATTTGTCTCATCAAGAGTTGGTTGAGTTGCAGGTTGCTGACCCTGAGTTGAAAGGTCTAGCTAACTCTGCTTGCAATGAGGAAGAGGCAGCCGGTGCTTCTACTTGTTATTATATAAAGTCAGGAGTACTTATGAGGAAGTGGAGACCCCCAACAGCATCAGCCGACTGTGAATGGGAGGTTGTACATCAAGTTGCCATCCCTCGTGTTTGTAGGCAGGATATCATTAGATTGGCTCATGATTCCAGTTTGGCAGGACACCTTGGAGTAAGACTGTGGCACGCATTTTGAAACACTTCTACTGGCCAGTTATCTTCAGGGATGTTTCCTGGTATTGTAAGTCTTGTCACATCTGTCAAGTTGTGGGGAAGAGTAATCAGACCGAAAAGGTTGCACCTCTAGTTCCCATTCCTCCTTTTGAGGCGCCATTCATCCGTGTGTTGGTGGATATTGTGGGCCCTCTTCCTAAGACTTCTTCAGGATTTTCTTATGTGCTGACCCTGATTGATATGGCTACTCGTTATCCTGAAGCCATTCCACTTAGAAATATCTCAGCAAAGAACGTGGTTAAGGAAATGCTAGGGTTCTTCACAAAGTTTGGTCTGCCGAAGGAGGTACAGTCAGACCGAGGAAGTAATTTCATGTCAAATGTTTTCAAGCAGTCTCTGAAAGAGTTGGGCATCACCCAGATCACGTCTTCAGCTTACCATCCCCAGACCCAAGGAGCGTTGGAGAGATATCATCAATCACTCAAATACTGTTTGGAACATCAGAAAGACTGGGACAAAGGTCTTCCATTCGTTGTATTTGCCGCAAGAGAATCTCCAAATGAATCACTGGGCTTCTCACCTTTTGAACTACTGTTTGGCCATGAAGTAAGAGGACCCCTTAAGTTACTCAAGGAA
Organism: Coenobita brevimanus; assembly: GCF_032717465.1. Lineage (NCBI taxonomy): Eukaryota > Metazoa > Arthropoda > Malacostraca > Decapoda > Coenobitidae > Coenobita > Coenobita brevimanus. The sequence continues at coordinate 28,682,778 of NC_136993.1, forward strand.
TGCTGGCTGTCGGAGGAAGATGACGTCAACCTGCTGGAGTATGTGATGAAGTTCAAAGAACGGCTGTCCACTGCTTTACAGCTGGCGAGAGAAAATTTAGGAGAGGCTCAGGAGAAGATGAAAACTTGGTATGATAAGAAGTCCAGGTTACGCCACTTTCAGCCAGGAGATCAGGTTTTGATTCTGCTACCAGTGTATGGGCAACCTCTTCAAGCCAAGTTTAGTGGTCCTTATTTCGTGGAGAAGAAACTCAGTGATGTCAACTATGTCATTGCCACACCAGATCGTAGAAAGAACAAGCAACTTTGTCATATCAACATGCTAAAGTTATATCACAGGCGGGACGAAAATAACCCAGTCTACACTGTAGCTGTTCCACCCGAGTCTGCAAGTGAAGCTCTCCCATGCAGCATGAGCCTGAGTGATAGTTTGGGGAAGAATCCTGATATCATGAATGATCTCCAGACTAAGCTTTCTCATCTAGCTCCCGAGGAAAGGCAGGAGTTTTCGGCATTACTGCAGGAGTACCCGCAAGTGTTCCGTGCCACTCCAGGAAGAACCACTGTGTTGATGCATGATGTCGATGTTGGAGACGCAAAGCCAATTAAACTTCCTCCTTACCGTGTGAACCCAGTGAAAGTTCCTCTCATCCAGAAGGAGCTTGGCTACCTGTTGGACCACAAGATGATTGAGCCCTGTCAGAGCGAGTGGAGTTCTCCTGTCACTCTAGTCCCTAAGCCAGGTGGGTCACAGCCGCTTTGCATCGACTACAGACGTATTAATCAGATAACCAAAGCAAACACTTACCCTCTCCCTCGCGTGGAAGATTGCATAGACAAGATCGGAAAGGCTAGGTACATAAGTAAGTTTGATTTGTTAAAGGGATACTGGCAAGTACCTATGACTGAACGTGCTAGGGAGATCTCATGTTTTGTAACACTAGGAAAGACTTTTGCATGTTCTGTAATGCCATATGGTATGAAGAATGCACCAGCCACATTTCAGAAGCTCATGAATGTTGTAACAGAGGGTTTGGCAGGGTGTGTTGTTTATATTGATGATGTATTAATCTTCAGTGACAACTGGAAAGATCACCTATGCCATGTCAGTAAATTTCTTGAGCGTTTGGTTCAGGCTAATCTTGTAGCTAATTTATCAAAGTGTGAGTTTGGTCAAGCTAAAGTTCAGTACCTTGGGTACGTAATTGGTGATGGACATGTTGCACCACCAGTGGCTAAGGTTCAGGTTTAAGTGATCTTCCCAGACCTAAAAGTAGGAAAGAGCTACAAAGATTTTTGGGAATGGTAGGTTATTACAGGAGATTTGTTCTTAACTTTTCAATTCTTGTATCACCACTTACAGACCTACTGAAAAAGGAAGTTAAATTTGTCTGGACCGATAACTGTGAATCCTCTTTCAGTAAACTTAAAGCTATCCTATTAAGTCAGCCAGTGCTCGCTACTCCAAATTTTGCTAAGCCTTTTAAGATGGCTGTTGATGCAAGTGATACAGGAGCTGGGGCTGTTTTGCTGCAAGAGGATGATCAGGGTATTGAACACCCTGTATCTTATTACAGTAAGAAGTTCACTCCACCTCAAATGAACTACTCAACTATTGAGAAAGAGCTTTTGGCCTTGATTTTGGGTTTACAGCATTTTTCATTTTATTTGTGTTCTGGTTTTGACCCCATAGTCATTTATACCGATCATAACCGACTGAAATTCCTTAGTAAGTTTGAAGATGAAAATCAGAGATTGACAAGATGGAGTCTACTTCTTCAGGAGTATTCATTAGACATACCACATATCAAGGGGAAAGAAAATGTTATTGCAGATTGCTTATCTAGACTTTAGACAGATTGTTTTAGAGTAATAAGAAATTTCCTTTGTAAATTTCTTTTTCTTTGTGGGGAGGTGTTACATAGCCTATGATTTCATCATCCTTTGTGTAATTCTAACGTACAGTATGCTGCATGTTTGATCACGAGCGTGTTCTACCTCACTCCCCCCTTCTACCCTTATCGTAGAGTAAGTCGTTCTTTCTGTTGTTCAGAGCAGGATTGTCAACTCTTTGTCCCCATGGCTTCATTTGCACGTCCTTGTTATAAGTTGTATCAAGCTCTGCCGGCCCCTATATAATGAGCTCAGTCTCTGCATTATTGCCACTTAGATCTACTCCTCATTTTGTTCACATCTCTGTCCTCCCCTGTACAGTTGTTATTATTGTGAGTGCTCAGGAAGTCTCCAACCATCTAGCAGCTGTGTAATTTGAGTATAAGTGTTATTGCATTTTTTCTTGTACTGTGTAGCATAAGGTGTTAATTCTTAGGCCTAGTAAGGTTTTTGTGATTAATGTAAGGTTTTATGTCAGCCAATTGTTAATAATAGTTTGTATCTGTAATAATTTATCTTGCATTAACTGAGTATTATCTGGTATTTTCATTTTATCAGGGCTGACTTAGATAAATTTACTTTTGCTAATTTCGTGTTAATAGAGGCTATTGCAGTTAACCATATATTTAACCTGTTTTTTGCCATTACATTATCCTTATGAGTCTTGAATGTTTTGTTGTTAGTTTGAGCATTAAACTTTAACTTGTAATTTTACCTAACTCTTTTGTTTTGAACCTGGAACTTTATGGGACAGTAGTGATTTTTAGTATTCTCACTTAAAGTGTACATTATCTTTCTCGGTTCCGTAACAATATATATATATATATATATATATATATATATATATATATATATATATATATATATAAGAGAGAGAGAGAGAGAGAGAGAGAGAGAGAGAGAGAGAGAGAGATTGTATGTACAGTACTGTACATGAGGAAACTCAGTAAAGTGGTAAATAACACACATAACCTTCATCGTGGAAGATGTTAATGGTGAGGTTAAGAGAAGTGAGGGAAGTGACGGCAACAAACTTTACGTCCGCCTCACCAGCCCCACTGTACAGACACCGACGGTACACCCACATTCTCCCACCCACTGTGTCTGCAAAATAATAAAGCAGGGCAACATCAGATAGGAATTAGGGCTTTTTCCTATGTGTCTGTTTTTTATTAATTTTATATATTTCCTTCTTTATATATTTATTTTATTTATTTTGCATGGAGAAGAAGAAATACTAAATTCAACTTTTCGGGCCTAAAGTTTATAACAAAAGACTGAGTGGCTATAAAATAAAAGCAGTTGCAACCCACTGTAAAATAAACTGTAGTTTATTGCATTTGTACATTATATATTTATTCATTTCTCTCTCTCTCTCTCTCTCTCTCTCTCTCTCTCTCTCTCTCTATATATATATATATATATATATATATATATATATATATATACAAAGAGAGAGAGAGAGAGAGAGAGTAAACCAACAAAAAATAACAATGTTGGATGTCTAGTTGCGAAAGTTTTCTTTTTTTTACTTTACTGACGATATTTGGTTAACATCAAAAAGCAATAAGGACGTCATCATGTTAAAATATTTAATCATGTTTCATATTCTTTCACCCAAAAATATGACCACAATTTGGATTAAAGCAATGTGGAGGGAACATGAACAGAACACACAACAATAATGAGCAAAAGAGACTGCTATATACCCTTACCTTCGTGTTGTTATATGAACCAAACATTTGACATTCTTCTGCCACCTTGACTTAAGGCGAAGTACTCTCAAACTCAAATAACTTCATTTTTGCTGGACCCTTAACCCTCCTGCCAAATTTGGTCTCACTGGGATCAAAACTGATTAAGTTGATTTTGTCCGATGGCCCTGAATTATGACTTTTCACCGTGACCCTGGCATTTGACTGTTTGTTCTCTAAATCGATTTTCTTCGTGCATGTCTTACCCGAAAATCTTGCATGAAGTTTGTGCACACTGGATAAAAACTGTTTAAGTTACATGCTTGTAACATTAGCCCTCAACTTTTTTGTGCTAAAATACAGTGGGTTAACCTCTCGGTGGATTCTCATCATTTCCTCCACGTTCAAATCTGGTCATGATTGTTTTAGTTATTTCCTATACAGGCACTCGGATCTAAATTTTACCTTAACCTGTGACCTTCACCATTAACTGATTGTTCACGAACTCATAGCCCTTTGTACTTGCTCTACCTCTAACTCTTACACCAGAATGGGACCAAAGAGAATAAAATTGTTTTAAGTTGAATTTGCTGGGTCAAATTTTGACAGTCGTGTGACACTGACCTTTCACCTCATATTTGTAAAATCAGTAGGAATCCCTCGTATGTTCCTCTGTTTTCACTAAGTTTGGTTTAAATCAGAATTAATCTGTTTGAAATAGTTTGATTGCACACACACACACACACACACACACACACACACACACACACACACACACACACACACACACACACATGCAGTGTATAAATTTATATCTGTCTATCTATCTATATCTATATCTATCTATCTATTTATCTATCTATCTAACTATATAATGCCAGTAGGTCTCTGGAGATGTGAGAAACATTCTGGAGATTTTGGCATGGGGTTCGTTTTCGTTCTATCCTATCGTAAGATTCAGTTCTTGCCATTAATGTTCTTTAACACTGTTAATTTAAGAGTATTATTGCAAGAGAAAATGTGAGTTCTCTCCTAGAATCTAGAATGTTCATTGTTGTATCAGTAAATGTGTTTTCTACCAGGTTCTAGAGTGTTCTGGGGTTGCAATGGTGGGAGGCTATTTAGAGACCATCCTGCAATTGAAACACTTCAGTTTTAGTTGATAAAGGATAGAGTAAGTGTGCTCATGACAGTTTAGTTTTTCGTCATTGAACAGACACTGGGTCGGTGGCATATGGACTGTGGTGCAAAGAGTTTGTGACAAGAGTTAGTGAGTCAGACAGTGAGAGTTAATCAATGAATATCAGAATAGTCAGATCCTGTGAGTGTTAACTTGTGAACGAGTACTAGTTAGTGTAGGACTGAGTTAACATGAGAGAAAAGTCAGTGTTTTGTAACTATACATTGAAGGGTAAAACCCTGAAGTGTTCATCTGCCTTTGATTAACTGCCTGGCCTGGCTGTGTCATTTCCGAGATATCTATGAACTACTACAAAAGTAACAAATGATGTCAGGAGTGGGATGAATCCTATGGTTATAACAGATTGTGTTAGTAGTGGGATGAATCCTATGGTTGTAACAGATGGTGTCAGGAATGTTACGAATCCTGTGGTTGTAACAGATGGTATCAGGAATGGGATGAATCCTATGGTTGTAAAAGATGGTGTCAGTAGTGGGATGAAATCTATGGCTATAACAGATGGTGTCAGTAGTGGGATGAATCCTATGGTTGTAACAGATGATGTCGGGAATGTTATGAATCCTATGGTTGTAACAGATGATGTCAGGAATGTTATGAATCCTATGGTTGTAACAGATGGTGTCAGGAATGGGATGAATCCTATGGTTGTATCAGATGGTGTCAGGAGTGGGCTGAATCCTATGGTTGTAACAGATGGTGTCAGTAGTCGGATGAATCCTATGGTTGTACCAGATGGTGTCAGGAATGGGATGAATCTTATGGTTGTAACAGTTAGTGTCAGGAGTGGAACGAATCCTGCATTTTAACGATTGGTGTCAGAAGTGGAGATTCGTTCTGAGATATGGAGACACTTGGACAAGCTCACAAAACTGTGGATGTATCTCTGGCAGATTTACTTGTAGAGTTGAGAGCACATTAGGAAAAAGAAAGGAAATTAATTGAAAAACAAAAAGATATACTTGCCATATTGAGAGAAAATCATGAAGACCTAAGAACAGATATACTTGCACTGTTTAGAGCACAGTAAGAAGAACAAAAGAACTATTATGAAGAAAAAACAAATATCAAGAGGGACAACAAGGGATGACATACAGCAATGTAAAGAACATAAGTGACCAGGTAAAAGAAGTGAGAGAAGAGGATTCATGTACTGTGGAGGATAAAGTAAGTAGTGAAATACAGGAACTGAGTAAAGGGACAAAAGTTCTTGAACAGTGTCTGGATGAGGGTCAGCACCCAACACACCCCGTACGTGATAATACTTACCTGCCTTCCACCAGGCAATCTTATATAAGTTACGAATGACCTCAAGATGCCAAGGGGTTATTCAGTACTGTTATCGAACACCGCAATAATAAATCTACCAAGTAAAATCGTACTAATAATGGGCAAGCAAAATAATTAAACGTCATCGTACTTGAGGGTGTGAAGCATTAATACATGGCCAGCCTCCACCACTCAAAGGCTGGGATTTTAGATGCAGAAAGCAACGTAAAGTGAGCAGCAGTGAAGAGCATCATAATAACGCAAAGAAACATATGTGTGGATATTTTGAGTGTGTGGGGGGGGAGGCCTATCTCTGGGCGTCGGAGGGGGGGGTGAGTGGATGTGGAAGGGAGTTGGTCAGTGGTGGATGCAGCGCTCTGGAAAACGATGGCATGATCCGTTGTGGATTTACAAGTATGAACTCTTGATAACTCATTGTCAAATCCCCCACATTTTATCACCAAATCCCTCTTTTCATGTAAGTGATTGACGAAAACTTTTATGCAATATACTTAATACTGATATTTTGCTGTCATAGTTCAGTTACTATAAATATTCATTGATTTGCCGAAAATACGAAGGCATACATCCCTCACGCCCCTCCCTACCCTGAATCCGTGGTGTGTGTTTGTGTGTGTATGTGTGTGTGTGTGTGTGTGTGTGTGTGTGTGTGTGTGTGTGTGTGTGTGTGTGTGTGTGCGTGCGTAAACGCGCTCTCACGGACGACCTACTGGGCTCACTGCCACCAAAAGTAGGCCGTGGGACAAATTGAGCCAGCACACGAATATATACTCCGTCCCTTTGAGCTTAGCCTTCTGAAATTCGTATGTGCACTACTACGGTAACCCATGAACTTGTATGTGACAGAGATGAGACCAGGTAAAGGAGTAATCAGGCACGATCGTCTCCCTCATCTGTGCAAATGTGGTAGAGACATGGCCAGATTAGCATGTGATTTAGCACCAACACACTCCTTCACCCATGCTTTATGTGGTAGAGATATGGCCAGGCTAGCTGTCGCTTTGGCTATGAGAGATCCCCTCATCCTACACATATGTAGTAGGGATGTGGTTCGACTAGCGTTCGCTTTGGCACTGACACATCTCCTCACCCACGCATATGTTGTAAAGATCTGGCACTGACACATCCACTCACTCACAGATGCTGTAGGTTACAGAGGAGGAATTATTGATATGGATGCTATTATGGGCAGACAAACTCGGCTCTTCAGCTTCAGGGATTGGGATCACAGTCCACGACGGAGATTGCAACCTCCGATTTCAGCGATATTATCTCCACAGTTATCAGACATTAAAATTACACTATTTCTGAAGGACAAGCCTAATCTATGAAAATCGGGGATTCAGATTGTAATGGAAGTATTTGCGTTAGAATGCAACTCGGACAGTGATTCGTATCCCAACTACAGTACTGTTAAACTTCTCGTACTGCATGATCATTATGGCGCCACCAGTGAAATGCTAAAATATCGTGTAAGATATTCAGAGGATGTATTATCTACGGCTCATTGTACAAAATCGTAACATTGATATAGTTCCACATGTCGGTGTCATATTATTTTTCTGGAGAAACATGAGATACCTAACCATAAACTTGGGAAAAAATAAACGAACAATATAATGCAGAAATTCATATTTTGTGAAAATGTCACGATGCACGTAATGCAGTATTTCTACAGAAGTGAGGAAGAACTCTTAGCCTAATAGAAATATAACTTTAATCTTTAATTCAGCAGTAACGTGCTGTTTTAGATATAACAATATCATTCTCACGGTAATATATTTCATCTAATAATACGTCGTAAAATCGGATGTAGATTACGCATCAAAGAAAAGTTTTCTTTTGACGAGGTCATCGAGATCACAGTTATTTTGCAAACCTTGCCAAAACGATGAGACCAATATAAGGTCAGTTAGGTGTCCCTATTTTACCATGGTGTTGTAGCCTACCTCGAAATTGCACATCATGAAAGACATGCCGCCTTTAAAATTGATCAGTCCCATGTGAATGACACTTTTTTTTTTAGTCTCAAGATGTCCGTAACGTGCGTGTCAGTACAAGATTAATTATTCGACTTTCCAGGACATGTAGACATAACAACTCCCAGTCGGTATTGTGACATTGAATTTTTATATGTAATGTCACAGATCAGGCTATGGGGTTAAATTTATAACAATCACTTCAAGGGAATGCTTTGAACTGTTTGTGGAATAGTTGGAAATCATTGGCACATACGATATCGTAATTGTTTGTGTGCATCCACTCATCATGTCTTAATGTGAATGATAGATGCAACAATATGAAAGTGTTCAACATTAAATTATCTACTGAGGTCAGAGGATTTGCCGCTTGTACTATGATGCGATTATTTAATATCTATCTATCTATCTATCTATTGCCAGACGCCTTAATCTCTAAGGGGTGGCCACAAACAAATCGCCTCCATGTCGCCCTGTCCTCCGCCATTTCATTGCCCGGCTCCCAGTTCACACCCCTCTTTCTTATATACAGTACTTCTCCACTCCATCCCTCCATCTTATCCTTGGCCTCCCCCTTCCTCTCCCTCCCTCCCTCCATATACACACATACACTCTCCTCGTCAGTCCCTTGGTCTCCATTCTCTCCATATGTCCAAACCACCTCAGTGTGTTTCTCCTAACGCTTCCTGATCACATCCACATCCACACCACAACACTCCACTTTTTCATTTGTCAGTCTGTCTCTCCATGTGACTTTCCATGCTCCTTTCAAATAACTCATTTCCACTGCACTCACTCTTGCCCTGTGTCCTTCCAACAAGGTCCAAGCTTCACTTCCATATGTTACAGTTGGTATCACAATGCTGTCATGTAGTAGCTTTTTCGCTTCCATGCTCACTTCGCCGTTTCTTATCACTGCTTTCAAGGAAACAGTAACCTTTCTTCCCTGTTACACCCTTTCAAGCACTTCACCCTCCAACTCTCTCCATCTGCTCACTTTTTCTCCCTTCTCCACTAGTAATATACCATTTTTATCTTTCACTCCCCGACTAACTTCTTTGGCACCCTATCTAACTTTCTTTACCTCTTTCCAGAACATTTTCATACATTCCCTCCACTTTGCACTCAAGTCCCTTCCAAAATCCTCCCCCACTCTCTTCTTACTGTCTCACTAATCTTTTCACCTCTCTCCTCCTCTCTCTATATAACTCTCTCTTCCGTTACCCAACTTCTTCCATGCCACTGTTTCTCCTCCACTCATTATATGCTTTCTTCTTTTGTGCCACAGCCTCTCTCACCTCTGCAGTCCACCATGCTGTTCCCTGCACCCCCTTTTTTCTTCTTTTCACCCCACACACCACACATGCTGCACAGATTTCTTCTTCAGATATCGTACACACACCTTCCATATCCCCCATCTGCTGCAATCTATATTTACCCAATCGCTCCTCCACTTCCCTCTTATATTCTGCCTTTTTGTTTTTCGATCCTCTTGTAGCTTTTTCACTCTCCATTTATGTGCTACTTCCTCCTGTCCTTCCCTTCTTCTATTTCTCCATTCTATTTGGACTTTAATTCTGACCACCACCAAGTGGTGGTCCGAAAGTCCATTCCCCCAACCTCTATAAGCTCTTGCTTCCATTACACACCTTCTCATCCTTTCATCCACACACACATAATCAGTCATTGCCTTCCGTTCATTCAGTTCCCCACCCACCCTTCTCATCACTCGCCATGTATACCTGTGGATCATTTTGTGCTTGAAGTGGGTAATGGCTATCACCAACCCCCTACCAGCACAAATGTCCACTAATGCACTACCATTTTCATCCATCTCTGCAGACACACCCCACTCACCAACTACTCCATCCACCTTCCCATTCCCTAGTTTTCCATTCATATCTCAATCAAAAACACTCTCTCAACCCTTTCAAATTTTCCCATGTAAGCTTCCACATTTTTCCAGAACTCTTCTCTCACTCTGCTTGCATAATCTTGCATTGGCGCATACACACACACAATCGCCCACATTTGTAGTCCAACTTTCAATCTTACCCACACAATCCTCGAGCCAACTGATCCAATCTCTCTTATATTCTCCTTCCATCTGTTACAACAATACACGCTACTTCTTTTGTCTTCTCATTCTCATTCTACTCCTGCGCATATACCCCATCCATACTCCCATTCTCTCACACTCTTATCTTCATTTAGTTTTCGTTAACCCACATACCTGTACATCCACTTTTGCACCCTCAAGCATTTGGACAATCTCTTTCTTTCATCTCATCATTTGCATTCTTTACATTCCAATATTATGTGGAGCATTTTCGGACATGGCATAGCTACATTAGTTTATCAGGAATTGAACTAAATTCGAATCGGGGTTAACTCAGGCACTGAGATGCCCAACTCGAATCACCTGAAGTTGTATAGGTTACAGTGTTACCACACGAAATGCGTAAGGGTTGGCTAGTAGGGTAACACTTCTTTTATGACTGACTGTACATTATTGCATGAGAAAATGTGAGTTTTGTACTAGGTTCTGGAATGTTCTAAGCTTGCACTGGTGGAAGATTATTTAAAGACCATTCTGCATCCAAGACAGTTAAGTTTTAGTCAGTAACAGCGTGAGTGTGTGCACGACAGTTCAGTTTTTTGTCCGTGAACAGCCAGTGGGTCAGTGGCATACGGACAGTGATACAGACAGTCTGTAAAAGAGTTACTAAATCAGACAGTGAGAGCTAATCAGTGAAGTCGGAAATGGCAGTCAGTAAGTGAAAGGTAGCCAGTTAACAGGTAGTAGTGAGTTAAGGACTGAGTTAATATTAGAGAGAAAAGTCACTGTTTCGCACCTGTACATTGAAGGAATAAAACGCAGAAGTGTTCATCTGTCTTTGATAACCGCCTGGTCTGTCTGCGTGTCATTCCCAACGTGTCTACAAACCACTGTGGTGTAACAATAAACACACACACACACACACACACACACACACACACACACACACACACACACACAGGTATCAGGCTAACTTAGATGATGATCCAACATAGTAAAACAAGAAATAACAAAGAAGTGTAGCCTAAAGTAAGTATCAAAATCAGTGACAAGGAATGTGATGAATTTCCTTACGTCAGCTGGAAAATATCAAGGTTAGCAGACGACAGAGCGATGCAGAAACTGTAAGTTAAGATCTTTTCTTTATGATGGCTTCTGTGGGAAATATTTTCCCCCAGAGCAGTTGCGCTCCCTACTTTTAACATAGTTGCCCTTGGTTGAAAGCAGAGGAAAACTAGAGACCGTTGTTAATAGTTCAAGCGGTTTTTATAGCCCAGAAAGTACGTTCTCTTTAATAATTCTTGTTATTGATAAATTAAATGCTACTGCGTTTAACCGTCGTGGACAACTATATATTGTAAATACATGTAATTATATGGAATTTTCCACTGACCTAAACTGCGTCTGCGCGTTAGATGACGTAACGAGGATGGAAAGATTCTTGTGTAAAAGCAGATGTGGAATTAAGATATTCACACACTTACAGGGAATATTTGGTTTAACTTTAGTTTAATTAAAACTAAGATCAATTTGTTAGATTCACCCTGTACATATCAAGATGTAATCTAACTGTATTTAGTACTGTAATTAATTATTAATTGGCAACTACCATTCTGTGAGGGAGGTAGAGCTTGCCACGCACCACACTCTGCTCGTAGTCATAGTCAAGCTAGCACTGTTGTACATAAGCACCTGAAGGACGCTTGATTGCTCAAGCAGCTTCAGCTAAACGGCCCCATCGTCATCGGTTGTCCGACACTCCCTCTTCACTAGCTAAGTAACCTTTACGAATTGGCCAATTCAAGGGGGATTATCTAAGAGATAGAAGAGAAATAGGTATTGTACTGTAGGTGAGTTAAGGTTAAGTTACGTTTCACCTAACTCTATGAGACTTGTTTGAATTTACTTATGGACAACTTTAGGGAAGAATAATGACCTACGAGTTGTTTATTAGGAAATACCAGAAATTTCATACATTGCGGTGCCCCGGCAGGGATACCGACTTGTAAACATTAAATATTTTTCACATTTTGGTGCCCAGAAAGAGGGCCCCGATTTGTTTACCAGAACTATTAAACATTTTTCACATTTTTGGTGCCCCAAGTGAGGACTCCAATTTGTTACCAGAACCACTATATATTTTTCACAGCTTCGTATATTGGAAAGATGCCTTTAAGTATGAAGAGACAAAGGTAAAACACAGGATGATGACTTCTGCCCAGAACTGGTTGAATAGGAAACTTATGATAAGTTAGTTGAAAAAGTGATTAGACTAGAAAGAGCTTTTCAAATGGAAATAGAGGAAATCAAGAATGAGCTACGCAGACAGAAGGGAAAAATTAAGAATTAATAAAGAAAATAAACAGAAAAGCTACAACAATAGCTGAACTATCAGCTCAGGTAAATTCACTGAGAACAAATCCTAGTGAAATGGGATATACTGTACAGTTGTTAACCATGTGAGAATTATGGATGATTTCAGAAACGATATAGAGAAACTCAGGCAAGCAAGCAGTCTGATAGACCAAAGTAGTAATACTGAAGAGAAAATAACACAGGTAAATGAAATGGTATGAAATTATTAAGATGAGGTACAAACTACGTATGCTGAAATGGTGAAAGTAACGAATGATTTAGATACAAAGGTAGAAGAAAAAGGTGTAAGAAAGGAAGTGAAAGAAATTATAAAGGATAACGAAAACTAGTCAGGGCAACACTATAGATTAAAAAAAAAATGTTGGAACAGTTGAAGACAAAATAAAAAAAACAGAATCTCAAGGGACAAAATGGAGATGAAAAATATAATGAACATACTGCAGCAAGTATCAGGGGATATCTATGAGAAATATATAGAAGAACATAAAAAGCTAGAACATAAAAGACATGGTAGGTGGGGGTGCTCACCATCCACCTACTTATTGTAGTGGTACTCTGTTTTTTGGGTACCTCTACACTGAGTGGGGAGCCGAATGATTTCCTGTAAACCAGGAAAACATTTACAACGCTGGGTGGTAACCTTATAACCAACCAACACGTGTTACCTACGTGACAACATGTGGGTTGGCGTAGTGTTAGTGCCCCTCCCCGGAAAACAACTAACAAAAAATACGAACAAGAAACCTCGGATCAGCACTGACCAAATGACGACGACTAAGGACAGAACAAAGGACATGATACGGATGGCGACTTGGAATGTCTGTCTGTCTATCTATAGCCCGACTCCCTAATCCCGCAAAGGGTGGCTGCAGACAAAACGCCTCCAAGTCTCTATGTCACCCACCATTAGACTACCCTCCCCCCAACTCACTCCCCCCTCCCTCATATACCTCTCAATTCCATCCATCCACCTCATCCTCGGTCTTCCCTTCCCTCTCCCTCCCTCTACCTCACCTACATACACCGTCTTAGTCAGTCTTTCATTCTCCATTCTCTCCACATGTCCAAACCACCTCAGTGTATTTCTCCTAATCTTCTCTACCACATCCACATCCACACCACAACGTTCTTTCACTTCTTCATCCGTCAACCTGTCCCTCCATGTCACTCCACATGCTCCTCTCAAGTAGCTCATTTCCACTGCTCTCACTCTTCACTTGTTCCCCTCTTGCAAGGTCCATGCCTCGCATCCATATGTCAGGGTAGGGATCACAGTACTATCATGCAGTGACTTCTTAACTTCAATACTCATCTCCCTATTTCTCATCACTGCTTTCAGTGAACCAACAACCTTCCTTCCCTGCTGTACCCATTCACGCACTTCATCCCCCAAAGTTCCATCCTTACTCATCACACTACCCAAGTACTTGAATGCACTCACATTCTCCATATCCTCGCCATCCAACCTCACCGTGCATTCTGTGACTTCATTCGTCTCAAACACCATAGCTTTACTCTTGTTTACATTAACTTTCAGATTCCTCTTCCTACACACTGTCCCAAATTCATTCACCAAACCTTGCAACTCCCATTCATCTTCACTCAACAATACTGTATCATCAGCAAACAACAACACCGGAATCTTCCAAATGTCACCCGCATTCATTAGAGCCAGCCCCACATCCACTGCCCTACCTTGCACCTCCGTTACAACCCCATCCATGTATATATTAAACAGCCATGGAGATATCACACAACCCTGTTTCAGTCCCACACTGAGATCAAAGAACTCATTCGGCTCACCATCCACTCGCACCGTAGCCCTGACTCCCTCGTACATACACTTCACAGCACTCAAGAATTTCCCCTGCACTCCATAATTATATTCTCAATACCTTTCACATACCTTGTCTATCTTTTCTGTCAAAAACTTTCTCCAAGTCGATGAAGGCAGCATACACTTTCTTTCCCTACTCTAGATACTACTCCAGTAAACATCTTAGAAGAAATATCTTTTTTTTTTTTTTTTTAATGCGAGGAAGAAGGAACCAACGGCTGCGAGCCCGCAATTATTGTTCCTTCCAAGAGAAAAACAAAATACAAGAGAGAGCCAAATTCAAGATCCGATCATTTCGAGATGCCTGGACACACTGCGTTTGAAGGACTGGAGATCATAGGAAGCAGGAAATACAGAGAGAGGGAGACAGTTCCAGAGTTGACCTGTTGCATAAATGAAAGACTGGGAGTAACGGTTAACTCTTGCATTAGAGAGTTGGACAGAAGAGGGATGAGAGTTTGCTGCTAGACGGGTGCTATGTGCCTGTCGTAGAGGAGGAGGAATGCATGCAGACAGTTCAGAGGAGCAGTGACCATGGAAGTAGCGATAGAAAAGAGATAAAGATGCAACAGTGCGATGAAGAGACAGAGGTTGAAGGGTGTCAGTAAGAGGAGGAGAGTTAATGAGACGAAAAGCCTTTGACTCCACCCTATTGAGAAGAGCTGTATGTGGGGAGCCTCCCCACACATGAGAGTTGTACTCCACACAGGGGCGGATAAAACCCCTGTATAGAGTCAACAATTGTGCACGGGTAAAGAAGGAACCAAGTCGGCTTAGCACACCTAATCTCTTGGAAGCAGATTTTACAGGAGATGTAATATGATCTTTCCAAGATAAGTCCCGAGTAAATGAAACCCCAAGCATGTTCAAGGATAATGCAGGATTAAGCTGAATATTATTAAACATTAGTGGGTATACCTGCGGAATATTTTGTCGGGTTGATAGGTGTAAAAACTGAGTCTTTGATGCATTAAAAACAACCAGATTATTTTTACCCCAGTCAGAGATACGAGCCAAGTCAGACATTAGGTGTGCCACATCCTCATCCCTTGTTTGTTGAAGTAACTGCTGAGATGGACGTTGCGGGAACCGAATGGAAAGGTAAAGGGTGGAGTCATCAGCATATGAGTGGATAGGGTTAGATATACAGCTTAGAAGGTCATTGATGAATAAAAGGAAGAGAGTTGGTGATAGGACAGAGCCCTGAGGAACACCACTGTTGATAGATGTAGGAGAAGAACGATGGCCGTCTACAGCAGCGGCTATAGAATGACCAGAAAGGAAGCTATAGATGAAGGCACATATAGAAGAATAGAAACCGTAAGAGGGCAGTTTGAAAATTAAAGATTTATGCCAGACTCGATCGAAAGCCTTTGAGATGTCAAGTGCAACGACAAAGCTTTCGCCAAAGTCCCGAAAGGAGGATGACCAGGAGTCTGAAAGGTAGGTGAGAAGATCGCCAGTGGAGAATCCCTGACGGAACCCATACTGACGATCAGAAAGAAGGTTGTGATAGGAAAGATGCTTTAAAAGTTTTCCATTAAGAATTGACTCGAAAACTTTTGAGATACAAGATGTGAAAGCAATTGGACGATAGTTAGAGGGTTGGGAATGGTCACCCTTCTTTGGGACTGGTTGAATGAGAGCACTCTTCCAACAAGAAGGAAAGGTATAAGTTAATAGACAAATGTGAAAGAGTTTGCCTAGGCAGGGTGTAAGCACAGAAGCACAGTTCTTGAGAACAACAGGAGGGACTCCATCAGGCCCATATGCCTTGTTAGTATTGAGGCCAGTGATGGCAGAAAATACATCAGCTAAAGAAATATTAATGTCAGCCATGAGAAAGTCAGAGGGGGGAAGTGATGGAGGAACAGTTTCGGAATCGTCTAAGGTGGAATTGGAGGAGAAGGTCTGAGCGAAGAGATCTGCTTTATCAGTAGAGGAAATAGCTTCAGAACCATCAGAGTTGGAAAGAGGAGGGAAGGATGATGAGGTAAAGTTGTTAGAAAGGCTTTTGGCAAGGTCCCAGAAGGAGCGGGAAGAATTCGAGTTGGAGAGCTGAGAGCATTTAGTACGGATGAAATTATTTTTAGCAGAGCGAAGAACAGACTTTGCACGATTCTGGATAGAAACGTATAAAAGATGTGATTCAGGGGTGGGTTGGCTCTGGTACCATTTATACACAACCTCTTCCCTTCCTAAATCCCCCTTGTTCTTCTCCAACTAGCTCCCATGTTATATGCCTAACCCTATCAATGAGTATTCTACCATATATTTTTCCAGTCACACTAAGAAGGCAAATCCCTCTATGGTTACCACATACTTCTCTCTCCCTTTTTCCTTTGTATAAAGGAACAATTATACCCGATTTCCAGTCCTCCGGAACCCTTCCCTCTTCCCAAGCCAATCCACTCCACTACAATCTCACCCCCATACCTCAGCATTTCACCAAACATTTCATCAATTCATAGGGCCTTTCCTATCTTGATCTTCTTCATTGCTTCCACTGTTTCCGCCCTACTGATCTCTTCCTCCCTCCTCTCATCTCCCTTTCTTCCAGCCATTCCCCAACTACTTATACTCGCACTGCTCTCACTCTCTGCATTCAACAAATCCTCAAAATGCTCCTTCCATAACCCTCAATTCCTCTCTCTTCTCCACCAACAATCTTATATTCCTATCTTTCACTCCCCTACTATTTCCGCTTTCACACTGCCTTACTTTCTTTACCTCCTTTCAAAACAATTTCTTACTATCCCTCCATTTCACACTCGGATTACTCCCAAATTCTTCATCCACTCTCTTCTTACTATCCTTCACCAATCTCTTCACCTCCCTTCTGCTCACATATACCTCTCTCTTCTCTCATCTTCTCCCCTACCTCTACTCCCTAGCCATTCACTATACCCCTTCTTTTGTTCCACAGCTCGTTTCACCTCATCATTCCACCATGCTGTCCCTTGCACACCCCTGCAACTCCTCCTTACTCCACAAACCAACTCACACGCTGCACCTAACTCTTCCGTGAATAACTTACATACGTCTTCCACCCCTTTCATCTGATCTAACTCTTACCTTCCCAATCTTTCTTCCACTATTTTTTTTTTTAATGTGTCCGACTCTGGGCATAGGCTTCACAGCCTGCTATCATGGCCCAGCAGTCCTCCTACATACCATACACCTCTACATGTCACTATGCTCTTATACTCTGCCACTCTCTCACTGTCTTGCAATTTCTCCACTCTTCTTACAGGAGCTGTTTCTTCCTGTCTACCTCTTCGTCTCGTCAACCATTTTCTTTGCAGCCTTACCTTGGCCATCACTAAGTGATGGTCCGAGATCCATTCCCCCACCCTCTCCATACTCTTGCATCCACCACTTGTCTTCTCATTTGCTCATCCACACACACATAGTCTATCATTGCCTTTCGTTCAACAAGTTCACCATCCATCCTCCTCATAACCCTCCATGTATACCTGTGGATCATCTTATGCCGAAAGTAGGTGTTAACTATTGCTAACCCCTTACCAGCACAGATGTCCACCAAAGCACTACCATTCCCATCTACTTCAGCTGGCAAACCCCACTGACCAACCACTCCATCCACTGATACATTCCCGACTTTGCCATTCATGTCTCCAATCAAAGACTCTCACTCCTCTCAAACTTGTTCATACATGCTTCTACACTCGCCCAAAACTCATCTTTCACTCTTGCCACTAGGTCCTCTGTCAGCGCACATGTACACACAATCGCCCACGCTTGTATACCTACTATCATCCTTACCCATACAATCCTTGCACGCACTGTTCCGTACTCTCTTATATTCTCTTTCCACTTCTTGCTTATCATCAGACATACTCCCTCTCTTGCCCTCTCATTCTCATTAACTCCTGCACATATTCCTAAACCATATTCCCATTCTCTCACCCTTTCACCATCACCATTTAGTTTCAGTCAATCCACATATGTATATCCACTCTTGCATCCTCAAGCACCTGCACAATCTCTCTCTCTTTCACTTCATCATTCGCTCCTCTCACATTCCACGTCCCCACTCTAAGAATGTTCTTTGTCCGTTCCTTAGTCGTCAACGTATGGTCCGTCCTGGTCCGAGGCGCTCTATTCACTTGTTTAGTTAGTTCCTTTTACGGGGTGGGGCACTAACCTACTACCAACCCTTCTAGTCACCTCATACGACAAGCAGGGATCCTGGGGGAGTATTCATGAAACCCCCCTACCCCCAGGGGGGTGCAAATGATGAGGTGAAAGAGAGAGAGATTGTCCATGTGCTTGAGGGTGCGAAGGTGGATGTATGTGGATTAACTGAAACTAAATGGTAAAGTGAGAGTGTGAGAGAATGGAAGTATGGATGGGGTATATGGGCAGGAGTAGGTGAAAGTGAGAGGACAAAAGAAGGCGTGTGTATTGTGGTGAGAACAGATGGAAGGAGAATATAAGAGCATATGGATCGGTTGACTCAAGGATTGTGTTGGTAAGACTGAAAGTTGCACTACAAATGTGGGCAGTTGTGTGCATGTATGCGCCAACACAAGATCGTGCAAGCAGAGTGAGAGAAGAGTTCTGGACAAATGTGAAAGTGTGCATGGAAAAGTTTGAAAGGAATGAGAGAGTGTTTTTGATTGGCAATATGAATGGTAAAGTAGGGAAGATCAAGGTGCATGGAATAGTTGGTAAGTTGGGTGTGCCTTACTGAGATGGATGTTATAGCGAACATTCGTGCTGGAAGGGGGTTGGTGATAGCCAATACCCTCTTCAGGCACAAAATGATGCATACATATACATGACATGTGTTGAGAAGGGTGGGTGGCAAACTGAATGAACGGAAGGCAATGATTCATTATGTGTGTGTGGATGAAAAGAAGCGAAAGTGTGTAATGGATGCAAGAGCACATAGAGGTTGGGGAGGGTGGACTTTGCTACGACCACTTGGTGGTGGTCAAAATCAGTG
The DNA here is from genome assembly GCF_032717465.1 of Coenobita brevimanus. Classification (NCBI taxonomy): domain Eukaryota; kingdom Metazoa; phylum Arthropoda; class Malacostraca; order Decapoda; family Coenobitidae; genus Coenobita; species Coenobita brevimanus. Next base: position 28,702,075 of record NC_136993.1, read on the forward strand.
TCCAATTGAAATGGAGAAATAGAAGGGAAAGACGGGACGAGGTAGTATATGCAAGGAGAGTGGAAAGGTTACAAGAGCATGAGAAAAAGGCAGAATATAAAAGAGAAGTAGAGGAGCGATTGGGTAAATATGGATTGGAGCAGATGGGGGACGTGGAAGGTGTGTGCAAGATATTCACAGAAGATATCTGTGCAGGATGTGAGGTGGTGCGTGGGGTTAAGAGAAGATGAAATGGGGTGCAAGGAACAGCATAGTGGAATGAAAAAGAAGAAGCATATTATGAGTGGAGGAGAAACAGAGGTGTGGAAGAAGTTGAGAGATGAAAGAGAGAGTTATATCTAGAGAGGAAGAGATAGAGGTGAAAAGATTAGTAAGAGAGAGTAAGAGAGTGGATGAGGAATTTGGAAAGAATTTCAGTGTAAAGAGGAGGGAATGTAAGAAAATGTTCTGGAAAGAATTAGAGAGTTAGGGTGGCAAAAAAGTCAGTTGGGGTGTGAAAGATAAGAATGGTAGATTACTAGTGGAGAAGGGAGAAAAACTGTGAAGATGGAGAGAACACTTTAAGGAATTGTTGAACACAGAGAATGAAAGTAATGCCAGTATAAGTGACTGGGGAATGGCTGGGAGAATGAGGGATGTGAGAAGAAATCTGTAGGATGGAAGGGATGAAAGCAATGAAGAAAATCAAAATGGGGAAAGCCCGAGGAATTAATGGAGTGTGTAGTGAAATGCTGAAGCATGGGGGAGAGATAGTAGTAGAATGGATCAGGAAGATGTGCAGATTGGCCTGGGAGGAAGGTAGAGTCCCGGAGGATTGGAATTCAGGGATACTTATTCTCTTGTACAAAGGAAAAGGGGAAAAAAAAATGTGTGGTAATCATAGGGGCATTTGTATTCTTAATGTAATAGGAAAAGTATATGGTAGGACAAGTATTGACAGAGTTAGGGAAATAACAGAGGCATTAGTTGGAGAGGAAGAGGGAGGTTTTAGGAAAGGAACACGTTGTATAGATTAGATATTCATTCTTAGATTTTTAGTGGAAAAGTTTCAAGAGAAGGGAAAGAAGTTGTATGGAGCCGTCATGGATTTGGAGAAAGCATTATGACAGGGTGGACAGACAAGGATTGTAGAAAATATAAAGAATATATGGAGCAGATGGGAAACTGTTGAATGCTGTGATGGTGCTAACGCTGCAGTGCGTGTGGATAGTGAACTGAGTGAATTTTTCTACTTGAAGGTTGGATTGAAACAAGGATGTGTCATGTCTCCATGGTTGTTCAATTTGTATATGGATGAGGTTATAAAAGAGATACAAGGTGGGGCAGTGGATGTTGGAGTGACCCTAATGAGAGAGGGCAGTGTTTGAAAACTCCCTGCACTGTTGTTTGCAGATGATACTGTGTTGTTAAGTGAGCATGAAGGGGAGCTGCAAGGCTTGGTAGATGATTTTGGGAGACAGTGTAAGAAACGGAGTCGATTGTGAATGTAGGCAAGAGTAAAGTTATGGTCTTTGAGAGAAGTGAAATCAGTGAATGTACAGGGAGGTTGGATGAGGAGAAAATGGAAAATGTGAGTGTGTTTAAATATTTGGGTAGTGTGATGAATAAGGATGGAAGTTTGGAGGGTGCAGTGCTTGAAAGGGTATGACAAGGAAGAAAGGTTGCTGGCTCCTTGAAATCAGTGATAAGAAACAGGGAAGTGTGCATGGAAGTAAAAAAGTTACTACATGACAGTATTGTGATACCAACTGTAACGTATGGAACTGAAACTTGGACCTTGTTGGAAGGACAGAAGTCAAGAGTGCGAGCAGTGGAAATGAGTTATTTGAGAGAAGCATGTGGAGTCACATGGAGAGACAGACTGTCAAATGAGGATGTGAAGGACCGTTGTGGTGTGGATGTGGATGTGATAGGAACCGTTAGGAGAAACACACTGAGCTGGTTTGGCCATGTGGAGAAGATGGAGAGCGAGCGACTGAAAAGAAGAGTGTATGTGAATGAGGTGGAGGGGGGGAGTGGGAGGGAGAGGCCAAAGATGAGATGGAGGGATTGAGTGGAGAGGTATATGAGAGAGGGGAGTTTGAGATGTGAGCAGGGCAGTGAAATGGCGGAGGACATGGCGACATGGAGGCGATTTGTTTGTGGCCACCCATTACAGGATAAAGGCGTTTGGCAAAAGATAGATACGTAGATAAAAGGCTACAGAAGTATGGGAGAAGTCAAGGCCCCTGAAAGTAAGATTCCAGAGTGCAAACACTGTAGAAATATTTAAAAATTCAGACAAACTCATGGAAAAAAAGGAATTCAAAAGAGTATGGGTAAAAAGATGCCTAACTCATGAGGAATTGAGAACCCTAAAGGAGAAGGGGGAAGAAGCAAAAACAAAAAAAGAGGAAAGATCAGAGGAAGAGAAGAGTAAATTTTTATTGGATAGCAGGTACGAAAGTGGTACATAACCAGAAGGGAATAAAAGGAAGGAAGATGATAGACTCAGGCTATGCCAAGCATGTAAACAAGATGATGAAGTTGATGTACTCAAATGTAGATTGAACAGTATCTAAATTATTAGAGATGAAAGGTTATACCACAGTAAGGGAACCACATATTATTTGCCTAACTAACAAAATTAACCCCAAGGATATCATACGATATCTTAAACTTAGAGGAATACAATATATGGAGAAGAGACAGAAGTTTAAACAAAGGAGAATCTACAAGTCAAAGAAAACCAGATATACCTTCACATGTAAAACTTACTGCAGTAGAGATCAATACATCTGAAGGGAAAGTAATTGTGGCAAATTTATACATGCCAACCAGAACAAACACTTGGGAAGGAGGAGAATACGAAGACCTGGTAGCGAGTACAGTTCGGAGTTTAAGAGCATTACTGCATAGAATGGAAGAGAAATATGAAAGAATTATTTGAACTGGAGATTTCAATACAAATAAAAATTTGTATTGATATCTCTAAGCTAGATTTAGAAGCCATGAAAGCTGTTGGCACCAAATGCTCGTGGACCTTGTGCAAGAGTTTTTTCTAACACGGCATGTAAGGGAAAACACCAGAAAAAGAGGACTTGATGATCCATCATCCATCAGTACTAGATCTTATATTACTAGGCAAGAAAATGATACTGACAATACAATGTATCACCCTCCATTCGGCAAAAGCGACCATGCAGTCTTAAATTGCAACTTCAGGATTGCATTTGACATAGTAAACAGTAATGTGAGTTACAAAAAGAGCCTAAACTACAAAAAAGGGCAACTACCATGACCTAATGAAGTACTTCTTGGAAATAGATTGGGAAAAGGAGTTTAGAGGACAAGATTTAAATGTGATATATAGAAAATTATGTGAACTTCATGAAATAGAAGTTGAAAATTACATCCCACAGCACATGAAGCAGAAAAGAAAAAAAGAAATGGTTTAATAAAGAATGTACAAAATAAAAAAGATAAGAGATTTGTTGTGCAACAGATACAGCAGACACAATAGTGAGAGGACATACAAGAACTGTAAACAGGCAACAAACGATTATACATGGATAAGGAGAGAAGTCCAAAGAGAGTTTGAGGAAGACATTATAAATAAAAGTAGTGATCAACTGAAGCTATTTTCCAGCTACATCCGAAGCAAAACCAAAGTTAAAGATAAAATACAGTCCGTTACAGACAAGGGGATCATCTATACACAAGAGAAAGATATTTGTGAAGCACTAAATAAAAATTTCCAATCAGTTTTTCCAGAAAATAATTTTGAGAGAGATGATACGGAACAAGCATGCCCACACGTATTACCAGATATACAAATATCAGAAAAAGAAGTACAGGAGGAGTAAATTAGACAAAGGAAAAGCAAATGGTCCAGACGAAGTTTCATATTGGGTGTTACATAAATGTGCAAAAGAGTTAAGTAGACCAATATATTTAATATTCAAGGAATGCTTGGGTAAAGGTAAACTACCTGATATTTGGAAGAAAACATACATTTTTCCCCAGTTCAAGAAAGGGAATAGAGAAAATCCACACAACTACCGACCAGTATCACTAACCAGTGTTGTAAGTAAGATAGTATAAAAGTTGATAAGAAAAGCTTGGGTAAACCATCTAGAAGAACACAGTTTGATAACAGAAAGGCAGTTTGGTTTTAGAAAGGGAAAAACATGAGTTACTAACCTATTAAGCTACTATGATTGCATTGCAGAAACATTACAAGAGAAGGATGGGTGGACAGTATCTATCTAGATTTCAAGAAAGCATTTGACAGAGTACCGCACCAAAGACTTTTATGGAAACTGTACCATCAATGAGGAATCCAAGGCTAACTATACTGTTGGATGCAAGATATTCTCAGAAAATGGGAAATGAGAATAGTACTAAGGGGAAATTACTCATCACTGAGGGAAGTGACTAGCAGAGTTCCACAGGGCTCAGAGCTGGCACCAGTTCTGTTTTTAGTGTATATAAATGACATACTAACGTTGGAAATGAAAGCTATCTAAATATGTTTCCTGATGATGCAAAAATACAGAGGAGAATTACTAACACAGACTTTTGTATGGAACTACAAAAACAACTAAATAAAATTCATGAATTGAGTATAAATGGCAAAGGGAATTCAATGTGGACAAGTGTCATGTAAAGTTTGTTAAAAGTGGAAAAAGACCAGATTCGGATTTTAAGTTAGGTAGTTCAAACCTACTGTACACATATCAGAAAGAGAAATGGACCTAGGAGTGATTATCAGTAACATCTCCCTCTGACCACATCAGTGAGAAGGTATGGAACATGTATACACTGCTTGCTAATATGATAATAACATTCACATACATAAGTGAAGACATGCTGAGAAAGATAAAACATCACCCATCAGACCAACCCTGTAATGTGCATCAGTAGTCTGGAACCCTTATCTCATGAACACATAGATAAGACTGAAAAAGTTCAAAGGGCCGTTACAAGATGGGTACTAAGTATAAGGGTTCTAAGTTACGAGGAAAGACTAGAAAAACTGAATCTGCCAACACTACAGGACAGAAGGACAAGAGAAGACGTGATTGTGTTTTACAAATGTGTCTCGGGGAAAGAGAAAATAGACATAAATGAGTATATAACCAATGGGGAAGCATCAGCAAGAGGACACTGCAAAAAAACTGCATGAAAAGAGAGGTGATAAAGACGTAAGGAAATTCAGTTTCCCAAATAGAGCACTTGTTCAGTGGAATGCACTACTGAATGAAACAGTGTGTGCCAAAACAATTAATAAATTTAAGGATGTGTATGATAAAAGTGATTTAATACACGGGACAGTACGAGCTTGGCTCATTCCTGTTAAGAACACATGCAAAACATGCACGCACACGAATCCAGCAAACCCTGACACCCGCTTGTGCTTCGCTAGCACAGGAGGAAAAAGAGTATGAATCCAACCTTCATATCCATAACTACCATGATGCAGCCGGAGTGCAGATTTTGTACTGCTAGTGTTGGTGGGGGTGATGGAGAGGTAGACAGCGTGGATAGTGTTGCGGAAGCAGGGGTGAAGCAGTGTGGCCTCCACTCTTGTTCTTCCATTCCCACCAACTATGACCACACGCGTCTCAGGCTGCATCCATAACTTGACCAGCTCCACTAGACTGTGCAAGAAAAAACGCCATCTGACCCTTAAGTCATCCAGTTCTGTGTTCACTATCATTAGCTTTGATACAACGTTCCTTCACTAAATCTAAGGTGCTCTGAAGCCTTTTCAACTCGACAGGCCTGACCAAAGAGAAAAATATCATCTTTCTCTTGATGCCAAGGATTTCACTCATTCTTATTATCTGTGTCTTGTCCTCCAGACCACTTTTATTTAGTCTGTCTATTAGTGTTGAACAAATTACCTACAGAAGGTTTTGTTTTAACCTGACGAGAAACTCTAATCCCCTTCAGTCCAGGTGATGGCCAAATTATTATAAATAATTCGAGTATAAGAGGATGAGGTAGCCTGAGGAAAAGAAGGAGACTATGAAAGAGAAGAAATAATAAGTTGCAAGATGAAGATTGAATTGTGCTGTACAGTGGGAAGAGGCGTAATTAGTGACTAAGGGCAAAAACCTCAGGAGGTCTGTTTGTCAAAGCCATACCTCATAGGATAATGTGTCAGGTCATAAACAGACAAGCAAAAACGTGTAAATTACATCACTCATTCACTAATCTCGTAAAGGTGCAGATGTCTTGCAGTTCCACCAGACATCAAGAAAATCATGGAAGAATATCACCACCTCTCCATTGAAGTTTCATAACAAAAACGAATGGCGTATTATGATACAGGTTGGGCCATCATTACTACCTGTCTGTATCATATGTGTTGCGACGCTGATTCAATCTCTTTGTGTGGGCGTGGGTTTTACAGTGGGAATAGGGAATTAATAATTGATGGAGGGTAGATATTGATAACACTGACTGAGCCATACCCACAATGCACGAGAAATAGTACAAAGGAGTGGAGAAGGAGCGTTATAAATGAACCTCCCATTATACAAGTCGCTTCTTGGTTTGGTTTGGTTCACTTGGATGAAACTGATAGCTTATTGCCATACAGTTTGATGATAACGCGGATTAAGGTGTTATGTCCCTGACTCTGCAAGGCAAGATGATAAATGCGACCGTATCAAATCTAGCGGAACAAGCCTAACCTAGGAACATTAAGATAAATATGCTACTATACAGCGTATTCCAGAACACCATGGAGTGTCCTGCTATATCTTTGACCACGCTGATGTGGAGGCATATTGTTTCCCTAGAGAACAGTCATTTACAATGAAATCTTGATTACATATCAACATTCACTAAACTCAGGACAGTAGAAAAGCCGAGCAGATACTCGTCCACTTTTGGGATAATTCTTCTACCGAAAGTATATCCTCTTGTTACACCCGCACTTGTGAGGTGAGTTTGAATGTTATATTTTGCTTGACGTGTGTGTGTGTGTGTGTGTGTGTGTGTGTGTGTGTGTGTGTGTGTGTGTGTGTGTGTGTGTGTGTGTGTGTGTGTGTGAACTAAATCAGTCGGGGTAAATAAAAACAATTTGCCTTAACTTTGCTTCACAGTTCCTGTTTCAGAGCAAATGGGCAGACTGGATATCACATGGCAATGGGTACATAACAACCTAAAACATGACATAGGAATGAAAATTCTACAATCAGTCGGTGCTGAGATTTTAAAGACCATGTGGATTTTTTTTTTTTTTTACCTCGGTGAATGGGGAAAACGATAACCGCTCTCGGTGTAAAAAAAAAAAAAAAAAAAAATCTGAACCTAATGGAAATACAGCTTCCAAAAACTGATGAATTTTCCTTGTTTATGTGTACAACACTTTTAGACATTACCTTTAATTTGATTTTTAAAAAGGCAGCATACATTCTGAATATAGATACATTATTTCAGTTATGAAACAAGGCTTTACCTCCGCCAACGAAGTTGGAGGAGGTTATGTATTCATCTGTGTTTGTGTGTTTCTTGTTTGTTTCTCCACACAATATATCCAAAAGTTCTAAATGAATTTCAATAAAATTTTGTGGAAGGTTGGGCGATGGGCCAAAAAAAAATTGAATAATTTGAGGGGAGAGATCCGGATCAGGATCGGGATCCTGCAATGGCATTGACGGAGGTATGCCCTATGTGAGTGCTTTCTTGTCTTTTATAGATACTGGTATCTTACTTGTTTGGGCTGATCTATGCAAACTTCACATTCTTCAAATGTTATCCCTTTTTAGGAGAAGGAAATCCAAACTTAACTACATTTCTGTAGCATTCATGAACATCTGTTTCTTCAGAAATATATTGTATTGCTTTCCATGAAGTTTATCTTCAATGTGAAGCTTTGTTGGACCTCACACTGTTGTTTTGTTGTATTTTTTGCTTTGTTGCTTTTAGTTGCAATAAAAAAAAACATAGTTTTATTTATTACCCCTTTGGGGTGTCTGTACCCGGAGTAAAAAATCACATACCTATACTGGAGTTACGAAAGGAGGCACGTCCTGTCTCTTGGTTTGGCTCTTGAGGGCAACTGTTACTGATCACCTGAAAGCAGAATGAATGCAATGCATTCAAAGCAGCTGAAATGGCATTACTTATACAAAAAATGCCAAATACCAAGAAAGTTAAAGGAGCAAAAAATAAAAAAAGAAATTTAATTTTCGTTTGATGATAACCTGGCACCAGATCATTGTTGGGCAAATCTGCATACACTGTGTTGTTGAGTGAAGACGAAGGGGAGCTGCAAGGCTTGGTGGATGAGTTTGAGAGAGTGTGTAAGAAACGGAATATAAAGGTGAATGTAGGGAAGAGTAAAGTAATTGTCTTTGAGAGAGATGAAGTTAGTGAATGTACAGCGAGGTTGGATGGTGAGGAATTGGAAAATGTGAGTACGTTTAAGTACTTGGGTAGTGTGATGAGTAAGGATGGAGGTTTGGAGGGTGAAGTACTTGAAAAGGTACAGCAGGGAAGAAGGGTTGCTGGTTCTTTGTAAGCAGTGATAAGAAACAGGGAAGTGAGCATGGAAGTGGAAAAGTTACTACATGACAGTATTGTGATACCAACTCTAACGTACGGAAGTGAAGCTTGGACATTCTTGTAAGGACACAAGTCAAGAGTGAGGGCAGTGGAAATGAGTTATTTAAGAGGAGCCTGTGGAGTCACGTGGAGAGACAGGCTGACGAATGAGGATATAAAGGAGCGTTGTGGTGTTGATGTGGATGTGATAGGAAGCGTTATGAGGAACACACTGAGGTGGTTTGGCCATGTGGAGAGGATGGAGGGTGAAAGACTGACGAAGAGAGTGTATGTGAGTGAGGTGGAGGGGGGAAGAGGGAGGGGGAGGCCGAGGATGAGATGGAGGGATGGGGTGGAGAAGTATATGAGAGAGGGGGGTGTGAGTTGGGAGCAGGGCAGTGAAATGGCTGGGGACAGGGCGACTTGGAGGCGATTTGTTTGTGGCCACCCCAAACGGGATTGAGGCGTCTGGCAATAGATAGATAGATAGTTTGATGATAACCTTGCACCAGATCATTGTTGGCCAAACCTGCATACACATAATATGGAGTATAGGTAGGCCAATCACCACAACAAAAACGAGAAAATTTAGGCAACAGATATGAGTTGGCAGGACTGTGTTACTTTTTACCCTAATTTACCCAACTTTTTTTTTCTTTTACCCCGATTGATTAGATTATTTTTCATCAATTTTACCAGATGGGTACAGGAACAGCCACAGGGTTGACCTATTGTTTCTCAGAACAATAGGCGGAAGGTCAAGATCACTAGGCTGTTATAGTTTAGCTTTGCAAGGGCAATTTGAACAGTTTTGTCCGATTTACTCAGTGTTGGTAGAAGGTCTGAGGGTACGAGAAGAACCAGGAGGTTCGAATCCAAGAACAGTCACGGGTCAATATAAGTCATAATCAAAGTTTGGCCCATGTGTCTGTGTGTGAATAATATAACTAAAGCTTTTTTATCCGATTTGCACCAAACCCTGTGAAATAATTGAGGATTAGTGAAGAGGCTGAGTAACAGATTCTGAGAGGGTTAAGTCAAAGGTCAAGGTCACATGATAAGGTCAACTTAGTTTTTCTCTGAACTTCAACATACTATGCGGTAGTGTCAGACAAGTACAAAGGGATTTTTTTGTCATTAATCTGTCAATGGGAAAGGTTAAAAGTTAAGGGCTCGGGACAAGGTCACCTTTGGCAGTTGTGATCGGATCTGGACAAACTTCGTGGAAGGTTAACGATCTGGCAAGAATAAAGTATTTCGATTTTGAGAGCAGTTAGCTGAAGATTAAGATAATAGGGCCAAGTAAAATGTTCGGCTCTTAGACAAATTAGTGGGTGTAGTTGTTGCACTCTGTGTTCTCCTTCTTGTTTTCGTATTATGTTATTTCGTTTCAGTGTAAAGAAAAGTTTTGCAGATTTCAGCTACTCACCACTTCTCTTCTGATATGTTCTGTGGCAACTTTGATGGTTAATCGATCTATGATCAAACTTTTCATTGAATATTTCACTGTCCCTTGACCGCTTGCAGCTGGTATTCTGTGGTTGTTTGTGTTAGCACTAAATTATTTTATATATTTTGGTTATAAATATTTTTCCCACATTACAGTATCTACAAGGAGTGGGTAATGAGCAGCTTTGCGTCATTAAGGAGGAGGAAGGAGAAGAAGAAAAAAGAAAAAAATGAAGTAATGCTGATAAAAAGTGTTTTTCCGGCAACTGGCAGCTTCCCAGAGCACCTGGGAAAGAGAAATTTTGTATAGTGATGCACTTTTACCAAAGTCATGTTTATGTGGGGTGGGAGACCCGACAGCCACCCTCCACGAGGGGATGGACCCTGGGGGTACCGTACTGGTCACATATCAAGCTGTTAATCTATGAAGATTAAATTTTGCCTAACGGCATATTCACCAAGAGTAGGTTCTAGTCAAGATGAGAGTTTCCCATTCCCAAGGGTAGCAGCTTCTACGAGGATTTTTTTTTTTACCAGTAACACGATATTTTGCATGGAGGTAGACTTCCACCTTCACCATGATGTAATATGGGTGGGACTTTGAGAGAGAGAGAGAGAGAGAGAGAGAGAGAGAGAGAGAGAGGGTTGGTCCCCATAGGCCACACTGAGATTCTGGGTTCTGGGCAATGCTAATATGGAGGGTCATATCCTTCTACTGGGAGCACAAAATTATGCACAGTAATACAATTCCACCAAAGCCAGAATTTAGGCATGGTGTTCCACCAGAGCCAGAATTTAGCCATTGTGTGACCTCAATAGTGGTTCCAGTTTAATGCTGTAATTGCCCAAACAAAGTATATAAATTTCCGTGGTGTAAACCTACTGAATTATGTGACTGCCTTACGTAGAAAAATAATAAAAATTGATATAAGGATCAGAATAGCAGGTGTATGATGAGCAGGGTGGTCTCAAATGATATCATATTACCTCAGGGCATTGCCAGTGTTGTTGTTGCTGTCATACATGTTGATGTGATCCAGGTAAATGATGAGTGCACGGCAGGTGCTCTTGGTGTCCCTCCACAGCCCATGGGGGAGGTCTTGCTGTTCCACCGACCCTGACATCACCACCACTCCAACACCCACACGCCTGAAGTACAGAAGTAGCTGCTTTGTCTGATATATTCAAAAATATCAACAGGCAGTAATCAATATCTTTTCAATCGGTTTCAGCGTGTCTGAGGCAATGATTTTGTCAGCTGAGGACAGGTGGAATTGGTAACACTACGCGATACTACGGGGCTGTGATTAGTCAATACCCGTTGTGTTTGAACGTGCACCAAATTGATACTGTATTCCAACCCAAACCATCATTTTTTGGTAAGATACCGGATTATCAATCTGCTCTATATATTGCCAGACGCCTTTGTCCCGTAAGGGTGGCCACAAACAAAGCCCCTCCATGTCGCCCTGTCCTCCGCCATTTCATTGCTCTGCTCCCACCTCACACACCCCTCTTTCATATACTTATCCACTCCATCCCATCATCCCATCCTTGGCCTCCACTTCCCTCTCTCAGTCTCCACCTCACTCACATACACTCTCCTTGTCAGTCTTACACTATTCATCCTCTCCACATGGGCAAACCACCTCAGTGTGTTTCTCCTAACGCTTCCTATCACATCCACATCCACACCACAACGGTCCTTTACATCCACATTTGTCAGTCTGTCTCTCCATGTGACTCCACAGGCTCCTCTCAAACAACTCATTTTCACTGTTTGCACTCTTGACTTCTGTCCCTCCAACGAGGTCCAAGCTTCACTTTCATACGTTAGAGTTGGTATTACAGTACTGTCATATGGTAACTTTTTCACTTCCATGCTCACTTCCTTGTTTTTATCACTGCTTTCAAAGAACCAGCAACCTTTCTTGCTTGTTAGACCCTTTCAAGCACTTCACCCTCCAAACTTCCATCCTTACTCATCACACTACCCAAGTACTTTAACTTATTCACTTTTTCCATTTCTCCCTCATCTAACCTCACTGTACATTCACTGATTTCACTTCTCTCGAAGACCATAACTTTACACTTCCCTACATTCACATTTAGATTCCGTTTCTTACACACTCTCCCAAACTCATCTACCAAGCCCTGCAGCTTCCCTTCATCTTCACTAACAACACAGTATCATCTGCAAACAACAGTACAGGGAGTTTCCAAAGACTGCCTTCTCTCATTATGGCCACTCCAACATCCACTGCCCTACCATGTATTTCTTTCATAACACCATTTATATACAGTTTGAACAACCATGGAGACATGACACATCCCTATTTCAATCCAATCTTCAAACAGGAAAATTCACTCAGTTCACTATCCACACACACTGCAGCGTTAGCACCCTCATACATACTCTTCATAGCACTCAGCAACTTCCCATCTACTCCATATATTCTTAATTTCCACAATCCTTGCCTAACCACCTTGTCATTAGCTTTCTCCAAATCCATTAAGTCCTCTTACAACTTCTTTCCCTTCTTTACAAACGTTTTCACTAAAGATCTAAGAATGAATATCTGATCTATACAACTTCTTCCCTTCCTAAAGCTTCCCTATTCTTCTCCAATTAATTCCTCTGTTATTTCCCTAACTCTGTCAATAAGTATCCTACCATATCCTTTTCTTATTACTCTATGAAGACAAATGCCCTTATGATTACTACACACTTCTTTTTCCTCCTTTTCTGTGTACAGGGAAAGAATTATACCTGACTTCCAATTCTCCGGGACTCTACCTTCCTCCCAGGCCAATCAGCACATCTTCCACATCCATTCTACTACTATCTCTCTCCCATGCTCCAGCATTTCACAACACACTCCGTCAGTTCCTAGGGCTTTCCCCATTTTGACTTTCTTCATTGCTTCCAGAACTTCCATCCTACTGATTTCTTCCTTTCTTCTCACATCCCTCCGTCTGTCAGCCATTCTCCAGCCACATATACTCGCATTACTTTCATTTTCTGTGTACAACAATTCTTTAAAGTGTTCTCTCCATCTTCTCAGTTTTTCTCCCTTCTCCATTAGTAATCCACCAGTCTTATCTTTCACTCCCCGACTAACTTCTTTGCCACCCTGTCTAACTCTATTTACCTTTTTCCAGAAAATTTTCTTACATTCCCTCCACTTTACACTCAATTCCTCAAAAATTCCTCATCAATTCTCTTCTTACTCTCTCTTACTAATCTTTTCACCTCTCTTTTCCTCTCTACATAAACTCTCTCTTCCGTCTCTCAACTTCTTCCACGCCTCTGTTTCTCCTCCACTCATTATGTTTTTCTCTTTTGTGCCACAACCTGTCTCACCTCTTCATTCCATTATACTGTTCCTTGCACCTCCTTTCGTCTTCTCTTCGCCCCACACACCACCTCACATCCTGCACAGATTTCTTCTGTGAAAATATTGCACACACGTTCCACGTCCCCCATCTGCTCCAATCCATATTTACCCAAACGGTCCTCCACTTCTCTCTTATATTCTGGCTTTGTCTCATCCCCTTGTAACCTTTCCTACCTCCTTGCATGTACTACTTCTTCCTGTCTTTCTCTTCTTCTATTTCTCCATTTCACTTGGACCTTGATTCTCACCACCACCAAGTGGTGGTCAGAAAGTCCACTTCCCCAACTTCTATATGCTCTTGCATCCATTACACACCTTCGCATCCTTGCATCCACACACACACACACACACACACACACACACACACACACACACACACACACACACACACACACACACACACACACACACACACACACACACACACATAATCAGTCATTGCCTTCCTTTCATTCACTTCACCACCCACCCTTTTTATCTGTCGCCACATATACCTATGGATAATTTTGTGCCCTAAGAGGGTATTGGCTATCACAAACCCCTTCCCAGCACAAAATTAATGTCCACTAAAGCACTGCCATTCTCATCTATTTCAGGAGGCACACCCCACTCGCCAACTACTCCATCCATCTTCACATTCCCTAGTTTACCATTCATATCGCAAATCAAAAACACTCTCATTTCTTCCAAACTTTTCCATGCACGCTTTGCCCAGAACTCTTCTCTCACGCTGCTTGCACATTCTTGCGTTGGCGCATACACGCACACAATCGCCCACATTTGTAGTCCAACTTTCAATCTTACCCTCACAATCCTTGAACCAACTGATCCATACTCTCTTATATTGTCCTTCCATCTCTTACTCACAACAATACACACTCATTCTTTTGCCGTCTCATTCTCACCTACTCCTGCACATATACCTCATCCATACTCCCATTCTCTCACACTCTCACCGCCCCAATTACTTTCAGTTAATTCACATACATCCACTTTCGCACCCTCAGGCACCTAAACAATGTCTCTCCCTCTCTCTCTTTCGCCTCATCATTTGGACCCCTTACATTCGACGTCACAGTCCGAATCATGTCCTTTTTTCGGTCCATAGTCTTTTTTTTTTTTTTTTTTTTTTTTTTATCGTCATCACCCTGAGTGAGCATTACGCCAGCAAGAATCGATATAAAAGTGTATTGACGTATATACGTATGTACAAAAACCATATCCCTATATACAAATAAAATGTGATATATATATATATATATATATATATATATATATATATATATATATATATATATATAATAAGGAAACCACAACCAAGTTCATAAATCACAACTCTCTGAGCAGTCTAGTCTCTTTCAGGAAAGTCATCAGTTTATTAGTCACACCAACGTCCACATCACCCAAGACAGAATCAGTGTCAAAGGTGGTGTTTTTGTCCTGCAATAGGCAGCCAGAGAAGTACGTTCCCCGTCATACCTACCGCAGTACAAAAGGATGTAACTAATAGATAACACTGCGTCACAAGTGGTACATCTCGGTTGAAAGTGTTTGTTAATATATGGTAACATATGTGCCAATAACATGGAATTCATGCCGAGGCGGGCTGAAGCAACCTCCTACCGCCTGTTTCCTCGGGAAGAGCTGGACCAGTCACACATGGTCCTATTGACTGATGGAACTGCCAGGTCGGTCCACTGACTTTACGGAAGATTAATTGGTTTCTTTCCGAAAGCGAGACTAGACTGTAGCTCACGAGGAACGTCCCAAGTCTCCTCGAGTTCTACAGCCGATTTAGCTAGTACGTCAGCCTCCTCATTGCCGTAAATACAGCAATGACCAGGCACCCAGATCAGAGAGAAGGATTTTGCACATGTGTGCAGCTTGTTGATAATGCGGCCCAGGACCTCATGTGAGCCAGTCCTACAAGAATGAATTGCCTGGAGGGCGGACTTAGAGTTCGAAAAAATGACAAAACTGTCGTGATCTGAATGCAAAACAAAGTCTATAGCTTGATCACTGGCAGATAATTCGGCAGTGAATACGGACGTAGGGGGGGGGGGCAAGCGAAAAAGGATGTGGCACTCCGTAGACCACACACTCGCACCCACACATTCATCCAACTTAGAGCCAGCAGTGTACAAGTGGAATGACGCTAGGTGTCCGATGAGGATCATCTGGAACAACTATCGTATCTCCACCTCCAGCGCCTTGTACTTTGCGACGAGGAGCCAGTCAGTGTTGAATGTGGTAGCAAGAGACTCCCAGGGCACTATTTTTGATGTTAAAACCTGATCTCCATTAGAAAGGTCGTACCCTAATGCCTCACAGAGGAAGAGAAGCCTCACAGCCACTGGCTTGAGGGCCGCATACAACAGGTATTCCCACTGTAGGAGGATCAGACAAGCCAGAAGGCCAGGTGAGCATATATGGTGGGTGGTGGTACCATAAGAAAATAACAGGTGGTTGTGTCGTAGACGGAGGGGAGGCACATTAGCCTCCACTTCCAACTTCTCCACAAGAGTACATTGAAGGCCTCCAAGACATATGCACAAGCACATGTTCTGAAGCACATGAAGTCTACGGAGGACAGCATCCGATGCTGACCCATAAAGTTGTGAGCCATAGTCAAGCTTAGAACGGATAAGGGACTTATACAACGTCATTAAAGACGTTCTGTCTGCTCCCCTCGATTTACCGGAAAGAACCTTAAGGATATTAACTTTTTTACTACAAGGAAAAAGCAAATGATTAATATGTGTTCTGGGGGAGGCGGTGGCTCAATCGGTAGAGAGGTGGCGTGCAGTCCTAACGGGCCCAGGTTTAAATCCCGGCTGGGGCAGGGAACAGTTTAAGGATTTGAATTTCATTAAATCACACTTTACTGATCTACCAGAAGACCCGCCGACATGTCGTAAAAATACCCCCGCTAATACCAATACACCAGTCCTGTATGAGACAGCCCTAGCATGTATTCAATATGGACGGTGAGTGTTAGCGCCGAAGTGGTGACATGTATAGGTGTGTGTATGGTATGTAGGAGGACTGCTGGGCCTTGATAGCAGGCTGTGAAGCCTATGCCCAGAGTCGGACACATAAAAAAAAAAAAAAAAAAAAAAGAGCCCACTGTCGAAATGTACCCCCAGGAATATTCCTGAATTTTGAAAAGGTATTGGATGATTATCTAAAGTTAAATGCAAAGGAGGTACGTTAAGTTTACGAGTAAACACAACACCGGCACACTTAGGGACGGAAAATTTAAATCCCCACTCCAGAGCCCAATGATGAACAGAATGTGCTGTGCCAAGGATTGTGCATTGTGGGAAGAGTGCCACAGTGCACAATCATCAGCATAGAATGAGTATAAGCGTCCTGCGGACAGAAGCAGACGACAAAATGTCATTAATGACAATGCTGAACAAAGTAGGACTAAGCACACTTCCTTGTGGTACCATGTTCTCCTGGACAAATGTGTCCAAAGTTACTTTACATGGTAACTTGACAGAAAACGTTCTGTCAGTAAGGAAATTCTGAAGGAAAATGGGCAAATTACCTCTTAAACCATTAGCATATAGTTTACGTAGTATTCCGTTTCACCAGGTCATATAATAAGCCTTATATATATACTGTATAACCAGAACAATTCCTATCATGAATTCGCGATTGGCGAAAGCCTCAGCTATGCAATGCTCCAGGTGCACTAAATAATACGGAGTGGACCTGTATTTACAGAATACACTCTGTTGATCATTTAACCCTATCAGGTTTCTGGGCTGGGCAGATTATGTCTGTGCTAGAGTCAGCCATTCACGCTGACCCTCATCTTCACGGCCCAATATTTTATTTTGATCGCTCTGTGTAAATACACTTTTCATGATAGAATGTTGGTTTGGGTGTCATTTTAAAGCTGAATACTTGAACTTTATCGTAGTATGTTCAAAAAAGGAGAACAGAGAATATAAAATGTCAAAATGACGAGCTGAAGTTACGTGAAAAGCAAAAATTTTATACCTTGCTGTAGAAGAGTATTCGGCAAAAAATAACGAGTAAAGATATATAAATTTGGTTTAAACCATGCAAAAAAAAACAATAAATTACCTTTACAGTGATATATAGATTATGGTAATTTTTGCATTTGATTGTGCAGTAAAGCAAAAGGAAGGAGATGCACAATTTTATTTTAGTCTCAGCCTCATATCCACTTCGCGATGTTTTTCTTTGATTGATTAGTGTAAATACATTTTTTATGATGGGATGATCATTGTGGTGTTATCTGGAAGCTGAATAGTTGTACTTTATCGTAGTATGTTCATAAAAGGAAAACAAAGAAAATAAAAAGTCAAAGTAACGAGTTGAAGTTAGGCAAAAAACAAAAATTCTATACCTTGCTGCAGAAAAATATTCATCAAGAATGAAGTTATAAAGAAACAAAGCCATGAGTCAGACCAGCTGTGCAGTACCGCCACACATACTGTAGAGCAACCATTCCGTGACATCATGCTCGAGCCTCTTTATGATGCGTAAACGCGATTTATGGTCAATATTTTACAAAAGTTTCTTAAGATGACGATTAAAAGCGTCATTGGAAACTGAGGTTGGATTTAAAATGATGATCAAAATAGTCATTTGAATCTCAAAGGGTTAACACACCCTTTGACTCTAAAACAGAAAGTAACCTTTTATTAACAAAACATTCAAAGACTTTACACAAACAGTCAGTCAGCGCAATAGGTCAAAACGAACTGGGACTTGTAAGGCGACCGTCCTGGTGAGGTATTGGTATGACGTGCACATAGTGCCATGAGTTTGGGAACTTGCGAGACGCCAAAATCTCATTGTACACTGCTAACAGCTTACTCAGGTTGGCCTGGGTAAGATACTGAATCATACCATACGTAATGGTGGATGGACTGGGACTGGTGCCTTTACAGGATTTAAGGGCAAGGAGAAGATCGTCTAATGTAAAGTCGGAGTTGTAGCTGGTATATCCGTGTTCTGTGGCAAAATCTAAGTTTTGAAGCTCAGAAGCATGCTTATGAGGGAGAAAGCGAGTATCACTGTTGGCTAAGCTGCTTCCCTGGCCAAATGGTCGGCAATAGCATTGGCAATGTCCACGGGCTTGACAGTGATTTTCCTGGCCACCTCAAGTGTGGTGATTGGTGACCGGATGTACTTGTTGTTAAGTACATTAATGGTGGACCAGACCTGACTTAGGGGGGTGGTGTGATTCACCATGGAACAAAACTACGCCAGTTATTCCATTTTGCTGCTTTAAATGTTCTCCTTGCCTCAGCCTTAGCTGCTTTTGTAGGCAATAAAGTTTGATTCTGTTGGCTGTTTCTCAAAAGTCCTGTATCCCTTATTGTGCTTAGTGAGTGCTTTTCGGCAATCTGGTGTCCACCACGAAATTCAACACGTGTTTGGAATTGTAGATGTCTTGGGAATAGCAGCCTCAGCTACGTGTATAATGAAAGTCTGTAGGTGTGCAACTTTCTCATCAATGTTATCTCTTGATATATCTAGATTAACGACCCATGAGTAGTATCCCAGTCTGCTTTCTTAAAGTTAAATTTAGGTGGTGGAGGAGGCCGAGAATCGTTGCGTTTATAAGAAAGACAGATTGGAAAATGACTGCTACCCATCGTGTTGTCATACAGGTCCCAATAGATGTTAGTGTGTATATCGGGAGATGACAAGGACAGATCTATACATGACATGTTACCAGTGCAGTCGTCTACATGAGTCGCTCTGCCATTGTTTAGAATATAGAGGTTTGACAGTAATGTGAGGTCGGCTACTTGCTCCCCCCTACCATCACTCCTCAATCTTCCCCATTGACAGTGATGGGCGTTAAAATCACCTAATATAATTTATGACCCAGAAGTGGATGGGCTAATGAAGTGAAAGCATCACCATCAATGGGACCACGGGGAAGACAGTAGATAGAGCAAACAGACAGATACAGGTTATTAAAATTTACTCTGCACACGACAGTTTCCAGAGTAGAATTTAGAATCACTTCTGTTTGTGGGTGTGATTTGTGGATGTATAGGGCGACTCCATGATCATCGTATCTTCTATACGAATGGTAGTTTGAACTGTGGAGGATCAGGGTGATCCACCAAGTGCGTCTCCTGTAAACAAACAACGTCTGGCCTGTGTATGGAAAGCAAGATTGCTATATTATGTAATTTATTCCCAAGAGTCCTACAGTTCCATTGTAACACAGTGATTGTGGCAGTTTAAGATTTACGAGAGGGGTCAGTGTTCTTAGCTTTTTTATGCCACCCGCCGCCAGGTGAGTGGCTACCAGGTGACCTATCCCGGTGCTTAGTAACGGAAACCTCCATACATTGATCATCAATAACTAGCCTCCCATAACCCACCTAGGAAGAGCTAACCCTTTTCACTCTCGCTGGACCAGAAGCAATAAAGGACATGAGGACATCACTGTTTCGTAAGGGTGGTCATATTACTCTTACTAGAATTGTCAGACATCTGTTTAGGCTTGACTGACTGAGAGGCAGCAGCAGCATGAGAGTAGGAAGTTGCAGTGGGGACGACAGTTTGAGAGTTGGATTGGACAGGAGGCTGAGATGGAGAGGTAGAGTGCGTGGCAAGAGGAACCGGTTCAGGGTCTCATGGTCAGTCTCTGTTTCAACAGAGCACATCATGGGACAGGGCATCACCGCCGAAGTATAGGACTTATTCGTCTTGGGAGTTGCATGTGACTCCTTCACCTTTTTCCTTGCTTCGTAGTAGGAGATACCTCCTGTTGCCTTTACCGTGCAGACCTCTTTCTCCCCCTTCCACTTGGGACAATCCCTAGAGGAAGTGGAGTGATCATCCTTGCAATGAAAGCAACAGACAGTCTCATGTGCAGTGTTCAGCATCGTGACCCTGTGTTGCACGTTTGCCACACACTAACTGTGAAGCCCGATAAGTCTTATCATTATGTCCATATAACTGACATCACAAACACCAAAGAGGATTAGGAATATATGGTCTGACGTTGATAATTTCATACCCGACTTTTACATGGGCTGGGAGATTCACTCTGCCAAATGTCAAGATGATCACTGCAGTCTTCATCCTTACTCCTTCCCCAAAACGAGCAATAAATAAGGCATCAATATCATCTTGCTGAGCAAGTTCATGTACGATCTTGTCCTCTTCCATGAAAATGAGGTCGCTGCAAGTGATGATACCCTTGCAGGAATCCATGGCATGTGGGATCCTCGGCACGACATCGTAACAATGAAACTTGCACAGTTTCATCAAGTCATGAACCAGGGAGGATTTGAGAGCTTTAATAAAGAAGTCACAATTGGCAACATTCTTTGCTTGTTTTACTTCCCCCACCCAGTAATCAATCACTCTTTTGATAAGAAAAGGATTGAGAATGCTCAAGGAAGTGGATCCGAGAATATGTAGGGCAACAAATTTGGCATTATTTACAGGGATGTCCATTGGGGTGTGTGTCTGGGACCGCTTAGTCTATGGATGGTCAGTCCATGTGGCAGTCTGTGGTTCGTCAGGACCACCTCCCCCACTGCGGGGGGGGGGGAGAGGTGGTAGGGGCGTCCGGCATAGTGACCACTTGGAAGTGGGAAGAAGAAGGAAAACGAACAAGGGACAAAACACACCACAACCAAACACCTAAGGCTGAAATTGCCCTCTCAAACCACTCTAGGGAGGCCCGACCATGTTAATTCATGCCTCAGAGCGATCCCCGTAGGCAGCAAGCAAAGGTAATCTCAGTATACAGGAACAGACACCTATTGTTCCTAGCTATAAGGGCAGGGGAGGAAAGTGAGAAACCAGCTAGCCTAACGTGCAGCAGAAGGGTGAAAAAAAAAGCTAAATGCTAGTGAGGCAGCCCTAGGAAGTTAGAGGAGAGCTCAGAAGCACACAACCTCACTTTCCATGACCATGCATAAAAGTGGTCCTTAGTCGTCACCTTTTGGTCAGTCCTGGTCTGGGGCTTCGTGTTCGTATTTTTAGTTAGTTGTTTTCCGGGTAGGGGCACTAACCCTCCGCCAACCCACTTGTTGTCACGTAGGGAACATGCGTTGGTTAGTTCTATGGTTATCACCCAGCGACGTAAATGCCTTCCTTGTGTACAGGAAATAATTTTGCTTGCCACTCAGTGTAGAGCTACCCTAAAGAGTTCCACTACACCAAGTAGGTGCATTATGGGCGCCCCCACCTCCCAAATTAAAGCAATGATATCTATAATGATGAATTATGCCTTTTCAATTATTAGAGATAAACCTGAACGACATTCGTAACAAAACTAAGTAACGTCCCAACTGGAAACATATGGACACAGTTAGTGACTGTGGCGGGATCTCAGACGTTCATAGCAAGGTGGTTCCGAGGACATGTGAAGGCCCGAATGTTTTTTTTACAACAGCCACACAGTGTCACAGTCTACAGTCTACACCATTCCCTTCATTACTTCATCTACTAATATACAATCGTAACCTAGACACGCTTAGCTTATCTTCTAATAATTATGATTTGTTTAAACACACACACACACACACACACACACACACACACACACACACACACACACACACACACACACACACACACACACACACACATCTCACTGGGGTCAATACATGCTCTTCTCAATATACTGTACATACACATTTTCATTACCTTCATGGATAATTGTAACTTTTAAAATCTGCATTTATGTTTGTATTCATAGTCAGATTCAGAAAATTTTTATCTTACATTAATAAGTTTGGTGTTTAATTTTCCTTTCATAAGTATAAGAGTCAGACAGACTGACAGACACCCTATCCCCGGCCACCATGCACACTTTCCTCAAGGATGATGTACCTCTGTCCTCTTGGCAGAGAGGAGCTGGCAAAGTAATGGATTACATCACTGTAGAATGAACCGAATATTTGTTAATGGCAGAAAAAAGGAAAGTAAGATGAAAGCAAACCCCACGAGAATATAATTCTTGATCTATGCTGCTATAATAAAACCTTGTGCAGTGTGAGCAAAATATTTTTAAACATAATGAAATGACAATGTAAACCAATAAATCAGATCCTTAGGCCTGCTTCAGTCGCTGACTGTAGTCCATATATGTCCAGTTGCGACTTTACTTAGTTTTGTTTTCAGCGTCGTTTAGGTATATCTCTAATAATTAAAAAGGCAAATATTTGTCATTACAGATATCATTGCTTTAATTTGTATCTGTATTATACGGTATCTTACAAATAAATTAGGGTTTGGGTTGGAATACAAAAACAATTTTGTGCACGTTTAAACACGACGGGAATTGACCAATCACAGTCCTGGAGCATCGTGCAATGTTACCAATTCCACCTGTCCTCAGCTGGCGAAATAGTGCGTCAGCCTCTCTGAAACCGACTATAGATATTAACTATTTCAGTATGCTAGAGTCGTGTAATTAACTTTTTTTTTTTCTCTCGATCTCCATGACAGAAATATTTGAGGACAATGCTCTTATAGTTAACTTGGTAACCAGAAATATTATTAGGGAGAAAGTAATCATCCCAGTGGATAAGGCGCACCAGAAAAGTTTAGTCTGGAACACCGGGTTGAGTTGCGCTTAAACAATGAATGAGATCGCTTTCAAAACTTGATATAATTGTGGATAAACGGTCATCAAGTGTGGAAAGAGATTATCAGATGTCACTTAAATTGGTTCAGGAATAGCGGAAATGTTGAAATTATTCTGGACCATCAGAGTAGTGAATCACCTTGTCCATATATATATATATATATATATATATATATATATATATATATATATATATATATATATATATATATATGTATGTATGCTCCTGACTGGGAATTGAACCCTGAACAAATATATTTGAACACGCGTGTAATGTGTGTTTCTCCAACACCTAAAGATGCTCGGGTTGTGACTGGGATAGATTGAAACTGCTCTGTCACTTGCCAAGTTGCGTGGGGCTGTGATATAATCCTAATGTGTTATGACTGAAATATATCCTTCCATAAAGGATTTACCTGGTTCGGCAAAAATATCAGGTTGTCATAGCTTTTATTGCGCCGTGGTCGAGTGATATCAGTGACTGACTTCTATCTAAGGGGTCCAGGGTTCGATTCCCAGTCAGAAGCGAGTGACAAGCCAAATGGTTTCCTGTACCCAGGAAACCATTTACTATGCTGGGTGGTAACCATATAACCGGGGTTTCTGGCAGGGTTAAGTGTCCCCCAGATTCCCCTATCCAAAATCATTTAATCATGGCAGTCATTTCAGAGAGCCTCAGAGGGCTCAATACCTGGCCAGGGCCCAAACCAAATGGGCAGATGCGCGTGGCTGTGTGGAATGTGAGAGGTGTGAATGAGGAGAGCAAGAGGGTGCAAGTGGTGAATGTGTTCAAGAGTGCATGACATGCCTTGATGGCATTGTGTGAAATGAAGACGATAGGATGTGAAGTGGAGTGGGAGGGTGTGAAATGTGTAAGATCGGGAATGAATGGGTTAGGAAGATGCAAGGAATGAGTTGCTTTGTTGATGGATGAAGTGTGGCAGAGTGGAATGAGAGACTATGAATGTGTCAGCTCGAGGTGTACGTACAGTATGTCAAGTTCAAGTCTGAGAAGGTGAAAGTGGCAGTAATTGTGGCATATGCACTGTGTGAGGACAGGTGTGAGGAAGAGAAAGACAGGTTTTGGGATGAGCTGGGTGAAGTAGTGGGAGAAATGCCCAGGAGCTATAAAGTGATCCTAATAGGGGATATGAATGGAAGAGTAGGCACTGGTCCTGAGGATGACATAATGGGTTGTTATGGAGTACCAGGAGAAAATGATAATGGAAAGAGACTAAAGGATATGTGTCAGGAGAGGAGGTTGTGCATTTGTAACTCGTATTTCAAACACGGAGATGCACATAAATATACATGGTATATAGGGAAGGGAGATCGTGTTGAAAGAAGCCTGATTGATTACGTGCTCGTAGAGAGGTCGGTGATGGGAATAGTTGCCGATATGAGGGCCGTGAGAAGACGATGTGGATGTCTGTCAGATCATCTGATTGTGGTACGCAAGATCATGCTTAGAGGAGTGAGGTGGATCAGGAGAGAGAGGAGCAGTAAGGGAGAAGGATTGAACGTTGAGAAGCTGAGGATCAAAGATATGGTGGGTGATTAAAGGACCAAAGCAGAGGAGGAGTTAGAATCACTATTTTGGAATTAAATGGATCTGGACAGCCTGTGGAATGCATATAAGGATTGCTTAGTTAGGAATGCTAAAGCGGTGTGTGATGTGGCAAGAATAACAACAAAGTAGAAATGTACGACATGGTGGGATGAGGAGGTAAAGAGAACGGTGGAGGAAAACAGAAGTGATTAAAGTGGTTACAGGACAGGGGTTCAGTTGAAATAAGAACAGAATATGCTGAGAGCAAGAAGCAGGTAAAGGGACTAGTGAAAAGGAAAAAGAAGGAGGTAATTGAGGATCTAGGAAGAAAAATGAATGCAAACTACTGTGAAAATAGAAAGTTATTCTGGAAAGAGGTGCGGAAATGTAGACGTGAAAGCGGAGAGAAATGTCATTGTGTGGAGGATGTAGGTGGTAGATTATTAACCCATGGGGATGAAGTGAGGAACAGATGGAAGGAATATTTTGAAAGCCTGATGAATGGGAATAGAAAGAGCAGAGTGGCTGTAAACATGATTGCTTTAGGGGGTGTGCAGAGAAGGAATGCAGTATCAGGAGATGTGACACTCGCACAGGTGAAGAGTGCTGTGAAGCGGCTGAAAAATGGGAAAGCAGCTTGGGTTGATGAGGTGTATGCAGAGATGATTAAGTGTGGTGGAGACAGTGGAATGAAGTGCTTTTGGAGATATGTAAGAAGGCATGGGTGAGTGAAACTGTGCCAGCAGAGTGGAAAAAGGCTGTGATTGTAGCCCTGTACAAAAATAAAGGGTGAATGAAGTGAGTGTAAGATTTATCATGACATAAGTTTACTGAGTGTGGTAGGGAAGGTATATGGAAGAATTATTACAGAGAAAGTAGGAGAAATATCAGAAGTCCCGATGAGTGATGAACAGCGTGGCTTTAGGAGTGGCAGAGGATGGATGGATCAAAATAAGACAGATAGTAGAGAAGGCTTGTGAGAAGGACCATAAGGTGTTTATGGCATTCATGGATCTGGAAAAATCATATGACAAAGTGGACAGAGAAGGAGTGTGGAAAGTTTTGCGCATGTACGGTGTAGAGGATAAGCTGCTAGGTAGTGAAGCATGTGTAAGGGTTAATGGGCATCTAAGTGAATGGTTCACGATCGGTGTGGGCGTCCGACAAGGTTGTGCGATGTCCCCCTGTTTGTTCAATATATATATGGATGGGGTGATGAGAGAAGTAAAAACACTAGTAATGGAGAGAGGGATGGTGTTGGTAATGAATGGTGATGGATGGAACATCTCAAATTTGTTGTATGCTGATGATGCACTACTGCTTGCAAATACCGGACAAAAACTTGGTATGCTATTGCAAAGTTTTGCTGATGTGTGTGAGCGTCATGCTTTGAGAGTAAATGTAGAAAAGAGTAAAGTAATGGTTATTGAGAGAGAAGGTGACTCCCAGTGCGATGTAACAGTGAATGGAGAGAGACTGGAATTGGTGAGAGAGTTCAATTACCTGGGTACAGTGATAGAAAAGAGAGGAAAATGCACAAAAGTTGAAAGCAGAGTGACACAAGGAAGAAAAGTAGCTGGTGCAATGAAGGCCTTGATAAGAAACAGAGGCTTGAGTGTTGCAACTGCATGAGGCTTACATGAAGGAGTGTTAGTCCCAGCTTTAACATACGGATGTGAGACTATGGAGTGGCATGAAAATAAAAAGTCAAGAGTAAGAGCAGTGGAGCTGGGACTGCTGAGGAATGTAGGTTGAGTACAGAAGATGGATAGGATAGAAAATAATATGATTCATGAAAGATGCGGATTGAGGAAGTTAGTGGACACCTGAAGCAAAGAAAGTGTACTGAGATGGTATGGTCATGTGGAGAGAAAGGATAACAACAGATTGGTGAAAGAGGTATATCTAACCAAATTCGAAGGAGGGAGGAGGCGAGGTAGGCCAAGCAGAAGGTGGAGAGATATGGTGGATGAGTGTGTGAGGAAGAGAGTTTTGGAAGTCAGTGAGGCTAGGGAACTGACAGGAGACTGAGCTGGCTGGAAGAATGTTATGAGGAGAAGTGCATGATCAGGTATTTTGTCACCCCTTTTTAACGTGGCAGCATCAGGACTGACTCTATCAGATACACTTGAATGGAAGCGTGGCCCATTGGACTGGGCAAATTTGGGCTGTCTAGACATTGCTACTCCTCACCCTGCCTTAGGGTTGGAGAGGAGGTCAGTATGATATATATATATATATATATATATATATATATATATATATATATATATATATATATATATATATATATATATATATATATATATATATATATATATATATCTAGGGGCGGCGGTGGGGAGGCGGTGGCTCAATCGGTAGAGAGGTGGCCTGCAGTCCTAGCGGACCCAGGTTCGAATCCCGGCTAGGGGAGGGAATAGTTTAAGGATTTGAATTTCATTAAATCAGGCTTTACTGATCTACCAGAAGACCCGCCGACATGTCGTAAAAATACCCCCGGTAATACCGATACACCAGTTCTGTATGAGACAGCCCTAGCACGTATTCAATATGGACGGTGGGTGTTAGCGCCGAAGTGGTGACATGTAGAGGTGTATGGTATGTAAGAGGACTGCTGGGATTTGATAGCAGGCTGTGAAGCCTATGCCCAGAGTCGGACACAAAATATATATATATATATATATATATATATATATATATATATATATATATATTGTATATTTTCATTCATTCATTGCCAGACGCCATGTATCCCAGACGGGGTGGCCAATGGCTTAGAGTTAATTGCTTTACAGGGAGGGGCACTAATCCTCCACCAACCCCACTATATATATATATATATATACAGTACATCCCCACAGTACGCGAGTTTCGATTAGGCGATCCTTGTTGTACGCGAGAACCTTTTTTTTTTTTTTTTAAGTATTTTTTATTAGTACGCGAATTGAATTCCATGTAAGCCTGACGGGCAGTGAACAATGGCCCAAATTTGGGGTTACCCTGAGTAAGCGACATTGCCCCCCCAAGAATCGATAACGGGTAAAGGTGAGCAGTCATACTCCTGTTGGTTTAGTTAAGCCTTATTCTTGTTGATTTACCTAGTAAAGCCATAATCTTGCTGGTTTACTTTATCTTAGGTAATATGTCTTAGATAGTTTCCCTGTATAGTACAATACTTAGGTCTGAAAGGCATCTCAAGGGTTGCCCATGAAGAGGGGTGCCGCCCATATGTAAGTTTTTTCCATAAATTTATGTATTCACAGCACGCGAATTCCTAGAAGGCAAAGTCCTCTTCCGCCCATATAGGTGTGTACTAGGGAGATGTACTGTACGTATATATATATATATATATATATACATATATATATATATATATATATATATATATATATATATATATATATATATATATATATATATATGGAAGTATACGACACAGTGGGTATTGTGTGTGTGTGTGTGTGTGTGTGTGTGTGTGTGTGTGTGTGCTGAGTCCCATCATCCAGGAACAAGAAGTAAATAGGGCTTAATATACTTTACTTGAATTCCTAACACACACACACACACACACACACACACACACACACACACACACAGAGGGAATCTGCATATCATTTAATTTCTTACTGGATTCCATGAGAATCGCCAACAATTAGCCAAAGTTTCCTTAAGCACTGTGTGTTCTATAAATTTTTGTTTTCGCATAGAGTCTCAGAAAGTGTTCTCTCTCTCTCTCTCTCTCTCTCTCTCTCTCTCTCCTCCAGTTCAGTAGTACATACTTGACGATGGTTGATACAAGAGGTGAGTGTGGTGTGGTGGTGAGGAGCACCAGGTGACAGCCGCTGAGGTGCTGCTCCACCACCTGACCCACAATCTCGGCAACCTGGTCCACGCCCACCTCACCCACACCAGCGTCCGCTGCCCTCGTAACCACAACAGCCACCAGCATCACCAGAACCCGTCCCTGCATAATTACCTGCAGAAAATTTATTACATAATGGCTCACAGTGTACTGTACAGTACACACACACACACACACACACACACACACACACACACACACACACACACACACACACACACACACACACACACACACACACACACACACACACACACACACACACACACACATAATCTGCAGTTTTTACAAATGAACATGCTTGTAATTTCGACAGGTCTGCGTAATAGGTGGTAACAGAGATATAACAGTATATTAGACAATGAAGTAGTGCTCGTTTTATTACAGCT
This sequence comes from Coenobita brevimanus, assembly GCF_032717465.1. Taxonomy (NCBI): domain Eukaryota; kingdom Metazoa; phylum Arthropoda; class Malacostraca; order Decapoda; family Coenobitidae; genus Coenobita; species Coenobita brevimanus. The sequence continues at coordinate 28,730,879 of NC_136993.1, forward strand.
CTTTTTTGGGTGTATGCACGTAGATGTGTTGCAAGGTTTGAGTGAAAAATTTGCATCTCTCTCTCTCTCTCTCTCTCTCTCTCTCTCTCTCTCTCTCTGTATATCCCATTGGAGCTCGATGTCCGGAATATTGGACAGAACTGGGACTTTTCAAGTCTTTGTAAAGTAGGGAACCCTTGGGTAGGGACCTCTGAGCTTCGCAACTATGAGCCAATAGGCGGAGGGAGGTACGCTTAGTACCCACCAACCGCCATGCCTCACCCAGCACCCCTGGGATCCAATGGGATATATATATATATATATATATATAGATAGATAGATAGATAGATAGATAGATATAGATATATATATATATATATAGATAGATAGATAGATAGATAGATAGATATAGATATAGATATAGATAGTTAGATATAGATATAGATATATTCGCAGTGGAAATGAGTTATTTGAGAGAAGCCTGTGGAGTCACATGGAGAGAAAGACTGACAAATGAGAATATGAAGGAGCGTTGTGGTGCGGATGTGGATGTGATAGGAAGCATTAGGAGAAACACACTGAAGTTTTGTATGTGAGTGAGGTGAAGGGGGAGAGAGGAAGGGGGAGGCCAAGGATGAGATGAAAGGATGGAGAGGTATATGGGAGAGGGGGGTGTGAGCTGGGAGCAGGGCAGTGAAATGGCGGGGGACACGGCGACATGGAGGCAATTTGTTTGTGGCCACCCCGTATGGGATAAAGGCGTCTGGCAATAGACAGATCTCTCTCTCTCTCTCTCTCTCTCTCTCTCTCTCTCTCTCTCTCTATATATATATATATATATATATATATATATATATATATATGTATGTGTGTGTGTGTTTGTGTGTGTGTGTGTGTGTGTGTGTGTGTCTGTGAGTGTGAAATTCTTGTCCAAGAGCCGTGATTTCCAAAATAGTGTGTGTGTGTGTGTGTGTGTGTGTGTGTGTGTGTGTGTGTGTGTGAAATTCTTGTCCAAGAGCCGTGATTTCCAAAATAGTGTGTGAAAGATGGACTTGTGAGGGGGAGAGAGGAGTGAGGCCACGGGCAATAGTTTGACATTTTAAATGATGCATTAAGAAGAGGGAAAGTATCTTCCTGATTAAGCCTGAGAAACTTTCATGTGAATCAATACTAGAGCCACTGCCCTATGCCCTATCCACCACTTCTCTCCTGACGTATTTTGAACGTCTTACCTACCACTTTAATTGACAAACAAATTATCTGCTCGCCACCCACAACGCTACCACCCACCCGTCTTCCCTTACTGCTCAGGTGTGATGGTTATTTCCTAGTTGGCACTGTAAGTTTTAATCTTAAGTTTTCCCGTCTTCTAATGATATACTAAATCTGTTCACAGCTAACAATGAATAAAATAGTACTCGGTCTTGTGTTCAAAGGTTTTAAACTGTTTCTTGTTTAATGTACCTGGCAATCACTTGAATAAATAAAGCAAAACCTCTGCAATAACAAAGTATGCTTGAATGAAATTTAAAATATTTTGCATACGATAAATTTTTAGAGGGGGCGTGAAATGAAACGAGGACATCATGGTTAGGAACCATTGTCATAAAAGTATGTAGTATTGGTCACAAGTATTCTTACACACCTCAGATTTGCCTCTCCCAGATTTTATCTGGTAACACTTACTCTACGTCCAGATGTGCGATATCCTATGTTCCACACCACATTTTCCTCTAACATACTTTTAGCTGTTTACTTTCCTTGGGACGATATACTATGAATATTGTTATTAATCCCTCCATTCAGTCAAAGTTTGTTTGCTCTGATATTACGTTTATGTGTGAAGAGAACTGGTCTCTCCTTCCCCTCCTTCTATCCCCTTCACTCCCTCCCTCCCTCTCTTTCTCTCTCCTACTTCCTCCTTCCCTCAATCCCCCCTCTTTCCCAATTCCCTCGTTCCTTATCCCCCCTCTCTCTCTATCTCGTTCTCCCTCCCTCACTCCCCTTATTTTTTCCCCCCCTCCCCCCCTCCCTCTGACTGTCTGAGTGTCTGTCTGTCTGTCCCATGTGGTATGACTGTCAATTGCACAGGTGGCAGAGCTAGATTTCTTGCTACAAGTATTTTTCACACTCTTACAGAATTTGTTTTCCTGTACTATATATATATATATATATATATATATATATATATATATATATATATATATATATATCTGGGGGTAGGGTTTTATTTCAAGAATACTCCCCCAGTATCCCTGCTTGTCGTAAAAGGCGACTAAAAGGGTTGGCGGAGGGTTAGTGCCCCACCCCGGAAAACAACTAACTAAAAAGACAAACAACAAGCCTCGGACAAGGACTGACCAAACGATGACGACCAAGGACCGGACAAAGGACATGGTAATCGGAACATGGAATGTAAGGGGAGCGAATGATGAGGTGAAAGAGAGATTCTCCAGGTGCTTGAGGATGCGAAAGCTGATGTATGCGGAATAACTGAAACTAAATGGGGAGGAGAGAGTGTGAGAGAATGGGAGTATGGATGGGGTATATGTGCAGGAGTAGGTGAGAATGAGAGGGCAAAAGAAGGAGTATGTATAGTTGTGAGTAAAAGATGGAAGAAGAGCATAAGAGAGTATGGATCAGTTGGGTCAAGGATTGTGTGGGTAAGATTGAAAGTTGGAATACAAATGTGAGCGATTGTTGGTGTGTGTATGCGCCAACGCAAGATCGTGCAAGCACAGTGAGAGAAGAGTTCTGGACAAATGTGGAAGTGTGCATGGAAAAGTTTGGAAGGAATGAGAGAGTGTTTTTGATCGGTAATATGAATAGTAAAGTTGAGAATGTGAAGGTGGATGGAATAGTTGGTGAGTGGGGTGTGCCTGCTGAGATAGATGAGAATGGCAGTGCGTTAGTGGACATTTGTGCTGAGAGGGGATTGGTGATAGCCAATACCCTCTTCAGGCACAAAATGATTCACAGGTATGCATGGCGAGTGATGAGAAGGGTGGATTGTGAACTGAATGAAAGGAAGGCAATGATTGATTATGTGTGTGTGGATGAAAGGATGCGAAAATATGTAATGGAAGCAAGAGCTTACAGAGGTTGGGGGAGTGGACTTTCTGACCACTACTTGGTGGTGGCCAGAATCAAGATCCAATTAAGATGGAGAAATAGTAGAAAGGGAAGGACGGGAAGAAGAAGTATTTGTAAGGAGAGTGGAAAGGTTACAAGAAGATAAGAAAAAGGCAGAGTATAAGAGAGAAGTGGAGGAACGATTGGGCAAAAATGAATTGGAGCAGATGGGGGACGTGGAAGGTGTTTGCAGGATATTCACAGAGGAAATATGTGCAGCATGTGATGTGGTGTGTGGGATGAAGAGAAGACGGAGGGGTGTGCAAGGAACAGCATGGTGGAATGAAGAGTTGAGAGGCTGTGGCACAAAAGAAGAAAGCATACAATGAATGGATGAGAAACTGGGGCGTGGAAGAAGTTGAGAGGCGGAAGAGAGAGTTATATGTAGAAAGAGAGAGGTGAAAAGATTAGTAAGAGAGAGTAAGAAGAGAGCGGATGAGGAATTTGGAAGAAACTTGAGTGTAAAGTGGAGGGACTGTAAGAAAATGTTCTGGAAAGAGGTGAAAAGAGTAAGACAGGGTGGAAGTAAAGTTAGCAGAGGAGTGAAAGATAAAAATGGTCGATTACTAGTGGAGAAGGGAGAAAAAATGAGCAGATGGAGAGAACACTTTAAGGAATTGTTGAACATAGAGGATGGAAGTAATGCGAGTATAAGTGGCTGGGGAATATCTGGGAGAAGGCGGGAGGTGAGAAGACAGGAAGAAATCAGTAGGATAGAAGTTGTGGAAGCAATGAAGAAAGTTAAATTGGGGAAAGCCCCAGACATTGATGAAGTGTATGGTGAAATGCTGAAGCATGGGGGAGAGATAGTAGTAGAATGGATGTGGAAAATGTGCAGATTGGCCTGGGAGGAAGGTAGAGTCCCAGAGGATTGGAAGTCAGTTATAATTATTCCCTTGTACAAAGGAAAAGGGGAAAAAGAAGTGTGTGGTAATCATAGGGGCATTTGTCTTCTTAGTATAATAGGAAAAGTGTATGGTAGGATACTTATTGACAGAGTTAGAGAAAGAACAAAGAATAAGGTGGAGAAGAAGAGGGAGGCTTTAGGAAGGGAAGAGGTTGTGTAGACCAGATATTCATTCTTAGATCTTTAGTGGAAAAGTTTCAAGAGAAGGGAAAGAAGTTGTATGCGGCTTTCATGGATTTGGAGAAAGCATAAGACAGGGTGGATAGACAAGGATTGTGGAAAGTATTAAGAATATACTGTATGGAGTAGATGGGAAATTGTTGAATGCTGTGAAGAGTATGTATGATGGTGCTAAGACTGCAGTGCGTGTGGATGGTGAACTGAGTGAATTTTTCACTTTGAAGGTTGGGTTGAAACAGGGATGTGTCATGTCTGTATGGTTGTTCAGTATTTACATGGATGGGGTAATAAAAGAGGTACAAGGTAGGGTAGTGGATGTTGGAGTGGCCCTGGTGAGAGAGGGTAGTGTTTGGAAACTCCCTGTACTGTTGTTTGCAAATGATACTGTGTTGTTGAGTGAAGACGAAGGGGAGCTTCAAGGCTTGGTGGATAAGTCTGGGAGAGTGTGTAAGAAACGGAATCTAAAGGTGAATGTAGGGAAGAGTAAAGTGATAGTCTTTGAGAGAGGTCAAGGCAGTGAATGTAAAGTGAGGTTGGATGGTGAGGAATTGGAAAATGTGAGTATGTTTAAGTACTTGGGTAGTGTGATGAGTAAGGATGGAGGTTTGGAGGGTGAAGTGCATGAAAGGGTACAGCAGGGAAGAAAGGCTGCTGGTTCGTTGAAAGCAGTCATAAGAAGCAGGGAAGTGAGTATGGAAGTGAAAAAGTTACTACATGACAGTATTGTGATACGAACTCTAACGTATGGAAGTGAAACTTCGACGTTGTTGGAAGGACACAAGTCAAGTGTGAGAGCAGTGGAAATGAGTTATTTAAGAGGAGCCTGTGGAGTCACATGGAGAGACAGGCTGACAAATGAGGATATGAAGAAGCGTTGTAGTGTGGATGTGGATGTGATAGGAATCGTTAGGAGGAATACACTGAGGTGGTTTGGCCATGTGGAGAGGATGGAGGGTGAGAGACTGACGAAGAGAGTGTATGTGAGTGAGGTGGAGGGGGGAAGAGGGAGGGGGAGGCCGATGATGATATGGAGGGATGGGGTGGAGGGGTATATAAAAGAGGGGGGTGTGAATTGCGAGAGGGGCAATGAAATGGCGGGGGACAGGGCGACGTGGAGGCGATTTGTTTGTGGCCACCCCTAACGGGATTGAGACGTCTGGCAATAGATAGAGAGATAGATTATTATTATTATTATCATTATTATTATTATTATTATTATTATTATTATTTTTATTATTATTTTGTGTTGTTGTTATTATCATTATTAAATAACACATTTCACTCCATTTTGTTTTCAACTAATAACAGAGGATAGAACCCAGAATAAGGCAATAAGAATTTAGCTGATGTTAGGTGTATATACTTGCCACAGCAAAAGGTATCCTCATCCATCTGCTAATGGCCTGCGAAAAACAGTGATCTGAATACAGTGTAGGTGATTTCCATTCACTTGGCATTATATTGGCATAATCTAATAAAAACCTAAACAGTGATATAAAGTAATTAAATCAGTTAATGGAATAATAAATCGTACGTATTAAGCATCAGTTCCAACAGGTGTACGAGGGTGTAGCAGTTATGTCCACAGAGACTTGCTTCATATCGCATACCATTCGAAATACCGGGCGTTTTTTGGCAATAGAAAAAAAAAAGTGAGGAAAGTGAAGACAAAAAGATACTTATGTCAAAACCTTTATTAAAAAGATGAATACATACAAACATAGAACGAAGCAGAACTAAAGAAATAGATTAATTAAAGATAAAAGACGTGTACAATATATATTTTTCTAAATTAAAAAGTGACAAAGGTAAAAGTCCTACATAAGCTTGGATACAGGTATTATGGGCAATGTCATGTTACAAAACTGACAGAATATTTGCAACCGAGTGTTTGACACAGCGTCCTGTTAACTCTACAATCAAGTGCCGTGTTTTAATGGCAATCCTTGCTACCTTAGGTGATTTCATTCATATATATATATATATATATATATATATATATATATATATATATATATATATATATATATATATATATATATATATATATCATCATGATCATGATCATCAGCCGTTGAGGTCCACTGCAGGACCGGCCTATACATACGGAAGCGGGGACCATACAGCCAAAGTATCTCTACCCAGTGGCTTAGGCTGTCAGGCAGAGACTATGTAGGGTGAGAAGTGCATGTGAGTGTGATTGTAGTGATTGGATGTGTGTGTAGTCTGTGAACCAAGTGTAATCGGCTCCCCTGAAGCCGACTGGGTGCAAGCATACCAGTATGCGACACTGGTTCAACCACAGCACCCCTTGTGTCCACCAATGTAGTAAGTGGCTTCGTGAATGCTTCCCAAAGTTTTTACAATTCTGGCGGGAGGCGAACCAGCGCTCACCAGCGTGCGAAACGCACACTCTACCACTGTACCATATATATATACTGTATATATACTGTATATATATATATATATATATATATATACTGTATATATATATATATATATATATATATATATATATATATATATATATTTATATATATATATATATATATATATATATATATATATATATATATATATATATATATATATATATATATATATACGTAGCCCAGAAACAATAAAGAGAGTGAGACAGGCAGTGCAAGAGAGTCCGCGGTGCTCTGCCAGGTGACAATCTCTTGCTTTGAATATCTCCAGAAGTTTTGGCCGAATACTGCATTCCGACCTAAAACTTCATCCTTACAAAATCCAGGTGGTGGAAGCTCTGAACCCAACTGATAATGCCAGTCACCTATAATGTTGTAACAAGTTCCTGGACATTTTAAATAATAATCCAACAGAACTGAAAAGATTGAGTATGTCTGATGAGGCACACTTTCACCTGAAGGGATATGTTAATAAGCAGAACTGCCGTTACTGCTCTGATAGCTAACCTGGGTGTGAGTTTGAGAAACCACTCCATACTGCAAAGATGACAGTTTGGTGTAGGATGTCAAATTTTGGCATCATTGGCCGTACGGTAGTTTTTTGAAGAAGAAAAACGGACTGTGATAGTAAAAGAAGAACGTTACCAAAAGATGCCTGCATTGCTGGAATTTCCTGATGTTGAGAATGAGGGTGAGCTTTGGTTTCAACAGGATGGAGCTACGGCCAACACATCTCGAGGTTCAATGCAAATTCTCAAACAAATGTTTCCAGGGCGTAAAGTCTGGAGACACTGCATGGCCACCAAGATCCCCGGATCTATCAGTTCCTGACTTTTTCCTTTGGAGATATTTAAAGGTAAAGGTGTACTCTACAAAACCAAGGAATATCCAGGAGCTAAAGGAATGCATTATTGCTGAGGTCAGAGAAAAAAATATCAATTCAACGGAGCGGGTCATGGACGATTTTGTGACAAGAGTGAATGAATGTGTTCGTTGCCGTGGTGACCACTTATAAGATGTTGTTTTCATGAAATGAACTCTGTGTAATAAATTGCCAAATATAGACTACATTATTGCAATTGTTTTATTTGCGGCAAGTCCTATAAGTTTTCTGTATCGAATTAAAAACTATCACATTCTACTGCCCCACCCTGCATGATGCGAGAAGGCAACTAGTAGTTCATTTCTTTTTCACAAGGTTATTGTCAAATTCCGGCCTTCATAAACCATATTTTTTTGGTGATAAAGTAAATTATCGATTTAGAGAACAGATCCGAATTGTAAGGCTCTGCCACAAATTGTTAAAGGAGATATATTTAAGCAGAGTATACAGTTAACATGACAATCCCTTTTATGGTGGTATGCTTAAACAATAATTATGGCATTCCATATCTGTGCGATCTGCTCACTCCACAAGTGGATTCAGCAATAATTGTTGACCCAGCAAACAGTCAAATTATTTGTCTGTATGTTCGGTCCCGGATGATTGGAAGTCATATATTATTTTTCCCGTGTACAAAAGGGGGGTAGGGGGGGTTTCAAGAATACTCCCCCAGTATCCCTGCTTGTCGTACAAGGCGACTAAAAGGGTTGGTGGTGGGTTAGTGCACCACCCCGTAAAAAGAACTAACTAAACAAGCGAATAAAGCGGACCAGGACGGACCATACGTTGACGACTAAGGAACGGACAAAGGATATTCTGAGGGTGGGAACGTGGAATGTGAGAGGAATGAATGATGAAGTGAAAGAGAGAGAGATTGTGTAGGTGCTTGAGGATGCAAGAGTGGATATATGTGGATTGACTGAAACTAAATGGTGGGGTGAAAGGGTGAGAGAATGGGAATATGGTTTAGGTATAAGTGCGGGAGTCAATAAGAATGAGAGGGCAAGAGAGGGAGTATGTCTGATGATAAGCAAGAAGTGGAACCAGAATATACGAGAGTATGGAACAGTGCATGCAAGGATTGTATGGGTGAGGATGAAAGTAGGTATACAAGTGTGGGCGATTGTATGTGAGTATGCTCCAACAGAGGAGGGAGTGGTAAGAGTGAAAGATGAGTTTGAGGCAAGAGTAGAAGCATGTATGGACATATCTGAGAGAAGCAAGAGAGTGATTTTCATTGGAGACTTGAATGGCAAAGTTGGGAATGTATGAGTGGATGGAGTGGTTGGTCAGTGGGGTGTGCCAGCTGAAGTAGATGGGAATGGTAGTGCTTTGGTGGAAATCTGTGCTGGTAAGGGGTTGGCAATAGCCAACACCTACTTTCGGCATAAGATGATCCACCGGTATACATGGAGAGTAATGAGGAGGATGGATGGTGAACTTGTTAAACGAAAGGCAATGACAGACTACGTCTGTGTGGATGAGCGAATGAGAAGACAAGTGTTGGATGCAAGAGTGTGGAGAGGGTAGGGAAATGGAGTCTCAGACCATCACTTAGTGATGGCCAAGGTAAAGCTGCAAAGAAAATGGTTGAGGAGACGAAGGGAAAGACAGGAGGAAACAGCTCCTGAGAGAAGGGTGGAGAATTTGCAAGATAGTGAGAAAATGGCAGAGTATATGAGCATAGTGGAAGAAAGATTGGGAAGGTATGAGCTAGAGCAGATGGAACGGGTGGAAGACTTATGTAAGATATTTACTGAAGAGATAGGCGCAGCGTGTGAAGTGGTTTGTGGAGTGAGGAGGAGATGCAAGGGTGTGCAAGGGACAGCATGGTGGAATGATGAGGTGAAACGAGCTGTGGAACAAAAGAAGAAGGCATATAGTGAATGGATAGCGAGTAGAGGTAGGGGAGAAGATGAGAGACAGAAGAGAGAGGTATATGTGAGCAGGAGAAGGGAGGTGAAGAGACTGGTGAAGGAGAGTAAGAAGAAAGTGGATGAGTTTGAGAGGAATGTGAGTGTGAAATGGAGGGAGAGTAAGAAATTGTTTTGGAAGGAGGTAAAGAAAGAAAGGCAGTGTGAAAGGGGAAATAGTAGGGGAGTGAAAGATAGAAATAATAGATTGTTGGTGGAGAAGAGAGAGAAATTGAGGAGATGGAAGGAGCATTTTGAGGATTTGATGAATGTAGAGAGTGATAGCAGTGCGAGTATAAGTGGTTGGGGAATGGCTGGGAGAAGAAGAGATGAGAGGAGGGAGGAAGAGATCAGTAGGGCAGAAGTAGTGGAAGCAATGAAGAAGATCAAGTTGGGAAAGGCCCCAGGAATTGATGGAGTGTGTGGTGAAATGCTGAGGTATGGGGGTGAAATTGTTGTGGAGTGGATATGGAAGTTGTGTAGATTCACTTGGGATGAGGGAAGGGTTCCAGAGGACTGGAAATCAGGTATAATTTTTCCTTTATACAAAGGAAAAGGAGAGAGAGAAATATGTAGTAACAATAGGGGTATTTGCCTTCTTAGTGTGACTGGTAAAATATATGGTTCAACACTCATTGACAGGGTTAGGCATATGACAGAGGAGCTAGTTGGAGAAGAACAAGGGTGATATAGGAAGGGAAAAGGGTGTGTAGATCAGATATTTGTTCTAAGATGTTTAGTGGAGAAGTATCTAGAGAAGGGAAAAGAAAGTGTATGCTGCTTTCATGGACTTGGAGAAAGCTTATGACAGAATAGATAGGCAAGGTATATGGAAGGTATTAAGAATATATGGAGTGGAGGGGAACTTGTTCAATGCTGTGGAGAGTATGTACGAAGGAGCTAGGGCTATGGTGCGAGTGGATGGTTAGCTGAGTGAGTTCTTTGATCTCAATGTGGGACTGAAACAGGGTTGTGTGATGTCTCCATGGCTGTTTAATATATACATGGATGGGGTTGTAAAGGAGGTGCAGGGTAGGGCAGTGGATGTGGGGCTGGCTCTAATGAATGAGGGTGAGATTTGGAAGATTCCGGTGTTGCTGTTTGCTGATGATCCAGAATTGATGAGTGAAGATGAATAGGAGTTGCATGATTTGGTGAATGAATTTGGGACTGTGTGTAGGAGGAGGAAGCTGATAGTTAATGTAAACAAAAGTAAAGTTATGGTGTTTGAGAGGAATGAAGTCACGGAATGTACAGTGAGGTTGGATTGTGAGGATATGGAGAATGTGAGTGCATTCAAGTACTTGGGTAGTGTGATGAGTAAGGATGGAACTTTGGGGGATGAAGTGCGTGAAAGGGTACAGCAGGGAAGGAAGGTTGTTGGTACACTGAAAGAGTGGTGAGAAATAGGGAGGTGAGTATGGAAGTTAAGAAGTCACTGCATGATAGTATTGTGATCCCGACCCTGACGTATGGAAGCTAGGCGTGAACCTTGCAAGAGGGGAACAAGTCAAGAGTGAGAGCAATGGAAATGAGGTACTTGGGAGGAGCATGTGCAGTGACATGGAGGGACAGGTTGACGAATGAAGAAGTGAAGGAACGTTGTGGGGTGGATGCGGATGTGGTTAAGAATATAAGGAGAAATACACAGAGGTGGTCTGGACATGTGGAGAGAATGGAGAATGAAAGACTGACTAAGAGGGTGTATGTAGGTGAGGTGGAGGGAGGGAGAGGGAGAGGTAGACCGAGGAAGAGGTGGAGGGATGGAGTTGAGAGGTATATGAGGGAGGGGGGGTAAGTTGGGGGGAGGGTAGTCAAATGGTGGGTGACAGAGCGACTTGGAGGCGTTTTGTCTGCAGCCACCGTTTGCGGGATTAGAGCGTCGGACTATGGATAGATAGACAGACAAAGGAAAAGGGGAAAAGAAGTGTGTGGTAATCATAGGGACATTTGTCTTCTTAGTGTAATAGGAAAAGTGTATGGTAGGATACTTATGACAAAGTTATGGAAATAACAGAGGAATTAGTTGGAGAAGAACAGGAGGCTCTAGGAAGGGAAGAGGTTGTGTAGATCAGATATTCATTCTTAGATCTTTAGTGGAAAAGATTCTAGAGAAGGGAAAGAAGTTGTATGCGGCCTTCATGGATTTGGAGAAAGCATATGACAGGGTGGATAGACAAGGATTGTGGAAAGTATTAAGAATGTATGGAGAGGATGGGAAGCTGTTGAATGCTGTGAAGAGTATGTATGAGGGTGCTAAGGGTGCAGTGAATGTGGATGGTGAACTGAGTGAATTTTTCTCTTTGAAGATTGGGTTGAAACAGGGATATGACATGTCTTCATGGTTGTTCAGTCTGTACGAGGATGGGGTAATAAAAGAGGTACAAGGTAGGGTAGTGGATGTTGGAGTGGCCATAGTGAGAGAGGATAGTGTTTGGAAACTCGCTGTACTGTTGTTTGCAGATGATACTGTGTTGTTAAGTGAAGACGAAGGGGAGCTGCAAGGCTTGGTGGATGAGTTTGGGAGTGTGTAGGAAACAAAATTTATAGGTGAATGTAGGGAAGAGTAAAATGATGGTCTTTGAGAGAGGTGAAGTCAGTGAATGTACAATGAGGTTGGATGGTGGGGAAATGGAAAATGTGAGTACTTTTAAGTACTTGGGGAGTGTGATGAGTAAGGATGGAAGTTTGGAGGGTGAAGTGCTTGAAAGGGTGCAGCAAGGAAGAAAGGTTGCTGGTTCCTTGAAAGCAGTGATAAGAAACAGGGAAGTGAACATGGAAGTGAAAAAATTGCTGCATGACAGTATTGTGATATATTGTGATACCAACTCTGACGCATGGAAGTGAAGCTTGGACTTTGTTGGATGGACACAAGTCAAGAGTGAGAGCAGTGGAAATGAGTTATTTAAGAGGAGCCTGTGGAGTCACATGGAGAAACTGGCTGACAAATGAGGATATAAAGGAGCGTTGTGGCGTGGATGTGGATGTGATAGGAAGCGTTAGGAGGAACACACTGAGGTTGTTCGGCCATGTGGAGAGGATGGAGAGTGAGAGACTGACGAGGAGAGTGTATGTGAGTGAAGTGGAGGGATGGAGAGGGAGGCCGAGAATGAGATGGAGGGTTGGAGTGGAAAGGTATATGAGAGAGGGGGGGGGGGAGTTGCGAGCAGGGCAGTGAAATGGCGTTGGACAGGGCGACGTGGATGCGATTTGCTTGTGGCCACCCCGTACGGGATTAAGGGGTCTGGCAATAGATAGGTAGATAGATGTTCGGTCACAGCTGAGGAATACGAATCCGGTAAGATCAGTATGCGTGGCGATGTATATGAGAAATGATTGCAAAGAACCTACTTGTGCTTGACATTTTTTTTTTTCAGTAATTATGGCAGTCAAAGATCGCACAAATGTTGCATCCCACAAACGTGAATTCCACGTAACATAAGCATAGTGAAGCGTCCGGTGCGATTTGAGGTCTACACATCTTTGTTTCTGCATACGACCATTAGTCATAAGACATCGCCATTTTCTGATAATGGAAATAGCTTACACTTCGGTTTCAGTGTTTTCTCCTTTATAATTACGTGACCTTTCTTGCAATCGGCGCCACTGCGAGGACATGAAATCAAGATTCAAGTGCTGGATTAGGTATGAGTTCCAAGATGCTTGTATCCTTGGCTGCATCATGTTCATTACATGAAAATTTTTTTCGTTTCCCACAGGTAATATCACTTGCGATGGTGGAAGTATAGTAGGAACTAAAGGCCTGTACCTTGCACATGAATTTCGTGCGAGCCTGACTTTCCACCAAGGACTGCGATGCCTTCTTCTCCTGCAGTACAGACGCAAAGGAGTGGCACCTTTCTCCCGCCAGCCATTGATCCAGCGGTACACAGTGGACAGGCTGGCCCCTGTCTGCTGGGAAATAACGCTAGCCGGGGCTCCTCCCAGCCATAGGGCCTTGAATGAAGCTCGAGCCGTCACCACTGCCACGCTCGAGGTCTTGCTAATGCCCATGTGGTTTCTGTAGGGCAAGATCAAATTGCATGTTATTATGCATACCGTATCTCTATTGTACTGTGGTCCATCCAAAGGAATGGAACATATATATATTTAGCCCTTCCGTGGCGGGGTTAATGTTCTTGATTTGTTTCAAAAAACTGATTCGTCTGTGATGCCTTAAGGCGAAGGGGTTCGAAACAATCTCCATTCTAACCAGACTACGTTCATTCTAAATATCTCTTTGGCCTATATAAGTTTATTTCAGTTGGTTCAGGAGAGGCCTTTCGGAATAAAGGCGTTACAATAAAACTTCCTTGAAATTAGTTTTGAATATTCGTTCATCAAAAGTTGCTCCTCGGAATTTTAGATTTCATAAAATTGTTCTTATTCTGCCAGATTTCTCTTCTTGCTAACACCTTGGTGATGCATTCACCAAGATTATTTACCGTCTCTGCCCCGGAGAGGCTCGGGGACGGGTATTGTTTTAACTCGGTTTGTCTGTTTGTATGTTTGTCTGTCTGTATGTATGTTCTGTATGTCTGTCTGTCTGACTGTTAATAACTTTACACGAAAACTATAGGTGTTATTTTGACTAAAATTACAGGGATGATGGACTATGGCAGTCTGATCACCTGATTAGAAATAGGTCAAGTTAAGCCAAGGCCCAGGCTGTAGGGGCAGAAATGTAAAAAAAAAAAAAAAAAATCGCGACAGCTCCTTTCCAAACGGTCATATCGACATGAAACCAAAACCTTAAAGTGTATCTTTCAAATCTGCATCCTATAACATGCCTCATTACATCAGGGGGGTCACCCCCCAGTTAGCGGTAGGGGGGTCAATGTCAAGTGGGACGGGCCTAAAATTTCAAATGGGTTTAAACAGTCAATTTTCACCTAATAAACTCCAAATTTAATACGTGACATCTTCGACTAGATATTCTGTTGTGTTTATACGTCAGCACTAAAATGACTGCTGGGGACGGGTTTGCTGTGCCTTGGCACCGCTTCTTGTTGCTGTGAAGTACAGAGCAAGTTTTTGGCAGAATTTATCTTCGACTCGATGTCAAGTGCTGATTGCATCTTGAATGAAATTCAAAAATGTGTACTCTGCCTCGAAGCTGTGATCGCAAGAGGATGATTATTGGTTGCCAAATATCAGTCGGAAAGTTTTAGTCAAAGATTATGCACTACAAAGTGGAAATTAAATTTCTCAGGCATAGGCCGTTTCGCTTTTCATTATTCATTTGCATGCCACCGAGATCAATAACTATGTGTAAGTTATAAGACAGTTGATAATTGTTTGAAATATGCCCATTCAGTCACTCAGGGTAGTACTACATTGAGGTAACTCCACACTGAGTGGCAGGTTAATGCTCTCCAGAAAACCGCTTATTGTTTAAGGTGCGATATCTTTCGTCCTCATTCGCTCCTCCTCTCTTTTTCTCTCCTTCCATTCCCTTTGCTTCCTAACATTCCCCTTGACTGATATCCTTCATCAGTTTCATTTCTGTCGTTGCTTTTCACTCACTCCGCTTCTCTCTCTCGCTCTCTCTCTCTCTCTCTCTCTCTCTCTCTCTCTCTCTCTCTCTCTCGAGCACTTGATGGCTTAGTTAGTTAAGACTCTATAATCGAATGTGGTCCATCAGTGTTGTGTTATAAAGAATAGTTGGAGCTTATTGTTCAATTGGTGCCCGATATGGTGAAGTTTTCACTCAATCTTGCATTAAAATTGCCATCTCTCCATCAAAAATGCTATTTTTTTACAATATTTTAACACTCTAGTGTGACGCAAGCCACGAAGAATTGCTATGGAAAGGATGCAGAGGCAGAGGATTAACTTACTGTAATTTGCCAGTGAGTTACGTAAGGCAAACTGCAAAAGGAAAAGAATCTGGGCCAAGTTAAAGGTGAAAAGTGTATACTCGTCTCGCTTTAAGTGCTTGGAGAGAATAGCCTAGCCCCGACCCCCTACTTCTCTTATATGAATGGCAGTAGAGAAGCAAATTTGCAAGAATGAATATCTATAGCACAATACAAATTTAATAACACCTGATTCATAAGGCTGTGCCCGCGTGTCTACTATGGTCATAGCCAGTGAAATATTTATTGTTGCTTTGGCTTTTCCGTAAGAACCTATTTGATTATATATATATATATATATATATATATATATATATATATATATATATATATATATATATATATATATATATATATATATATATATATATATATATATATATATATATATATGAGCCTCTGTGGTACAGTGGTAAAGTGTGCGTTTTCGTACACTGAAGAACGAGGGTTCGCGCCCCGCCAGGGTCATAAACTTTGGGAGTGTTCACCCGGGCACGTACTGCATTGGCGGACACAAGGGGTGCTGTGGTTGAACCAGTGTCGTTTGCTATGAAGTATGCTTGCACCCAGTCTGCTTGCGCGGGCCGATTACAATTGGTTCTCAGACTACACACACATCCAAAGCCACTCCAACACTACAATTACACTTACAAGTATTTCTCAACCTACATACAATCTCTACCAGACAGCTTAAGCCACTTGGTAGAGATACGTTGGCTGTATCGTCCCGACTTCGGTAACGATAGGCCGGTCCTGCAGTGGATACTCAAACGGCTGATGATGATGATGATGATATATATATATATATATATATATATATATATATATATATATATATAGAGAGAGAGAGAGAGAGAGAGAGAGAGAGAGAAGAAGAAGAAGAAGTTAAACAATGTCCAAGTTTGCTGTCTTTAAAGAATTGCATTATGCGGGTGAGTAATTGTAACCATCAGATGATAAAGACAAAAGTCAACAAGAAATAAATAACTTGCACTAAGTAACGCTGAAATAATTGTTATATTGAACCAAGATTACAAAAGAACACAGAGTTTGACGAATCTAAGGTTTTAGCTATGAATCTGGACAATATAAGTCGGACAGAAATCAAAACGGTCATTTTTAGAATATTGGTCACGTCAGACAAGAAATGAGTAGGTTGGGTGTAGTGTGGTGGCGGCAAAGCCTTGGTGGTGACTAGGTTAAAGCACAGGGAATACTCTCGTGCCTGTGAAGAGCTATCCCAGAAATCTTCTTTGTATGTGGACTTTCTTTATTTATTTTTTGTTCAAGATATGTTGAATCAGGCTTTTCACGACAGGTGATGTGGATGAAGTAGTACTTAACGAACTCAACCGTGGAATTGTATCCTTTAAATGTTGATTTTGTAATTCAGCTCTTAATCTGTGCAGTTATTTTCATGACAAATACCAAACTAGTGGAGAAATAGGTGAGGTGAGTAGAATGGAGTGAGTCTGGATGGAAAAAAAACATCAGGCCAACGCCGAAGACCGTTGAAAATCGTACCTGCAAAGGTATATGTGAAAACTCATCGTCGACGCAGTGTTTGACACCTGAAGGTTCACTGTTCTCAGTATTTGGTGGAATTGGTTGGGACGAGTGGACCCAGTTAGCTAGTAGGGTGGTATGTGAGCGGGTATAATGAGGTTGAGTGTGCCATATGAAAATGGGCTGGAAGAAAAAAAGATCGGGTCGTGTAAATCTATGTTGGTAGTGAAGCAAGACGTGGGTAATCTATGGAATGACGATGGGTACTAAACAGACACGTATGAGCATGGCAATGGTGCAATTCATACCATTATGCAAGCAGTAGAGCAACAGCAGCAGCAGCAATAAACTGAGCAACAACAAATCAACTGGAGCAGCGCAGACCTCTTCCTTATCCTTCTGCTTTGTTAATAAGGAAGAAATAATAACAAGGATCTGTTTTACTACACATCTTGTTCAGCATCTTCCCTTTCATCACAATCATTTCCCAAAATTAATTATATTTCAGTAAAACACACACACACACACACACACACACACACACACACACACACACACACACGTATAAATAATCCGCACAATAGGACGTTACATACGTTAATTAACTATATTTTCCATTAGCTTCCTCATTTCCTTCGAAGTGCACATCCCACCTTGGAGCATATTCCTTACAAATGCTTTAATTTCAGGAAGTGGGGTGCACATGCTGATTCCATTAATGATTGTTCGTATGTATGACGTGTGGAACAAAAGCAAAAATTATGTAACATACCGAGGTAAGAGAGATTATTTAGCCTGACACCCGAAGTGTGTGCACTAGCACTTACTCAAGCTGACATTTTTACAAAAGTCTATACGACTAAAGAATATCCAGTGCCGGGAATTCATTTATAGATGACACACTGGTTGCCTAACCGTAGCATACACGAGTTAAGAATATTTATTATTTATTACGTCAGTATAAAAGTAATATGACTCAGTACATACTTTGTAGGTATACAAATTATATTTGCTAGATATTTGTCTAACCTTTATACACTTTGGTGTTGTTAAAAAAAAAAAATGGTGGGCAGCTCACTAATAACAGACTTTCAGTCTTACCGGGACAGGCTTCTGTCTGAGAATAGTCTTTAAAGTGCAAACTGACGATATGGGAGGCTGGTGTTGCGGCTATGTCACAGCCAAACCTAGAAGTGCGTGGCAGTGTGAGGCGAGGCTCTTATAATACCTGGCCGGTCCAATAGAGTCTGCGTGTTGTTTCCGGCCAATTACTCGCCAGTCGTCCGTCATCAGTCTGTACCATCAGCTTCTTTCCACTGCGTGTTTTCTAAATGATTATTTTATCGGTCTTGGGAAAGGTGCTGTAGAGGGACGGGTACTAGAGATGGAGCTCTCGTGTGGGTGTACCGATATGAAAGGGAGGTGGAGCTGCCCTCCCAAGAAAACTTCCCTCAGTACATTCCCTCCTCACTAGAAGGTGGATGGTGGAGTGTAGGAGGGCAGCTTCAGCCATTCCATTGTTTTCACATTCAGATGAGCCTTGGTTTACTACTACTACTACTACTATTGCTGCTGCTGGAAAATAATGTCTTATAATTCCTAAATGTGAACTGGTAGCCGATTCATAAACACATAGCATCAGTTCCCTGTCGTAAGAACTGTTTATATATAAACTCTAACTTAATAAGCGAAAATGGTCATGTTGATGATGATACTTTGCCTAATGAGGTAAATTACATATATTGTAAGAATACAAGAGTTTCACGAATCTGCTGTTTTGTCTTCTCGGTATACATAATTTCAGTATGTATAAATTCTTCAGTTTGAATTAGGCTATTCACAACATCATCAAATCACTTGTATATATATATATATATATATCTATATAAATATATATATATATATATATATATATATATATATATATATATATATATATATATATATATATATATATATCTATTGCCAGACGCCTCAATCCCGTTTGGGGTGGCCACAAACAAATCGCCTCCAAGTCGCCCTGTCCCCCGCCATTTCACTCCCCTGCACCCAGCTCACACCCCCTCTCTCATATACCTCTCCACCCCATCCCTCCATCTCATCCTCGGCCTCCCCCTCCCTCTTTCCCCCTCCACCTCACTCACATCCACTCTCTTCGTCAGTCTTTCACCCTCCATCCTCTCCCCATGGCCAAACCACCTCAGTGTGTTCCTCATAACGCTTCCTATCACATCCCCATCAACACCACAACGCTCCTTTATATCCTCATTCGTCAGCCTGTCTCTCCATGTGACTCCACAGGCTCCTCTTAAATAACTCATTTCCACTGCTCTCACTCTTGACTTGTGTCCTTCCAACAACGTCCAAGCTTCACTTCCGTACGTTAGAGTTGGTATCACAATACTGTCATGTAGTTACTTTTTCACTTCCATGCTCACTTCCCTGTTTCTTATCACTGCTTTCAAGGAACCAGCAACCTTTCTTCCCTGCTGTACCCTTTCAAGCACTTCACCCTCCAAACCTCCATCCTTACTCATCACACTACCCAAGTACTTAAACGTACTCACACTTTCCAATTCCTCACCATCCAACCTCGCTGTACATTCACTGACTTCACCTCTCTCAAAGACCATCACTTTGCTTTTCCCTACATTCACCTTTAGATTCCGTTTCTTACACACTCTCCCAAACTCATCCACCAAGCCTTGCAGCTCTCCTTCGTCTTCACTCAACAACACAGTATCATCTGCAAACAACAGTACAGGGAGTTTCCAAACACTATCCTCTCTCACCATGGCCACTCCAACATCCACTACCCTACCTTGTACCTCTTTTATTACCCCATCCATGTACAGATTGAACAACCATGGAGACATGACATATCCCTGCTTCAACCCAACCTTCAAAGAGAAAAATTCACTTAGATCACCATCCACACGCACTGCAGCCTTCGCACCATCGTACATACTCTTCACAGCATTCAACAACTTTCCATCTACTCCATATATTCTTAACACTTTCCACAATCCTTGTCTATCCACCCTGTCATATGCTTTCTCCAAATCCATGAATGCCGCATACAACTTCTTTCCCTTCTCTAGAAACTTTTCCACTAAAGATCTGAGAATGAATATCTGATCTACACAACCTCTTCCCTTCCTAAAGCCTCCCTGTTCTTCTCCAACTAATTTCTCTGTTCTTTCTCTAACTCTGTCAATAAGTATCCTACCATACACTTTTCCTATTATACTAAGAAGACAAATGCCCCTATGGTTACCACACACTTCTTTTTCCCCTTTTCCTTTGTACAAGGGAATAATTATACCTGACTTCCAATCCTCCGGGACTCTACCTTCCTCCCAGGCCAATCTGCACATCTTCCACATCCATTCTACTACTATCTCTCCTCCATGCTTCAGCATTTCACCATACACTCCATCAATTCCTGGGGCTTTCCCCGATTTAACTTTCTTCATTGCTTGCACAACTTCTATCCTACTGATTTCTTCCTGTCTTCTCACCTCGCTCCTTCTCCCAGCCATTCCCCAGCCACTTATATATATATATCGTGGACCACTTCAGGGTTGCACCACATCCAGTGAGTGAATGGTATGTAGCCACCCGCTACTAAATAATATTAAGCTTTGGAATGTAAAACTGGAGAGTGAGTGTTAGATTTTCATTCTTCGTCCTCTGAAATAAAATTATTAGTATCTATATGTGGGTGACATGGTTGGGAAGAGTGAGGTATAACACTGCAAGACATAGGTGTAGTGGAAAGCATACAAGTAGCCTACATGATAGTAAAAGCAGACCAGGGTGTGTTAAAATTATATGGCCTAAAAGAGAAACAGGCTTATGAGATATTGTTAAAAGAGGGTGCGCAGATAATATTTGTAGGGATTGATTGGAAAGGGAAGACCAATCTGCAGGTCTATGGATGGTGCAAAAAGGACCTTGAACCAAGGAAGTTTCAGTATTCAGGTGGGTGAGAGACGTGTATGCAAAACAACAAATTAGAATGAAGCTTATCCTACGGACGCACACCATCCACATAACCAAATGTGCGCCTGGTAGATTATTGGATTAAGGCGCTCCAAGGGGATGGCTCCCATTAAGAATTGCATCCCGGTGGCGGATGGGATGTAATGGTTCCATAATACCACTTAAAGGGGAACACTGATTTCTTTGACCTTTAATGTTATGGACCAATTATCCCCGACCCGGGCTCTTACTCTCCAAATGGGTCAATGAAGGACTGGATAATTGATGCATACTAGTAGTCCTTCCCGTGAAAGTTTTGAGGGTATGGACATAAATCTGTTGTTGTACTTTAATATTTTTTGTTCCAGGAACACATAGCCATCTCTCAACTTTATCTGAATAGCACTGAGGTGTTTGGTATATCATAATGAAAGCAACAGAAGTAGTAAGTGTGCTGCATATATGATGAAGTATGTAGGAACTACTGGTTCAGATAAGATTCACTCCTATCTGCAGACTAGTGCAGTTACCAGCAGGCCAAAAATATGCAGTTGTACACCTGCCTCCATTGATAAGTGCTGAAGGGTCTGCCGTGTTTAGGATTTATGTGGCATGAAAATATTCGTTTCAATTTTTTTTTTACCGTAGTCTGCCCACTATGACGGAGTTGTTCCAACACAATAGATGTGAGACATAAACATACACATTAGTGCTACATAAGACCCCAAATACACCAGTCCCTGTAGTAGTTTTAAGTGGAGTTGATTGTGCGATTGCGACAGAATAGAATTATTTTGTTCCTAACCCCTTCAGCTGGAAGGTGTCCTATAGATAGTATTCTAAAATACCTCAGATAGTTATATTCTAGTTAAGAGAGGCCACTGGTAATGACAGGGATATAGGCCATGTTAAATAAACCCTTAATTCAAAAGTCTCTCCTAAGCTGAACAAAACTGCAACAGCAAGAGCAATATATATAAAAAATCGTTGTTAGGATGTTACCCTTTCACGGCCGCCATTTTTCCCTAGATGAATAAAGAAGTTTGGCATTAGCTGAAACGAAGTACAATGTTTTTAGGTATTAGTCATAGTGCATATTCAGACAGACTTTAATCTTTATTACTGTGGCCAGTGTCTCAGATCAGTAAGTCGATGGGCACTGAACAATTTAAAATGGAAAGCCAGACATGAAAGACAGCAGTACCCGGTTGTTTGTTCTGAGTGGCATTATGTGAGGAAAAAAAAAAGAAAAAGAAAAGAAAGAAAACAAAAGAAAAGAGCAAAGAATAAAACAACAACAACCACCCATCGAATATAAACCCCCACTGGCCACATTCAGTGTACTGCCTTAGTCCACTAAGCCACTTGGTATATCACCCACACCAGAATAAACCCACACTACACAACTCCAACATTCTGTCCAGTATAAACTTATGCTGCTTCCTTTAATAACCGTACCTATCCTTCACCTACGTAGTTACCATCATATATATCTTTTACATTTACCTTCAGCTTCACAGATTTATTTAACTTCATACTCCCAGTACCTTTCACATTCGCCATCAGCTTTACAGTCAGAATTATCGGCATATACTTCCCATTTAGCTTTCAGTTTACATTCCACGTTACATACGTTGTCATCTTGCATGCACGTTGTCGCCGTGGAAAGCTGATTCATATTCACCTTCACCTTATATGGAACTATCCGTCACTCCACTTTACATACACCTTCATATTGCATGTTATGCTGTTACATTAAAAATCTATTCGGTATTCCCATTCACGGAACTATAAGTCACTGCACATTTCAGACACTTTCATATTGTATTTTACGTTGTCACACTGATAATCGGATCCATATTTTCATTCACGTGACATTAATACCTTCACCTACATTCCCTTCAGATCCAGATAACATTGTCGGTAACATTTAGAGCCATGTTTTGAGTGGCACAAATGGCATTATAGCACTTTTTCGTTAGTGATTTATTTTTGATTAATTGCTTTAAGCTGTCATGTCTCTCGTTTTAATAATGAATTAGTTTCCATTATTATCAAACAAAAGGATATTGATGTGCAAAGCGCTGAATAAAAGGCTGAGTAACTGGTGTTTTGAATCCTACAACATCAACGAAAATATGTCCCTTACATCAATATCTACAGCACATTACTATCTACATCACATTACTGTCTACACCACTTTAATATCCACACTACATTAATATCTACAGCACATTACTATCTACACCACGTTACTGTCTACACCACTTTAATATCCACACTACATTAATATCTACAGCACATTACTATCTACACCACGTTACTGTCTACACCACTTTAATATCCACACTACATTAATATCTACAGCACATTACTATCTACATCACGTTACTGTCTACACCACTTTAATATCCACACTACATTAATATCTACAGCACATTACTATCTACATCACGTTACTGTATACACCACTTTATTATCCACACTACATTAATATCTACACCACATTACTATCTACATCACGTTACTGTATACACCACTTTATTATCCACACTACATTAATATCTACACCACATTACTATCTATACCACATTAATATCTACACCATATTAATATCTATACCACAATATCCACACCACATTAATATCTACACCACATTAATATCTACACCACATTAATATCTACACCACATTAATATCTACACCACATTAATATCAACACCACATTAATATCTACACCACATTAATATCTACACCACATTAATATCTACACCACATTAATATCTACACCACGTTATTATCTACACATTAATATCTACACCACATTAATATGCACACCATAGTAATATCTATACCACAATATCCACACCACATTAATATCTACACCACATTAATATCAACACCACATTAATATCGACACCACATTAATATCAACACCACATTAATATCTACACCACATTAATATCAACACCACATTAATATCTACACCACATTAATATCAACACCACATTAATATCTACACCACATTAATATCTACACCACATAAAATCTACACCACATTAATATCGACACCACATTAATATGAACGCCACATTCACAGCAGATCACACGCCACACCTACGTTACTTCAGACAATTACTATTTAATTTCTAATGGGAATACTGTAACAATGGGAGACGCAAATGTCAGCTCGAATGTCAGTGGGAATACCAGTGAGAAATCGTTGCGCATGTAGGTGTGAATGTTAGTGCAAATGACCAAATGATTATCAGTGCGAACGGTATGTCAGTGTCATAGTGTGAAAGCCGGTGCGAATGTCAGTGTGAAGTAGTGAATGTTTGTGCTAATGTTTGTATATTAGTATGATTTCCATTTCGAATGTCTGTGTGACGTGCACCTCAGTGTGATGTAACTGTGAATAATCTGTGCGAACGTGTTTAGCCCATTGGATCCTAGGGCTGATGCCTGTGGGGCCTTGCTGGATGGGTACAAAGTGAAGCGTCCTCCACCTATTGGCTCGTAGACGCGAAATCCAAAGATTGGAATCCCTTTTCTTTTCCTTTTAAATTGTTGAAAATGCCCAGTTCCGTCTTGTCGCCTGGGTTATCAATGGGATATGTTAGTATAAATCTTCTCACGACTCTTAGTGTGACGTGTACGTCAATAGTAGAGAGGGTTAATAGGAACACCAGCGTGAATATCGCTGTGAGGTATGTCAGTGTCAGTGTGACTGCTAGTTTTATTTACCTGTATGAACATCAAGGAAAAGTATGTTAGTAATATAGTATGTGTGAATACCAAAATGGTCATCAGTATGCAGTACACGTGAATGTCAGTGCAAATATGACTCTGAATATCAGCATGAACATTAGTATGTGAAGTGAATGTCAGCGTGCAGTAATTGAAATAATTACTCAGGATAATAATGTGAATGCCTGTGAGAAGCGGTAATGTCAAAATTTAAGCACCCAAGCAGGAAGTGAATGCATCAAAACTGAATGTCTAGCAGGTCAGACTCTTGGATAAAACTGAGGACATGGATGTAACTTCGGCTTCTGCGAGTCCTACTGTAGTGGTAGTTTGGAACGCCTAGAAAAACTGATGCTCTGCCTTAATGACATTCGCTTAGTTGATACTATGAAAGAACAAAAACCTTGGTTTTTACTGCGAATACCGGCGTGAAACTGAATGTGGCATGGAAGCAAATTTTAACTCGCTTAATTTGAGGATATCATTTTTATTTATTTATTTATTTATTTTTTGTCTTGCTGACTCCAGAGAATACTATTTAGCTTTGACGAGCCCTGCAGAACTAAAGGATATAATAAAGGCGATATCTATTTTTTTGCATTTATAAACTCTCTACAGTTGTCATAAATCTTCCTAGGACTTCAAGAATAAAACAAGAAGGGGGATTCAGAGCGTGTAGTACCCACACTCCCTCTAGTTGCTCTACAAACCAAAGTTTTGTCTGTGCTCTGACCTTGGCCCCTTAATACCTTCATCCCTGATTTTCCCTGAACCCTTCACAAAAACCGGTTTCAAAGCCTTTAAGCTGTCCTTGTATGAGCTTCAGTTTTACCTTTTCCGGTGACCTTGACATTTAATTAATCGTTTTCACGATGAGATTCCATTATGTGCCTCTTACCATAAACGCAGCCATAATTTTGGCCAAAAATATATAACATTCGTTTATGCTGACGATGCTATACGACTCTGACCTTTGATTCTTCTCTCCTTCCTTGACATGTAACTATTTTTTTCGAAAATAAAATTCCTTTATTCTCCCCTTACCCTAAAGTTTTCCACAAATGCTTTTCCATATGCCATATGACTTTGATCTCTGATCTGTTGTTCTAAACAGCTTGGCTGACCCTGAACCATCCGAATGTTTGGTTTAAATCAGATCAATATTATTTCTACATCCGCGACTCGCGTAGCTACAGCGGACGATATGTTTTGAGCAAAGCGCGTGCGCTTGCGTGCATGTGTGTGTGCGTGCGTGTGTGTGTGTGTGTGTGTGTGTGTGTGTGTGTGTGTGTGTGTGTGTGTGTGTGTGTGTGTGAACAAACTCAAGATCTTTTTACCTGATGTCAACCAAACTTGGCAGAAGGGCTCATGGTCAAACATCGAGGAAATCTGTCGTTTTGGAAACACTAGATCAAAAGTCTAGGTGATACAGTTAGGTCAAATGTTGCCGGAGAAATATCACCTAATCCAATTTTTATCCAGCTTAGACCAATCTCGGGGGAATGGTTTAGATATGGTAAATAATACGTGATTACATATTAAAATAATTCAGGGTAAAGGTTAAAGGTACACGGGAAGGTCAAATTTGGGTCCATTTTAGCAAAATTAGTCAATCAGATTTGATCCAGTTTCAGCCAAATTTGGTGGAACGGATGAGAGGCAGCCAGTTAAGTAAATTCATTGTCCTGGGCCTAATACGCCAAAATTCAAGGTCATAGACGGAGGTGAACTTAAACAATATTCAATAATAAACTGATATAGATCTTTTTTTATGTAAAGATTCAGGGTAAGACAAGAATGAAATTATTCAGGATGCTTTAACATCCTGTGTCTCAAAAGTTTTTGATTCAATTCTTAACAGGAAAATTTTAAGGCTTCTTTCCTATCACAACCTTCTTTCTGATCGTCAGTATGTGTTCCGTCAGGGTCGCTCTACTGGCAATCTTCTCGCTTCTTTCAGACTCCTGGTTATCCTCCTTTCGGGACTTTGGCGAAAGCTTTGCCATCTCACTTGATCTCAAAAGCTTTCGATCGAGTCTGGCATAAATCTTTAATTTCCAAACTACCCTCTTACGGCTTCCATCCTTCTATCTGTGCCTTCATCTATAGCTTCCTTTCTGGTCGTTCTATAGCTGCTGTCGTAGACGGCCATTCTTCTCCTAGATCTATCAACAGTGGTGTTCCTCTGGGCTCTGTCCTATCACCGACTCTCTTCCTTTTATTTGTCAAAGATCTTCTAAGCTGTACATCTAACCCTATCCACTCGTACGCTGATGATTCCACCCTTCACCTTTCAATTCGGTTCCCGCAACGTCCATCTCAGCAGTTACTTCAGCAAACAAGGGATGAGGCTGTGGCACACCTAATTTCTGAATAGGATCATATCTCTGACTGGGGTAAAAATAATCTTGTTGTTTCTAATGAATCAATGACTCACTTTTTACACCTATCAACTCAACAAAATCTTCCACAGGAGTACCCACTAATGTTTAATAATATCCTGCTCAAGCCTGCATCATCCATGAACATGCTTGGGGTTTCATTCGCCCGGGATTTATCTTGGAAAGTTCATATTACATCTCTTGTAAAATCTGCTTCCAAGAGATTGGGTGTGTTAAGCCGACTCCATACCTTCTTTATCCCTGCACAGTTGTTGACTTCATACACGGGTTTTATTCGTTCCTGTGTAGAGAACAACTATCATATGTGGCGAGGCTCCCCACGTACAGCTCTTCTCAATAGGGTGGAGTCAAAGGCTTTTTGTCTCATTAACTTTCCTCCTCTTACTACCTCCCTTCAACCTCTGTGTCTTTGCCGCAATCTTGCCTCTTTATTTCTTTTTCTATCGCTACTTCCATGGTCCCTGCTCCTCTGAACTGTCTGCTTGCATCCCTCCACCTCTATGACAGGCGCGTAGCACTCGTCTAGCAACAAACTCTCATCCTTTTTCTGTCCAACTCTGTAATGCAAGAGTTAACCGTTACTCCCAGTCCTTCATTTATGCTACAGGTCAACTCTGGAACTGTCTCTGTCTGCATTTCCTACTTCCTATGATCTGCAGTCTTTCAAACGCGAGTGTGTCCAGGCATCTCGATATGAACAGATCTTGAATTTGGCTCACTTTTATATTGTTTTTTTTTTTTTATAAGGAATTTTTTGCGGGCTCTTACCCTTTGGTTCCTTCTTACTCGCATAAAAAAAAAATCTATCTAGCTATAGCCAGACGGCTCAATCTCGTCACGGGGTGACCACAAACAAATCGCCTCCTTATCGTCCTATCCACTGCCACTTCTCTGCCCTCTCCCCAGCTCACAGACTCTTCTCTCATAATCCTCTCGATCTCCCCCTTCCTCTCCCTTCTCCACCTCACTTACATCGACCCTCCTGGATAGTCTCTCGTTCTCCTTTCTCTTCACGTGCCCATACCACCTTAGTATTTCTCTTAACGTCTTCTATCCAATCCACATCCATACCATATTTCTCTTAACGTCTTCTGTCCAATCCACATCCATACCATATTTCTCTTAATGTCTTCTATCCAATCCACATCCATACCATATTTCTCTTAACGTCTTCTGTCCAATCCACATCCATACCATATTTCTCTTAATGTCTTCTATCCAATCCACATCCATACCATATTTCTCTTAATGTCTTCTATCCAATCCACATCCATACCATAACACTCTTTCACTGCCTTAGTTGTCAGTCTGTCTCTCTATATAACTGCAAATGCTCCTCTCATATAACTACAGTATTTTCCACTGCTCTTGTGTCCATCCAGCAAGGTCCAAGCTTGGCATCCATACATTAGAGTTGGTATCACAATACTATCGTGCTGCATCTTTTTTACTTCCATGCTCACACAGCAATATTCACCCCGTGTGTGTGCTTGTCATCAAAATTTTGATTCGATTGTGATCAAACATGATTCAAGAGTTGGGATTCGACCATTAATAAACATGTTTTTCTTTTAGATTAATACCGGTATGTCAGTTCTTAAGGTCACAGGTCAACTAAAAGAGTTTTATCCGAACTTTGTGGAATGGTTGAGGGTAAGTCAAGAATGAAGTAAATCAATTTTGAGAGAAACGTCAAAGGTCAAAGGTCACAAGGTAAAGTCAAATATTCAGCACTTTGAATTTTTGTTGGGAACAAATGTTACAATATGAGTGGTAATTGTTACAGTTTTTCTGTTCCCACACAGACAACCAGATCCATCTGACATAGTCTTCTGATGCTGAACTTTAGATCATTGTTCTCAAAATTGACCCACCTCATGCTTGGTTAAAACATTCAGTATGAGGGTAGTTACTAAGCTGGGAGCAGTTTGAAGAAATAGTAATTATGTACTTGAGCTGAAGGCCTTAAAAACAAAGCTATTACCTGCAGGACACTTCAACCCCCTGTATCTAGGACATGTAAATGTTATTCTGCGTTCTAACTATATTATTCAGCTAAGGACAGACTTCTCGGCTTGGAAAGGTTAGATATTCACTTCTTTAAACCCTTCACTCACCGCGTGATGTACTATAGTTAATAAAGCCATCTGCGAATACCTGAAAAATATAAATCACATTCTGTGGTTAGAGTTAAATGATATAATGTGATTTACCACGTGTCCCAAGGACCATACTGTAAGGCAGCCCCTTCTACATTAACTGTTTAAGATTAGTCAGGTACATGGTTTAATCAGACACATGGCTTCGTACAGCTCTGTAACAGAACTTTCAACCGAAGTATTGACAGTCACTATCATATATGATGATACATGCGGCTGGGTGGATTACTTAAAAAAAAAAAAAAAAAAGTGTGAAGTTTGTTCTTCACTCTGTTAAATACAATTTTTTTTCGTTCTAAAAGCTCTGAATTACATAATTCACATTCTTCCCTCTCCTTCTGGCACCTTGACAAAAACCTTTCTAACAACTTTACCTCATAATCCTTTCCTCGTCTTTGCCACTCACATGGTTCTGTGGCTGTTTCTTTTACTGATTAACCAGATTTCATGGCCTAGAATTTCTCCTCCAGTTTCACCTCAGACGATTCAGGTGCTGTTCCTACATCGCTTACTTTCTCCTATTTCTTCATGGTTGATGTTAATATTTCATCAGTTGATGTATTTTCTGCCGTTACTGACCTCAGTATTAACAAGGCATAAGGCCTGATGGGATCGCTCGTGTTGTTCGCAAGAACTCTGTCTCACGAATCAAATTCTCGACATTTTCCTTTTGTGAGAAACCACAAACTATTAGTGGAAAACTCACTGTGTATCGTTCAGTTAACCGTTTCTCTCTCCATTTCGGTGGTATGCTTTTTACAAAACATTCGTCACTGTTTCAAAAGTGACCGTTCTAATGCACGTTATTAAGTGCTCTACTGAGCGATATTATTGTTTCTTTATTGTTCGCCCCTGCTTGCCTCAACTGTTGGCCACTCCTTCTTCCACTGGGCTATACAATATCCTACCACATGCATCGTATTTGAAGTCAGTCTTTTGTCTGTTGCGACGGAGTGAGGTTCTGTGCTCCAGTAGTGAGAGTGAGACAGGTCATCTAGCACCCAGACTGCACTACACTACAGTTCTCCAGGCTCCCACCCTTCCTTGGTGATATGCTACATTGACCAGTATTTTCTTTTCGTTTTCCTAGATTTAAGAGTTTAGTTAAGTGTGTTGTTTCCTCACGTGCTGGCCGGCTGCACCGCATGTTGTTTTCCTAGGCGTAAGAATTTAGCTTTTGAATGAGTGAGTGAGTGTGATCTCTTTTCTTGAATTCATTTTGAAATGTAACGTTAAATTTATTTCTTTGTAATCAATAAATTTAACAGTTCTTTTTCTCTGAGCTTAATGTAATGTATACTCGTGTTTCATTTCTCCATAATTAAGCTTATTTCCCTTATAGCTCATAGCTTGCATAAACGCTTTGCTATTCATAACTGGTACTTAGGCCAGTCTTGTTGTATTAAGCTTAAAATCCGTTGTGCCTTCTAGGAGTTAACGCATCCGCAAGAACCTGATATTATTAATAGTATTATTTATTGTCAGGGGTGAAGTAACTTTCTCCAGAGGCTAACAGTACTAATAAACAGCAATTGTGAGTAATTAGTCTCTGCTGTGTACTGTTGAGAAAGTTTATAAATTCTCGTTCTGAGAAAATCGGCGAAGCAAGCCGGCATAAAGTAATCATTGCTTGACTTAGCAAGACAATCATTGTCTCTGCTCTTCAGTATTATTGAACATTATCATTTAATAAAAATAGGGGCGTAGAAAAAGTTGAGAGGCAGAAGAGAGAGTTATATGTAGAAAGAAAGAGAGAGGTGAAAAGATTAGTAAGAGAGAGTAAGAAGAGAGTGGATGAGGAATTTGGAAGGAATTTGAGTGTAAAGTGGAGGGACTGTAAGAAAATGTTCTGGAAAGAGGTGAAAAGAGTAAGACAGGGTGGAAGTGAAGTTAGCAGGGGAGTTAAAGATAAAAATGGTAGATTACTAGTGGACAAGGGAGAAAAAGTGAGCAGATGGAGAGAACACTTTAAGGAATTGTTGAACATAGAGGATAGAAGTAATGCGAGTATAAGTGGCTGGGGAATGGCTGGGAGAAGGAGGGAAGTGAGAATACAGGAAGAAATCAGTAGGATAGAAGTTGTGGAAGCAATGAAGAAAGTTAAATCGGGGAAAGCCCCAGGAATTCATGGAGTGTGTGGTGAAATGCTGAAGCATGGGGGAGAGATAGTAGTAGAATGGATGTGGAAGATGTGCAGATTGGCCTGGGAGAAAGGTAGAGTCCCGGAGGATTGGAAGTCAGGTATAATTATTCCCTTGTACAAAGGAAAAGGGAAAAAAGAAGTGTGTGGTAATCATAGGGGGATTTGTCTTCTTAGTATAATAGGAAAAGTTTATGGTAGGATACTTATTGAGAGAGTTAGAGAAAGAACAGAGAAATTAGTTGGAGAAGAATAGGGAGGCCTTAGGAAGGGAAGAGGTTGTGTAGATCAGATATTCATTCTTAGATCTTTAGTGGAAAAGTTTCTAGAGAAGGGAAAGAAGTTGTATGCGGCTTTCATGGATTTGGAGAAAGCATATGACAGGGTGGATAGACAAGGATTGTGGAAAGTGTTAAGACTATATGGAATAGATGGGAAGTTGCTGAATGCTGTGAAGAGTATGTACGATGGTGTGAAGGCTGCAGTGCGCGTGGATGGTGAACTAAGTGAATTTATCTCTTTGAAAGTTGGGTTAAAACAGGGATGTGTCATGTCTCCATGGTTGTTCAATCTGTACATGGATGGGGTAATAAAAGAGGTACAAGGTAGGGTAGTGGATGTTGGAGTGGCCCTGGTAAGAGAGGATAGTGTTTGGAAACTCCCTGTACTGTTGTTTGCAGATGATACTATGTTGTTCAGTAAAGACGAAGGGGAGCTGCAAGGCTTGGTGGATGTGTTTGGGAGAGTGTGTAAGAAACGGAATATGAAGGTGAATGTAGGGAAGAGTAAAGTGATGGTCTTTGAGAGAGGTGAAGTCAGTGAATGTACAGCTAGGTTGGATGGTGAGGAATTGGAAAATATGAGTACGTTTAAGTACTTGGGTAGTGTGATGAGTAAGGATGGAGGTTTGGAGGGTGAAGTACTTGAAAGGGTACAGCAGGGAAGAAAGGTTGCTGGTTCTTTGAAAGCAGTGATAAGAATCAGGGAAGTGAGCATGGAAGTGAAAAAGTTACTGCATGACAGTATTGTGATACCAACTCTAACGTACGGAAGTGAAGCTTGGACGTTGTTGGAAGGACACAAGTCAAGAGTGAGAGCAGTGGAAATGAGTTATTTAATAGGAGCCTGTGGAGTCACATGGAGAGACAGGCTGACGAATGAGGATATAAAGGAGCGTTGTGGTGTGGATATGGATGTGATAGGAAGCGTTATGAGGAACACACTGAGGTGGTTTGGCCATGTGGAGAGGGTGGAGGGTGAAAGACTGACAAAGAGAGTGTATGTGAGTGAGGTGGAGGGGGGAAGAGAGAGGGGGAGGCCGAGGATGAGATGGAGGGATGGGGTGGAGAGGTATATGAGAGAGGGGGGTGTGAGTTGGGAGCAGGGCAGTGCAATGGCGAGGGACAGGGCGACTTGGAGGCGAGTTGTTTATGGCCACCCCAAACGGGATTGAGGCGTCTGGCAATAGATAGATAGATAGATAGATCATTTAATAATTGCATTGATTTTAAAAACCCCGTTACAATTGGCGACCTCATTCCAGGATATTAACTCCTAGCTCTAAAGCTATTCACGAGATAATCCTCACTCGTTCATATTTAGGTATTTATCATCAAAGTTTATAGGCACAAGGTTACTGGTGTTTACCGTTAGTTTAGCAAGTGAATTTCTGCTTTATTAATCCATAGAGTATTTAACTCTATTTAGTACTTTATTCTTGGTAACGCTAGACGATTTTATTCGCTCCTGGGAAGTCGCCGTACCCATTGCATTAATTATTGAGTCTTCCCATTCATTTGCATTTTTGCTTTATTCTTTTCCAGTTAACTAGATAATACTGGTCACCACTAGCTTGTGTCTGTATTCTTTACTTGTGTTATTAGCATTCGTTTGCGAAGCAGAAGTCAGTACTCAGTTTCGGCTTGCTTAGTAAGTTAGCGACATGGCTACCACCGTATTTTTACAGGAAGCCAAAGATATGGGTCTTACAGACCCAACTGAAATTAAAGAGTACATACTCTCACGGCATAATCAAGAGCAGCTGCGCGAGAACGATGCCCGTGAAGAGAGTATGATTCAGCGCGAACACGAGCGAGAACAGCGCGTACACGAGCGAAAACAGCGCGAACTCGACTTAGAACACGAGCAAGAACAGCGTGAGGAACGAGAGAGAGAACGAGAACATGAACGTGCCGAGCGAGAAGCATGCGAAAAACACGAATTTGAAATGTTGAAGCTCAAGCGAGATTCCTTGGCTTCAGACACATCTTGTGCAGTTGGTCCAAGCTCCACGAGCGTTCTCCCTGCACAAGTTATGGCGACCCCACGCATACAAGGAAGGCGAGCGAATCAAGCCGTATATAGCTCGTTTTAAGGACATGGCAGACATGTATCAACTGGATGAGGCAGCTACGTGGCTCCACTTGCTTAGTTTATTTGAGGGCCCTGCCCTCGATATTCTCCACAGAATTCATGGAGACAATCTCACGTATGAGATGATGAAAGCTGCACTCATTAAGGCGTATGGTCTCACAGTAGACGACGCCAAAGTTCAGTTCATGCAAGCTCATCTCCAAGACAAGGAGACAGCTGTTCAGTTCCTCGACCGTCTCACTGCTTACTTAAATGAGTGGATGGAGAAAGATGAAACTCCTTCCATGCGTGAGGGGATAATTGACCTTATGCTGCGTACACAGCTAGAGAGGTCGTGGCCTGCTGAGCTCATAGCACAGCTTTAGATCTGCCAGGTGAAAGATGCCAGCCAAATGGTAGAAAAGGCTGATGCATATTTCACTACATACGGGTATCAAACTCGTAAGCAAAACACCTGGAAGAGCAGAAAAGATACTGCCAAGTCTGGGACGCCGTCTCAGACTGAATCCCAGCACCAAGGCCGTTCTCAGAGTAATGGCCAAGGTCCAAGCAAACCGCAGAAGGACCAGGGGCAAAATACACAGCAGCCTGTTTGGAAGCGGTACAACAAGCACCCCAACCAGCAGCAGTTTCCCAAGCAGCAGCAGCAATACAAGGACAAGCCACGTAACCCTCAGTCAAGTCAATCAGTGTATTGGAGGCAGGAGGCAAACACAGCCTTCATTCCATGACAAGCATACGGTGGTGCCATCTCTACCAGTACAGGTACTTCCCAACAGTTCACGAGTTCCCCTCTGACCATGAACTCTCCTCCACAGGTGGTCAATGCTCCACCTCCTCAGATGGTGAGTATGACTTCTTAGACACCTAGTCCTCAGGGCGCTACGTTTGCTGCATCGGTTGTTCCGCAGTCTCATGAAGGACTGGCTGCTACCTCCTCAGACCCTTCCACCAGCAACACTGCCTTTCTTGTTCAGCCAGGGTTTGTGGGAGGTGTTTCTGTAAATGTTCTGAGGGATAATGGTTCCTCAGGTTGTTCTGTTAAGCAGAGTTTAGTTCGGCCTGATGAGTATACAGGTCGACAGATCCAAGTTTGACTTACTGACGTTTCAGTGAGATTGTTCCCTGAGGCACGTATCCAGGTGGCATCTCCATTTTTCACTGGCCTGACAGCTGCAGTTGTCATGCCAGAACCTTTATTTGACCTCATTATAGGCAACATACCTGGCATCAAAAATAGTTGCGCCGTAGATGTTGCTACTCAGACTTCGGCTGCTGTGGTAACACAAGCCATGGCCAAGGCTCCAAATCACGTCACTCCATTGACCGTCGCAACGGCGCAAGATCTGATTCGTAGTCAAGATGTTGTCCAAGAGCAACAGACGGACTCAACACTTGCCTCAGTGCATAAGAAGCTGGAGGGTAAAGTGATTAAGTATTCACGGGGAGGACAAGCCAGGTTCCTTCGTAAGCGAGGACGGCTGTACCGTGAGTCACAGACACCCCAGAGTGAGGTTCGACTGCAGTTTGTCGTTCCTGCAAAGTATCGCCGAGCAGTGTTTGAATTAGGTCATTGTTCAGCGATGGGAGGTCACATGGGTCAAAAGAAGACCTCTGACCGCATCCATGCTGACTTTTTCTGGCCAAGAATGGGACAGGAAATAATGAGGCTTGCACATTCCTGTGATGTGTGTCAGCATACCACTGACCAGGGACGTGTCCATCCTGCGCCATTGAAACCAATGCCTGTAATCTCTGAACCGTTCGAGAGAGTGGCAGTTGACATTGTTGGGCCAACCTCCCCTAGGGCTAGTGATGGATCAAAGTATATCCTCACTATTGTTGATTTCAGCACACGATGGCCTGAAGCCGTGGCCCTTAAGAATATAGAGGCCGTCACTGTTGCTGAGGCATTAATTGAAGTGTTCTGTCGTGTAGGTATCCTTAAGGAGGTCTTAAGCGACCAGGGTTCGCAGTTCACTTCAGCAATGATGAACAAAGCGTTCAGGTTGCTGTCCATCCGAGGCTTATGGACTACGCCGTATCATCCCATGTGTAACGGGTTGTGTGAGAGGTTCAATGGGACTCTCAAGAAGATGTTGAGGTGCATGACCGCCGAACAGCCAAAGGAATGGCCCAGTTCATTGCTCCTCTTCTATTTGCTTATCGAGAAGCCCCACAGCATTCATTGAAATTCTCACCCTTTGAACTGGTGTATGGAAGGTCAGTCCGTGGACCACTTCAAGTCCTTTGCGAGTTGTGGGACGATGAAGAACCTGACCCTGAAGTCAAGACCACCTACACCTACGTCCTTGATCTAGCTGACCGCCTCCAGTCGACATGCGAGTTAGCTAAGGAAGAATTGATCAAGGCACGCGAAGTTCAGAAAGCCTATTATGATAAGAAGGCAAAACTTTGGAAGTTTAGTCCAGGCGATAAGTGCCTGGTGTTACTCCCCAATCCCAGAACAAGTTGTTGGCACAATGGAAGGGTCCATTTGATGTAGTAGAGCGCATATCAGACCCCAACTACATAATTCAGATGGGGAATCTTCGTAAAAGGTTCCACATTAACATGTTGAAGGCTTATCATGAGTCAGACCCCGAGGAGACTGGCCTACGAGTAGCTGATGATAGTGACCAGCCACTGGAAGAAATCGGGACAGCCGCGGTGATCCCAGCTGATGACCATGATGACGAGCCCTTAACCGCTCAGTCCCGTCAGGAAGAGACTGTCGGAGATGTTTTACTTAACGCTGACTTAGCATTAGGTGATCAGAATGCCATAAGGTCACTGCTCTGTCAGTATGCTGATGTCTTCTCTGACCAACTTAGACTTGCAAAGGTTGATTGTCACAAGATTGAGTTGATCAGCGATGCTCGCGTAAAGGTTAAGCCATATCCGATTCCCATGCGACTACTGGGCGCAGTAGACAATGAAATTGCCGACATGGAGATTGCAGGTATTATTGAAAAGTCCTCATCTCCTTACTGCAGTCCAATGGTAGTAGTTCACAAGAAAGATGGTGGAGTCAGGATTTGTGGCGACTATAGAAGGCTCAATGGAATCACCAAAGTGGATGCTGAGCCAATGGGTGACCATATTGCCATCTTCTCCAAGCTGGCAGGGTCACGATATTTCACGAAGCTCGATCTAGCAAAGGGATTCTTCCAGATTCCCCTTCATCCTGAGAGTCATCAGTTCACTGCCTTTGCTACTCCTAGGGGGTTGTACCAGTATAAAGTCCTACCGTTTGGAGGTACCAATTCCCCAGCAATATTTAATCGTGCCATGAGACAAGTGCTCCATGATATCGTAGGAGTAGAAATGTTCGTTGACGATGTTCTCATTCATTCTGCCATGTTGGAGGAGCACCTCAGACTCTTGGAAGTCGTTTTCAGTAGACTCCAGAGTTTCAACATGACTGTGAAGCCTACCAAATGTAAGATTGCTCACAGTGAGGTGGAGTTCCTTGTACGAGGTGCTATGGAAATATGCGCCAAACACCATTGAATGGAGAGAAACGCAAGAGAGATCTTTTATCGTTCTTAAGAACATGTTGTACAAGGAGCCTATCTTGCAGTTGCCTGATTCCAGCAAACCTTTCATACTACACACTAATGCTTCACAAGATGGAGTAGGTGCCGTATTGATGCAGGAATTGGAAGGTGGAATCTTCCCAGTGGCATACCACAGCCGTAGGCTAAAACCGGCCGAGAGGAATTACAGTACTGCTGAGAAGGAACTCTTGGCTGTGGTTGATGGTGTTAAAAAATATTATTATTATTTATTTGGGGCACCATTCACTCTGGAAACTGATCATATGCCACTCACTAGTCTTAGCACGACCAAGATGGCTAATGCAAGGTTGACACACTGGACACTGTATTTACAGCAGTTTAACCTTGTTGTGAGATACATCAAGGGAAGTGATAATGTAGGTGCAGACCTGATGTCTCGCCTGCTAACTGCTAACACGGGCAACTGTTGTATGCTGGTTTCCGTAAGATAGGCATCCTCAGAGATTTGAGTAATCCAAGGACCAGCCTGGTTCCCAGTTAAAAGTGTACCAGTAATTGTGAACGTCTCGCTCGTTGGCCCCACAGGACACAGGATGTCCAGGGCCTGTACATACATGTATACCATAAGTTAAGGGGGAAGTTTGAGAATCCTGCAGAGACAGTCCGAGGCTGTGTATGAATTACCTTGTGGAACGTCACACAATATCCACACGAGTGTTCACACCCACGGTGGGTGTTAAAACGTGACCTGCCCGAGATTGCGTAGCGATTCTCAGCTTCCTGTCATTAATCGTAGACGTAGAGTTAGTTAAGGTGCTGTTCCCTCACATGCTGGTCGGCTGCGCCGCATGTTGAGCAAGGTGGACGCCAGGTTAGACCTTCCCCTAAACTGGGTGATGGGATGTTGTTAAGGTGCTGTACCCTCACATGCTGGCTGGCTGTGCTGCATGTTGAGCGAGGTGCATGCCAGGTTAGAGCTTCCCCGCTAAGAACCCTTACGACAACGTTTCCTGGTTAATAATGTACCTAATAAATTAATGGTGACCTCGAATGTACGAAGCTTAGGTTGTCACTCATATTTTTCAGCTAGAGCGTACCTCTCATAGCATGTACTGATTGCTAGGCAGAGAGAGTAATTGTAATGTAATAAGAATGTTTTGTCTCATTGACACTTTTGATGCTCCTCCTTAATTGATTTTGCAGGTACAGCGATGGGTGTAGCTGTTTTGCTGTGCGGGCCAGCTGATTGTCTGCCACACGCTGCCGCCTTTTCTCCTCTGTCTTTGTCGTCGCCATATTATTAATATTTACTATAAATTTGTATTACATGATTTTACACGTCCGTACAGTTACACTACAACTGTCACACCTACACCATGTATCACATACACCACGCTACACAATAATTAGTTGTCAGTGTAAATGTAGCAAACTTTCGCTCAGTTTGACCTGAGTACAGGATTTTCACTGTCGTCACGGAGTTTTTCCCTCAAGCTTGCCTCAATTAACGTAAATACGAGGTTTTTACGCTCATTGGCGACAGTGATTTTCTCCTGTAGCAGGATAGCACACACACCACAGTGTGAATTTTGTGTGACTGAGTTAGGATGTGTACATGTATATATATATCCACAAATTTTTTCCCATAAGGAAAAAATTTCATTTTGTAGGGACGTAATGTCACGAATCAAATTTGCGACATTTTCCTTTTGTGAGAAACCACAAACTATTAGTGGAAAACTCACTGTGTATCATTCAGTTAACCGTTTCTCTCTCAATTTCGGTGGTATGCTTTTTACAAAACATTCGTCACTGTTTCAAAAGTGACCGTTCTAATGCACGTCATTAAGTGCTCTACTGAGCGATATTATTGTTTCTTTATTGTTCGCCCCTGCTTGCCTCAACTGTTGGCCAAGCCTTCTTCCGCTGGCCTATACAATATCCTACCACACGCATCATATTTGAATTCAGTCTTTTGTCTGTTGCGACGGAGTGAGGTTCTGTGCTCCAGTAGTGAGAGTGAGAGAGGTCATCTAGCACCCAGACTCCACTAGATTACAGTTCTCCAGGCGCCCACCCTTCCTTGGTGATATGCTACATTGACCAGTATTTTCTTTTCGTTTTCCTAGACTTAAGGGTTTAGTTAAGTGTGTTGTTTCCTCACATGCTGGCCGGCTGCGCCGCATGTTGTTTTCCTAGGCATAAGAATTTAGCTTTTGAGTTAATGAGTGAGTGCGATCCCTTTATTTGAATTCATTTTGAAATGTAACGTTAAATTTATTTCTTTGTAATCAATAAATTTAACAGTTCTTTTTCTTTGAGCTTAATGTAATGTAAACTCGTGTTTCATTTCTCCATAATGAAGCTATTTCCCTTATAGCTCCTAGCTTGCATAAACGCTTTGCTATTCATTACTGGTACTTAGGCCAGTCTTGTTGTATTAAGCTTAAAATCCGTTGTGCCTTCTAGGAGTTAACGCATCCGCAAGAACCTGATATTATTAATAGTATTATTTATTGTCAGGGGTGAAATAACTTTCTCCAGAGGCTAACAGTACTAATAAACAGCAATTGTGAGTAATTAGTCTCTGCTGTGTACTGTTGAGAAAGTTTATAAATTCTCGTTCTGAGAAAATCGGCGAAGCAAGCCGGCTTGATTTAGCAAGACAATCATTGTCCCTGCTCTTCAGTGTTATTGAGAATTATCCTTTAATATTGTATTTATTTTAAAAACCCCGTGACACTCTGTTTCTATGCTAACACTCTGCCTAGGCAAACTCTTTCATCTTTGTCTATCAACTTGTACCTTTCCTTCTTGCTGGAAGTTTGTTCTCATTCAGCTTGTCTCAAAAAAGGGTAGCCATTCCCAGCCCTCCAACAATTGCCCATTTGCTTTAACATCTTGTATTTCAAAAAAAATTGTAATTTTTCTTAACAAAAAATATTATAAAGCACCTTTCCTATCACAATCTTATTTTCGATCGTCAGTATGGGTTCTGCCAGAGCTGCTCCTTTGATGATCTTCTCACCTACCTTTCAGACTCGTGGTCATCCTTCTTTCAGGACTTGGCCGAAAGCTTTGCTGTTTCACTTTACATCTTAAAGGCTTTGAATCGAGTCTGATATAAATCTTTAATTTCCAAACTGCCCTCATGCGGCTCCTATCCTTCTATCTGTTGCTTCATCTCTAGCTTATTATCTGGTCGTTTATAGCCGCTGTTGTAGACGGCCACCGTTCTTCTTCTAGGGCTATCAATAGTGGTGTTCTTCAGAGCTCTGTGCTATCACCAACTTTCTTCCTTCTATTCATCAATGACCCAAGCTGTTGGCTACATCGAACCCTATCCATTCGCACGCAATGACTCCACCGTTCAACTTCTCATTCGCTTCCTGCAGTGTCCATCTCAGCAGTTACTTCAACAAACGAGGGATGAGGCTATGGCACTTCTAGTGTCCGCTTGGCTCGCATTTCTGAATGGGATAAAAGTAAACTGCTTCAAAAACTCAGTTTGTACAGTATATCTCTCAGCTCAATAAAATCTCCTGCAGCGGAATCCTCTAATTTTTAACGATATTCAACTCTGTCCTGCATCATCCTTAACATACTTGTGGTTTCATTCTCTCAGATTTTAACTTGGAAAGATCGTATCACCTGTCTTGTAAAATCTGTTTCCAAGAAATTAGGGGTGCTAAGCCGATTTCGTACCTTCTTTACCCCTGCCTAGTTGTTGATATTACTAGTATTCACAGGTTTTATTCGCCAATGTGTAGAGTGAAACTCTCATGTGTGGGGAGGCTCTCCACATACAACTCTTCTCAACGAGGTGGAGTCAAAGGTTTTTCGTCTGATTTAACTCTCCTCTTCTTATTGCCTCCCTTCAACCTTAATCTTTTCTCTGCACTGTTGCTTTGTTATCTCTTTTCTGTCACTACTTTCATGATCACTGCTCCTCTGAAACTGTCTGCCTGTATCCCTTCAGCACTACGGTGGGGACGCAGCACCCGTCTAGCAACAAACTTATCCCTTTTCTGTCCAAATCTCTCATGCAAGAGTTGCCGTTACTCCCAGTCCTTCATGTATGCAACAGGTCAGCTCTGGAACTGCCCTCCTCTGTCTATATTTCCTACTACCTACGACCTCCAGTCTTTCAAACGCAGTGTGTCCAGGCATCTCGAAATGAACTGGTTTTGAAATTGGTTCTCTGTTATCTTCCTTTTTTTAATGGAGAGATCAATCTTGTTGCCTTTTGACCGTTGGTTCCTTATTCTTTGCATACAGGAAAAAAAAATCGCTAGCAATAACAGTAGTTTGATCACAGATATTCGTGTGAATTTGAAGATAAATATAAATGATAATAATACATTCCCTGAAGATGGTTTCATAAATTTTAGCCATGTTTTTAAGGTAAGTCATTTAGGTATTAATAAAAAAAATCAAATACATTGGAATCAGATACGAGACATCGTGAAGGGTTGATGGAAAAACAAAAACTAGGGGGGTTGTGATCATATAATCACAAATGTTCGGTAAATCATACATATATCAATATTGTATTTCCAAATTTTTCCATTACAAACAATACTAGACTATGTCAAGTAAAATTTGTTTAGTTAATGGAATCCATGCGACGTACTGCAACAGTTCAGAGTCATGCCGATTTCCGAAGTTACTCCTTCTAATTTATGCATTTAAATATTATCTCGGGCTATTGTTGTACTTCAGTGTCGTATAATGCATTACAGCTGGGTTGCTGTATGTTCAACTGCTCCTCTTCATCATAACCCCTTCAGCTCTAGACAATTTTTGCGTTAGTTATTACTTTTTTTTTCCCTTTTGTTCTATCTGACATTTTTAAAAAAGTGAATGATATATTGCGCTGTAAATAAACCTTGCAGTTTGAAAAGTCTGTCATAAGTTGAGTAAAATAGCAGGAGGCAGCACGAGCGAGACGAAAAATACGCCATTGTATTGACAGAAGTACAGCGACCATGTAGACCCATGAGAATATTTCATGTGATTTTAACCGAAATTTGTGGTAGGTTACAGACCAGCCAAAGACTTTACGTCAGGCGGGGAGTCGTGAGAGGATTCACACTAATTATCCCATTGAGAACCCAGTCGACTGGACAGAACTGGGCATTATCAAAAGTTTAAAAAGGAGAAACCCAGGGGTTCCGACCTTTGAGTTTCGCGACTACAAGCCTGTAGGTGGAGGGTGCTTCACTTTGTACTCATCCAGCAAGGCCCCACACGCAGCAACCCTGGGATCCAATGGGTTATACACATTCGCACAGATATTCACAGCTACTTCACACCGAGATACACACTACACTAAGACTCGAAATGGAAATCACACTAATATACAAAAATTAACATAGATATTCTCAACTACTTCACACAGACATTCACGCTGGCTTTCACACTAATATCACATTGACACTGACACACACTTTGCGCTGATAATCGTACGGGCATTTGCACTAACTACACCTATTTTCTCATTTACTTCTCACTGGTAATGCCACTTACGTTTGAACTGACATTTACGCCTCCCTTTGTCACGGTATTTACATAAAAAATTTAATAGTCATTGCCTGAAGTAACGTAGGTGTTGCGTGTTATCTGCTGTGAATGTGGTGTTGATATTAATGTGGTGTTGATGTTAATGTGGTGTAGATATTACTATAAGGAACATATTTTAATTGATTTTGTAGGTTTCAAAACACCAGATACAGAGCAGTATATTCAGCTCTTTGTACATCAATATCCATGTACTGTATATGATTATGATGAAAACTATATCATTATTAAAATGAGAGACATGGCAGCCTAAAGCAATTAATAAATACTAAATCGCTAACGAAAAGGTGCTAAAATGCCACTTGTGCCACACAAAACATGGCCCTAAATGTTACCGACAATGGTATCTGAATCTGAAGGGAATGTAGGTGAAGGTATTGTTCGATGTGAAGTGAATGAGAATATGGATCAGATTTCCAATGTGACAACGTAAAATGCAATGTGAATGTATTTGAAAAGTGGAATGACTGATAGTTATGTGAATGAGAATACGAAAGAAATTTTAAAATGTAACAACGTAACATGCAATATGAAGGTGTCCATGAAGTTAAGTGACGGATAGTTTCATACAAAGTGAATGTGAATATGAATCACCTTTCCAAGGCGCCAACGTGCATGCAATATGAAAACGTATTTAAAGTGGAATTTAAACTGAGAGGTAAGTGGCAGTATATACCACATAAATCTGACTGTGAAGCTGATGGTGAATGTGAAAAGAACTGGGAGTATGAAGTTTAATAAATTTGTGAAGTTGAAGGTAAATGGGAACTAGATATACGAAGGTAACTACATAGGTGAATGATAGGTACAATGATTAAAGAAATTGGCATGAGCTAATACTAGACAGAATGTTGGAGTTGTGTAGTGTGGATTTATTCTGGTGTGGGTGATATACCAGGTGGTCGTGTGGATTAACCCTTTAACCGCAGGTGTCATTCCAGAATGACATTGACAAAACTGGACCAAACCGCGGGTGTCATTCTGGAATGATCATGAATATTTTGAACACCGCGCGTTTTTCCTGCGCGCAAATTGTCTCACGCAAGAGTAGCTGTCGAGTTCTTTCATGCCAGCCATCCCACACCTCCCTCCTCCAACCCCGAGGGGGGCCCCCCCACCCCTGCCCTGACCCGCATCAGTCAGTATCTGTCCAGCTCTGTGCGTGAGAATGGCTCTCCGTCCCGACTCATCGTCGCTCGCTTCCTCCTCGAAAGTGATTAGTGCTAGTGTGCCTTCTACCTCTACACCGGTGAAGGAACTGCCGACGGCGAGGCAGAAGGGGTTGAGCACTCCAGAAATTAGAACTGAGCTGGACAAAACTGTAAGTACTACTCTTGATTGTGGCAGTGAAAGTGACACACTTACAGCAAGTAGTGACGATTTGGCAGTGATTGGTGGTGAACCCTTTTCCATTGATAGTGACAGTGATGAAAGTGATCGTGTTGTTTCCCCCCCACCACCCCCAACTTACTCTGGGAAAGGGAAGGCGCCTATGGGGAAAACTGGTATTGCACGTGGGAAGGGAGTGAAGCGCAGACTTACGTCTCCTACACCAGGCCCTAGTAAGCATTTCCCATCACTTTCCCGTTCCCCTAGCCCTATTGCCCTCACATCATCATCATCTTCTGCCGTGCCCTCTCCTCAGTCTACATCATCTGAGGAATACGAATTCCCAGAGCCTGCAAAGCGAGGGAAGGCAGGCCGTGCAGGCCGTGCAGGCAGGGCAGGCCGGCCTAGAACAAAGGGGATGCGTGGCAGTTGGAGGGCAAAGCTGGGCGATAAGCGAGGTGATAAGCGAGGTGATAAGCGGGGAAGAAAGGGTCAAGTTTCACCATGCACCAGGTCAGTAACCCCCCCGCCTGCCCCCCGCTCAGCTCCCTCACCCTCGCCACCCCCCCACTCACCGCCCCCGCACTCACCCCCCTCCCGCTCGCCTCCTGCCTCACCTCCTGCCTCACCCATTGCCTCACCCATTGCCTCCACCTCAGCTCCTTCTCACGGGGAAACGAGTGCAATGCGACCTGCCACTTCCACTAAACCACGCACAGGGAAGGTTGATGCATTTGTTTGGTCTGACGGTGCAGATTTTCAGCCACACAATCCGCCGTTTGACATGACAAATGCTGGAATACAGCCTGCCTTGCCATGCAACGCAGGAGATGATTTTGTTGACTACT
Organism: Coenobita brevimanus; assembly: GCF_032717465.1. Classification (NCBI taxonomy): domain Eukaryota; kingdom Metazoa; phylum Arthropoda; class Malacostraca; order Decapoda; family Coenobitidae; genus Coenobita; species Coenobita brevimanus. The sequence continues at coordinate 28,775,751 of NC_136993.1, forward strand.
TCCTGGCCTTCATGGATGACGAAATTGTGCAGCATGTCAGCGATGAGACCAATAGGTATGCAGCTCAGTGTGCAGCAGAAGGGCTGGGACCTATTGGCTCACCAAAGCAAGTGTCGTGGTTGTCTGTCGGGATCAGAGAGCTGTATGTGTTCTTTGCACTAATGTTTTTGATGCCCCATATAAAGAGACATGAGTTGGAGGAGTACTGGCTCGTGGATGACATTACTACTATCCCAATATTCAGGAAGTATATGTCACGGGATCGGTTCCGACAGCTGCTAGGATACCTGCACTTCGCTGACAATGCAAACCCGTCCCAAACTGACCCTTTGTGGAAAGTGAGGGATTTTCTCAACAGGATTAGGGATCGATTTATGCGATTTTTTCGGCCTATGCAGAAAGTCGTCATAGACGAATCCCTGGTATTGTTCAGATGACGTCTCAAATTCATGCAGTACATCCCCAGCAAACGCCACCGCTTTGGGATAAAGTTCTTTGTGCTGTGTGACTGTGAGACGGGGTATATCCTGGATTTTGTCATCTACTCTGCTAGCACAATGGACGTGAACAGGAAAGACCCCCTTGGCTTCTCTGGCTCCGTTGTAAAAGTGCTGATGGAGAGGTATTTTGGTGGTAATCATGTGCTGTACACAGACAATTACTACACAGCACCGAAACTCTCCAAATACCTGGTTGAACACGGCATTGGCACTGTTGGCACTGTACGGAGCTATAAGAAAGAGTGACCAAGTTTCCCCGAAGCATCATCATCATCCAAGGGAGATGTGCACCTGAAGAAGTCAGACAAGCTTCTGGCGATCAGGTGGCATGACAAGAAGGTCGTGAATATGATCAGCACCATCCACAAGGGGGAATTGCAGAGAACTGGGAAGGTCAGCTACAGGACGGGAGAGCCAATCATGAAGCCTGATGCCGTCATTGATTACAATGTCAACATGAGACTTGTTGATAAGTCTGATATGATGATTGGTGAAATCGACTGTCTCAGGAGAAACACCCGATGGTACAGGAAGGCTTGCCTGCAATTGTTCGATATGTGCATGCTCAATGCCTTCATTCTCTACAAGACACAAGTCGGGGGCATAAGGCAACCATCACTGAGACAGTTTTCCAAGACTGTCGTGCAGCAGCTGCTTGCACGATTTGGTCAGGTGACGGCACTGATCCCGAGGCGACACTCTGACACACAACCTGACCGTCTTGAGTGCCGCAATTACATGAGCCGGCACCGGCTTGTGAAATTGCCTCTTACAGCAGGCGGCAGGTTGTCACAGGGCCGCTGCAGAGTATGTTCTAACACCACACGGAGGCCTCGGACGAGAAAAATGAGCACACACCAGTGCCTGGAATGCCAAGTCGCTCTATGTGTAACTCCGTGCTTTGCCGAGTACCACTCTCTGAGTAAATACTGAAAGTGACAGTGATATACAGTGATGCGACAGTGACGTGCTTTACCAATAATTGTATAATGGATAATGTAGTAATAAGGGATATTTTGCCTAGAAAAAAATGTAAATATTGGCCAGTATAATAAGTGATATTGTAATAAGAGAATCTGCGGCACTTGTGTAATTCTGCGGTACTTGTGTAATTCTGTGATGCGACAGTGATGCAATATAGTAATAAGTGCAGTGTAAATATAATGTATATTGCCCAGATTATATGTAAAATAATATTAGAAGTAAGAAATAATGAAAAGATCGCCTGAAACGTCAGTGAGCGGGTGACGCCGCAGTGAAGTGAGGTGCAGCCGCAGTGAAGAGCGGGTGCACCGCAGTGAAGTGCCTTATACCTACCTCAGTGAACACAGAGTGGGTGTTTATCGTATGTACAGTGTTCATATATGTTTATATTACTATTAGGAGAGAGTGGTTGGCATTTGGTACTGGTGTGTGGGGCGTAAAATAGTGATTTTACACCCCTCACTTCTAACGGCTCTGCCCGTCCTGTGAAAGTCAACAAAATCATGAAACCTACATCAATGGAAAGCTGAAGGTTAGTACTTTCTAATGGTACCTTATTTTTTTCTCTAGCTTTATTCTGTGCAGAGTTATTAAGGTTTAAAGGTTTGTTTACATTTGGCTGAAACCCCCGCGGGAGAGGACAGTTAGACCAAAACAATACCCGCGGTTAAAGGGTTAAGGCAGTTCACTGAATGTAGCCAGTGAGAGTTTACATTCGATGTTTTTTTTTTTTTCCTTCTACTTTTTTCTTTTGTTCATATAATACCACTCGGAAGAAACAAACGGGTACTCTCGTCTTTCATGTCTGGCTTTTCATTTTAAATTGTTCAGTGCCCATCGACTTTATTGATCTGAGACACTGGCCGCAGTAATAAAGATTAAAATCTAGCTGATTATGCACTATGACCAATAGCTAAAAACATTATATTTCGTTCAAACTAATGCCAGACCTCTTTATTCGTCTCAGTAAAAAATGACTGCAGTGAATGGATTAACTTCCTATCAACGATTGTCTATATATTTTACTTTTGCAGCCAGTTTTCTTCACCTATTGAATTAAAGGATTACAGGTATTTAAAATCATTGGAGTGCACCAATACAGTGTTTATCATCATTATTTGTAAGGGGCTCTAGAGAAACCTGAAGGGGGACCACAAGGATGTTAAAATCCCCACAAGTTGGGAGTGAAGTGAAAAAGTTTGAAAAATACTACTATGAGAAGAGAAGGAATCAATTATCAATGATGAAGTGCCACAAAAGTTAAATGTCAACAAATGGTGAGATATAAATACCAAACACTTACAGGCTTGTACTTGAATTTCAGGTGTATTGTGTGTTAAATATTTATTTATGACTTTGATACAGACCTGGTAATCTACTTACGGCCAGGTGCCTTGATCCCGTAGGGGTGGCCACAAATAAAATTTAATTTCCTGGACCTCTTATCATCCCTCTTCAAAAGCATAAGAGGTACTGTACATGGTTTTTAGTAGAAAGTAACACTGAACTAGAACAAATAGGATTATAGTGTTCACCATTTTGGCCTGGCAATGCCAGGTGCCCCTGCTAGTCTCTAGTAAAGTATTCTGATGAAGACTGTAACTTGAGTGGTTTCTTATAACAAAATAATCTGTGAGATTATTAAATCGATTATTTAGTGATTTAAATACAAAAAAGCAGTATAAGAAGTGAGTTATACCACTCAGTTTTAATAGTCTAAGTGTTGTAAAGGAGTCATTTGTGTGATCCTGTCTTCTAAGGAAGGCCAAAGTGCGAATAACCCGTTTGTGCACAATGATAAGAGGATTTATATGTGAGACAAAAGCAGCACCCCGGATATTATGACAATATATTAAGTGTCGGTATATAAAAGTATAATAGATAAGAATAAAGGATTTTATGGTTAACTTGCAACGTATATGAAATATTATACCTCACTGCTTACATAATTTATTAACAATGTATTGTATATTGCCACCTCAGATCATCATCTACAATGACACCCAAAAGTCTAGTTTCATGTTCTTGTTTGAGAGGATTGTTACCAATTTTTAGGGGTAAAGTAGTCAGCAGATTGCATTTATTTCTAGTAAATACAAAAACAATGTGATTTCTTGATGTTTAACGTTAGCTTGTTTGCCAGAATCCAGTCACTGATTAACTTTAAGCCTTGATTTGTTCGGGCCATCAGTACATTGAAATTAGAGTGTCTAATACAGAGATTACTACCATCTGCAATTAGATTATAATTAACTAAAAAACAAACTAGAGTTCACAGTGTCATTAATATTTAGATTAAACAGAAGAGGGCCTAGAACTGAATCCTCCAGAACGCCATAAGTAATGGAAGAAAGGGATGACCTTGTGTTTCAGAAATGAACATACTGTTTTCTGTGTGTTAAGTAAGGTTCAAACCATTTTAGGGCTGTACCTCTTACCCTTTAATGCTCAAGCTTAGAGAGGCGAATATGGTGATCAGCTGTAACAAAAACTTTTGATAAATCTTGTACATTTGGCAACATATGAACTTAGGAGAGCATTATTTGGTTGCGGTGACAACTTTGCCATGATCACATATTTTTGATGGCACTGACACGAATGAGTGCAGGTGTCAATTTTTAAAGTGAAAAGGTCAAGTAACCGCAGTTCATGAACGTCAGAAATTGTAGCTAGGCCTCCATTCACAAGGACACTGTCCTAGGTTCACGTGTGGCCATTTGTACATTATTCCAGTTTTTTTTACTTTACAGAGGGTATTGGACTCTGCAAGAAACAGTACTGGCACCATTAACCATCAAATGATGAGAACAGCTAAGTGTTATTCTCCAGATAATGCCAGGTGGTTTTACACAGGAGAGACTGAGTGATTAGTAATCAAGATTAATAATTCGATCAATAACCCTAACATACATTTTAATCCTTGCCCATTCCTGCAAACACTAGACGAATCAGTGTAGCTAAGTCTGAACAAAAAGACTCAGTTTGCTAACAGTGTAGTCTGCTCACTTTGTCTTGGCCAAAAGCTGACATCTCTCCTTCCTCAATGCTGAACAGAGTATACTGATATGGAAATATGATACTAGCCACCAGTAAGTGCTTTGGGAAGAATGTAGAGCCATATAATTGTCATTTTCTACCACCAAGCTACGTTAAATAAGCTGCAAAGGGACGAAAGTCAGGGCCAAGTAAAAGTGAATGAACTATAATAGCATTAAATGATGACTCTTTGGTCTTGTAATATGTAAGTCTTGAGTTTTGGCTAAAGTTATTGTGCTAATCGAAGAGCAGGAGGAGTTAAAGATGAATACAGGGAGTTGATCTTGATTTATTATCTTCAAAGTAAGTCTAAGCTGAGCAGCGTATGTATTACACAGGGACTTAATTTACTAAGTCTCGTTGGACCCCTCTTCTTATTTGCTCTCTCCACTACCTATCGGTTCCATGGCTAGCTCCTTTCTCATCTCTGATTCCTACATTCTCGTTTAGCAGGGGTCGTGTCACGTGGGCTATACTGTCGTGGAAGCTTCTAGAACTCTGTATGTCTGTGTGTATGTACTGCTTCCGGTGCACTTCTAGCATTCCTTTACTTAAGAGTTGCAAGCTCATTTCCTTTTTGGTTGATTCTCGCTGATACACTTCCTATCTCACACCCTGGCTTGGTGCTTCTATCTATCTATCTATCTATCTATCTATTAGTTATATTATTTTAATATGGAGTCTTGACATCAGCAACTTAAGTGTCATATTTCAACTTAAGCCAGACGATTTTATTCAGCTGAGAATGAGTCATATTTGGGTCTTAACACAATCATATGGTACCTCTCTTGTATCCTCTGGTCTCAGGTTTCGGTTTCAAATTACTATCAAACAGACACCTATATACATTCGCTCAGGGATCAGTATTTCTTTTTGAGAAAATAAACGGACAAAAGTATTAAGAATAATATCCTGAACGTATTGAACGAACTGTATAATATTATACTCCTCATATTCAGCAATGTACAAGTAGAAGAAGTCAGTGGAAAAGGTGATTTGGGAGTTGTACAGATGAAGCTTTAATGTACAAGTACCATAGCCACATGTGAACAGAAAATATACACCACTATAATATGGAGAGGGTCCGAAGTAGTGTTCTAATCAAGGAGGGCCCCTGACAGCCAGAGGAAATGGGGTATTGACTTATATACTGCTAGGAATAGTTCAGCAGGTTGTAAATTGGCGAGTGCAAGTGTTGCACTTTTGATCTGCGAGCCAGTGTGTGTGTGTGTGTGTGTGTGTGTGTGTGTGTGTGTGTGTGTGTGTGTGTGTGTTCATTTGAGTCTTCTTCAGGGACAAGATCCAAGACATTCGCTTCCCTCTATATCTCAGAGATGGGTTATGAACTGGAGGTACTGATATTATTCGGTGAGGATGCACTATTGCACATCTAACTTATCCGGCTGAAGTTCCTAATCCCTTACAGCACAGTTGATGGTCAGATTTAAGAGTCAAGTTAATTTGTAATCCATAACATTAATTTTTGCTTACTTACTGAGACTCGTTGAATTTCATGCAAGCACAAATGAGTGTTGTTGTTCTGAGAGCGGTCCACTTCCATAAGGTAAAAATAAACCAACTGCAGTAGGACGGTCTGTTGGTGAGCTGCATTGGCTTGATTTAGTCTGGGGGTCATTTAGAATGCGGACCTGATCTAAAAAAGGCTAATATGAATTTTTGTTACGTGTAGCTTTTGGTTTCATGACTGAAGAGTTTAAGCAATGCGAAAACCACAGGCAGTGGCATTTGTTAGGGGACATGCCCTCCTGATTTGTGTTCTAACAAAATCAAAGCTTCCTTCCCATATGAAGTAGATGTCGTTTCAAACAAGGACTGACGGAGCATGAGGAAGAATAGAACTTGATAATGTGTTTACTGAACTGTACATGCGATCTCTCTTTAACCAATAGTTTCACGCCGTGCACAATATAGTTCATGCCGTCCGGCGTCCTACAGCTGAACAAAAATGACCCTGGATATCTCTTGACGTGAGAGGTGACGCAGCTGACCCAGGTTAATTAACACAACGTCCCGCAATGTGTGAACCTCTCCATACAATTAACCATCCCTAGTACTTTAACATACCCTCAGCCTATTTTATTTCCATAACAAGACAGTACTACACCAAACAGAAAGACATACGTTACCTAAAAATAATCCCAATGCATTAATACCACAAATACATCCATGCTATAGAACATTTGATGTATATTAAAGCTAATATCAGATCAAAATATCGTACACAGAGTATAACCATTCATACCATACAGTATTATATCATAACATCATACATGTGAGAGATTATGTAAAGCTGGGTAGCAGTAACGGACAGATAAAAACTTACGGATCTTGTAACCAAAAATATCCTAAAACCAATCTTTGTAGGTTCCAGTTAGATGGACGGATTTGGGATGGTGCTGGTAGGAGTGGCAGCAGACGTGGTGGCAAGAGTGGTGACAGGTGTGGTTAAGATGGAGAGGCTCGGTACTCGGAACTGAATGATAATGATGAGGTAAGTCAGGATGGCGCTGAGCATCTGAAAAGGAAATAATTAGTGTTTTAAAATATCTTGACATAAACTTGATAACACATTCTCTAAGGACCGGCAGTACTTACACGCACCACACAACTTTTTATGTCATCACTTAAACACCAACACTGTCTACTGATCATAATGAATGCATGCCATCTCATTCAGGGCTGATGTTATTAGTGGGAGTGGTTATACTCGTAGTACTTTTAGGCTTCATATGTTACATATTCTACCAAACTCATTCAGCAAGCCTTGCAGCTCCAGTTCCTCTCAACCTACCACTGCAATATCATTAACAAACAACAGTACAGGCAGTTTTCAAACCTTTCCTTCTCTAACTAAGGAACCCCACCATCCACTGTCCGGCTTTCTCTCTCTCTCTCTCTCTCTCTCTCAGAAAGAAAAATGGAAATGTGTTATTCTCTCCAACAGGGAGAGTGTGTTTTCACCTCTGAATGTTTGTTAGTTTCTTGTCTGTTAGCAATATTACTCAAAAACTAAATGAGAGATTTGGACTAAATTTGGTGGGCAGATAGTCCATGCCCCAGGGAACACTCGATTAACTTTTAAGACCGATCTGGATCGTACAACAGGATCTAAATTTGGAAAACACTTTTTTCTAAATGCAAATTACATTGACCTTGTCGGAGAGATGCGCTCGAGTGGATGCCCCTCTAGTTTGATATGAGTATGTGGAGTTAAATGAAGAGACTGACTGACAAGCGAGGAAATTATGAAACTTTGTTGTGCTGATGTCGATATGATTGAAAGGGTTATAAGAAATACTATGAGGTGGTTTGGTCATAACTGACTGACTATAAGGTTGCGCGTGAGTAAAGTGGACGGGGAAAGGAGGATGGGGAAGCTGAAGATGAGGTGGAAGCTTGAGGTGGAGAGATATTGGAGAAAGGGCAGTTCAGGGCAACATAGAGATGATTAGTCTGTGGTCACCTCTTATACGATTAAGGAATCTGGCTGTAGATATATAGTCAGATGTTAATACATATCTAGAATTTTCCTGAAGATTAACCATTTCTCTTATCGAAATTCATATCACCAAAATTTTCCCTAACCCAACATGGGGTAAAACTTTCGATCATTCATATACCAGACAGCTTCTCTGTCCAGAATACCACCACATTAAACAAGCAAGATTTTAAGTGATTTTTTGCTTATATTTTAGTAATAAGAGACTTATGCCTATCGACTACACCCGTGTTGTTGGTATTGTTGCTCAACCCCGGTCAAGTCTGGCCCAACAAACTTTTTATAACTGCAACGAAGCAACTGCCCCTACGGTGAAGTTCAGTAGGATATCTCTAAGTGTACTAATAACAAGTCGCTTCACTTTCCATCAGGGCGCAGGGAGGCGTGGCTTGTGTGTGACGTCATTGGCTTAACCTGCCGCATCCCGAAGACGTGAATTCACGTCCTCACATGATGTACACTCATATCCCTGAGACGTAAATTAACGCGGCAACATTGCAAGGTCCCTAATTTGCACAATTTTCAATTTTCGCGAGTGATTTTTGGCACGTATACACGGGACACCTTCCTCTATTCCTCTACAAGATGCCAAGCAAGGACAGTGCCTTACACCGCATAACCTCTCCCCCCCCTTCACGTCATTGTCTCGGCAACTCACCTGTTACCAGTGTCCTGGCCAATAAAGACATTCAAGGCCAGAGTGATTCCCCAATCGATGACAATGTGGAGGACAAAGTTTACATAGCATTAGAGGAAGAAACAGTCAGAAATGATGATCAGGTAATGTGGGAAAAAAAGGTCATTAATGGTGATGAGTTAGTGAGTGAAACAATGCTTATAATGCCTATATTACTGTTTGAAAACCAATATACTCTTGTACTACATATAAATTCATACCAAGTAAATAAATAAATACTGTTTATGAGTGGATAAAATAGTTACCCTCCCATAGAACTCGTTTTCTTTTGTGCCAGCCTGTTAGAAAACCCAGTCAGGTAAGGCGGTACTCGTACCTGAATTGAGTATTTTAAACCTCAGGTGAGCGATTTCTCTATGAATTTTCGATGTTTCTCACCAAAAGTGGATGTTTGAGCAAAAAAAAAAAAAAGGTCCAAAAATGTCAGGACTGGGGCGTACCACTGCCCAGAAAACGTCGGGATGGGGTGGGTTAAGTAAGGGAAAGTTTATAATAGGGCAGACTCAAATTAAACGTTTACAATAAGGGAAAACGAAGAAGGGGAAGAAATCCGGACTCGTTTAGCCTTATGATAAAGCAGTAGGTTCCCTCACACCCCTACACCTTCCCTCACACATTTCAGTCCCTTCCCTCACTTCTGCGGACTGAAAATGTGTCATGATCTGGTGAGTGCAGCAAGCATACACTCACCACCACGGTCAGGAGTCAACTGAACCAACTGGGGTTTCGTAATTCGTTTGTGCCAACCAGTCGACGTCACTCCAAAACTCCGCCCCCTGCACCAACTTGGATGAGTTTTAGAAGCAAGTGATCTGACTTGGTATTAATAGACTTAGGGATATCTGCTGTGTCTATGTTTTAGTGTGGCATGCATTATGCGATGCTTCATACTGTGCGTAATATTGTGTTGGCCAACTCTACAAGACAGCCATGTGTCATTTGTTACTGCACCCAACCCAAATCAAAGTTTGTAACTGAGAATGGCTGGATAATGTACCTACTGATCTAATCTTGGCAAGTTAAACTCCTGCTCTTCTAATGATGCCTGTGATGGGTGGATGTCGGGATGAGAGCATGTACTACACATGGGTTTTGAAGGTAGTATCAACATGAATTTAGGATTCGAACTGTGTAGGTTCCGCAGACTCAACATTTTTTTTTTTTTTTTGCCATGCATTTCTTCTCTGATCAAATTCCAAACAAAATAGTCCTATTGTAGCAATACATATAGTTTCTGATCAAACAGCAATCAAACTTGTTACGGACAAGTAACATCATCAAGAAACAAAGAACTGTACATGCAAACCAATCTCACAGAAAACACATCTGATGGCATCAATTCTGTAAGACCCACAGTGTGAACACAGCTTACAGCAATAAACATTTGTAAAATCCTTGATGCCATTCCCTACTGGAAAACCAATCAACTAATCTGCAGCACAAACATGGACAGCAACATCAAACGTTGGCTTGCCAACCTCTGTACTGGTAGAGAAGCACATATTACATTTCAGGGCAAGTTATCACGAACACAAAACTTTCCAAAGAGGGTTTCACAAGCTCCATTATTTCATCTACACTTATCAATATAAACATGCATAATATTCCAACATCCCAAGCACCCACAAACATTATCTATGTATGCAGATATCATTACCATAACATCCACACATCTATCACAGCCACATCCTAGCCACTATGAAATACTATCTCGACATACTTTTGCCATGGGTCGAGAATGACAGGATGATGATAGACTCCAAATTCACCAGCAACTTTAAGGAACACAGGTTAAACTCTAACATCATACCTGTGCCAAACATAGCCTCCACTCATACTCGGAGTGATATTATGACACTGGATGCTTCTTTAGGTACCACATACAACAGATCTAGAGGCAGTGCATACCCAGACTCAAAGCATTAATGGGACAGGCTCTGTGAGATGCAGGCCTGTAGATGTACCCTCAGGAACTCGAGTTATTCTTAAAGACTCCATGCAATGATCGGATACTCTGTTGGAGGAGATCTGTGTTACACTTTCGAAGTCTAGTAGATCTAATCTTTCCTTATTTCATTTGGAAAGAGGTACGTGAGCTTCCATTCAATCGCCATCACGTTACGCTGAGTTAAGGTATTCTCGACAGTGTACACACAAAACAGTCTTCTCAGTGTTCCCATCCTGAGTCTGCAAACATGGCCAGAGGAAACAGTCAGTGCCAGTTCAGCGCAATCAGGCAGCGTCTGAATCGTGAAGAGTACGAAATAAGCATTCACTCATTTGCAGCTCTTTATGGGCTTAATTTACAAACAGGATTTCGGATGAATGAAACCTTGTACTTCCCTGGCATGGGATCCCATCCTGTCCAACTTACACTACAACTGTGTGATCCAGACGGAACAAACTTTTATGCATCATCATCAGCTGTACGAAAACCACCCCCCACAGATCAGTCCTCCATGATAGAGAATATCTTGATATGAGAGGTACAAAATTCAATGTGGCAGCCTGTTCATATACAACACTCTTGTCATTCTCTGACCGCCATACAACACACTAAAGGCATAAAACCATTACTGAAACTTTTCCAGACCCTCACATCTCAACCCAGGCATTCCAGCACTAACAAGTAAGAAACACCCTTGGACTCATTTCACGCTTAGGAAAATGCACCAACTCGATGAGAACGCTATTTTTCAAGCTCCCCTTCTCGACGACATCCACGGATCAGGCATCAATTAAGGAAGCATCTGGGATGAAAAAAAGAAAAAATATAGAGAAAAAATCTAGAACACTAGCATTGCCAAGGACAAGCCATGGTCGATGTTTTGTAGTAATAAAGAACATGCAATATTTTGGTTACTGCGAGTACATCTTACTGCCTCTCCACCATCATAAGACAATATCTATGACAGAAAGTTTGCGTTAAAAAAGACGGAACCAAAAGCGAACACGATGTTAGTAATAAAGAATCGAAGCTATATTTTGGTACCTGGCATCTTTTAGCATATTTGAGGGGTGGCGAAACTCGGGAGGCATTAGGAAGTAGCTCATCAATCAGCCAAGAGTCCAAAGGTAGATAGGAGGAATGTGCATGTTTGCTCACATTCACTATCATTTCACCTTACAATTTCATGGCTTGGCACAATGCCAAGGGTGAAGAAAATAGTCAAGGGAGAGGCAAAGATGATTTTATCTGCAATGAGTAGTCAGGGAGAGGAGATGGAGGAAGAAAAATGTGTTAAAATGGGGTGGCAACACCACCCTCAGGACCCACACCAGTCATGGTTGCCAGGTTGGCTTTACCTGTAAATACCAAACCCTCTCAAGGTAGACCAAAATTTTCGAAATGATATAACTATAACATTTAATGAAATAAATTACCCTAGACCCCAGACGGTAGGCACGCTACGAATTATAGACAACATCTGAGGCTTGAGTTGTGTAAGGAGTTTCACTGGGTCGACATGGTACTACTGCCGCAGTAACGAGACATAAGAGGGGATCGGTGACTATATTTGATTTACCAGGCATATACTGAAAAGTTGGATTAAAGTCTTAAATAATAACTGACCATCGAGCTAGTTGACTTGTAAGATTTCTCCCTTTGAACAAAACTCAGAGTGGGAGATGATCTGTTTGGATATGCACTGGATAGCCATATATCATATCCCTGAAATGTTTGAGACCAAACAACTGCTAAGGCTTCCCATACAGTGCTATTACATTCACTGGCATTTAGGGCACGACTAGCGTACGCTATTACACGTTTCCCTTTTGCCTGATCACATTGCATCAGTACCGCACCAATTACCACTCTAGATGTATCGGTACACAGAAGAAAGGGTTTCTTATCATCAGAGAATGCCAGGGCTGTGGCATTTGCAATTGTCAGGTTCTGTGTTTCAAAAGCTTGTGACACAAAAGGTACGTTTTTCTAAAGTAATTTTGTCAGAGGAGCGGCGATTTGTGCATATCCTTCAATAAACTGCTGATAGTAGCCACTCAGACCAAGAAAACTCGTTACGTCGTAAGTACTGGTAGATTTTGGGAAGTTAGAGACTGCTTTAACTTTATCATATGTGGTATGAATTCCCTCAGCATCAACTGCATGTCCAAGAAATCTAATTTTCTTATGTAAGAATCACATTTAATGAGATTAATATATAGACCTGCCATTTGAAGTTGATCAAAGACTTGCCGTAGTTTGGCAAAATGTTCATAGATGGACTTGGCCACTACAACGATGTCATGTAGGTAGGCAAAACGACAATGTCCGATCATACCACTGAATACAGAATGAATAAGTCTCATGGACACTGATAGAACATTTCTAAGCCCAAAAGGGAGTCTTTTATATTGATAATGTCCAGACTGAGTACTAAATGTTCTTACCAGCTGAGACGACTCTTCCATTTCTACTTGTCAGTAAGCACTAAGCCAAAGGAGGTGACGACTACATTTTGCTCGCCAAGTGATTCCAGTAAATCTGTTAAAACTGGCAACGGAAAACGATTTGGTAGGGGAGGCCGGTGATGGTTCGGACACTTAAAAATATATATATATATATATATATATATATATATATATATATATATATATATATATATATATATATATATATATATATTCAGATTTAAGCAGTAGTGTAATCATGTTTATGTTAAAATGTTGCCTCATCATTTGAGTCTTCAGCCTGATAGTATCAAACCCTTAGCTCTTTTCAGTTTTAAGCTACCGTTAACGAAACACAGGTTTCTAAATCGTCTGAAGCATCCCTACCAGTGGTGATGGTTCGGACAGAAGGGTGGGATGGCGGCCACATGTATTACCTGGTACATTCTTAAAATTATGTGACTTTGATTAGTTAAAAACAAAAATTTATCAATTCAAAGATATTTTCTTTTCATAAAGTACAATATTAAACTTCATAAACCAAATCAACCTCTTCAAATTTGTTAAAAATAATAGGCCTATTTTAAAACTGAAATAAGCATTACCAGAATTATAGATAATTGACTTAGGCTCGTACTTTCTGCTTTAGTATGATGCATAATTGGCTTCCTTTCTCTCACTCGCACACAAGCACAAAATTTGAGCCCAACATCCAAATGGATCTCTTCAAAATTTTTCCAAAACATATTTTGTTTAAACTGAAATTAAATACATCGAAATTATGGATAACTGACATAACCTCTTACTCTGCTTAAAACGAAACATAACTGGCCTCATCTCTCTCTCTCTCTCTCTCTCTCTCTCTCTCTCTGGACTGTTGACTTCACTTCTCACTTTCTAGGCCTGTATTTCAGATTATATATATATATATATATATATATATATATATATATATATATATATATATATATATATATATATATATATATATATATATATATATATATATATATATATATATATTTCTGACTGCCTAAGACATTCTTAAAGCATATTGTAGCCAGGGATAATAAAAACACTGGCGAACCATCCCCCCTCCTCAACTGTCCGAATCATGCTGAATCTATATAATTAATTGATGGGTACCAGCAAATTTTACACGAGAGTTTTATATTCGTTTTTGATAGCAATGACTTTTACATTCTCCGCAGATTCACCATAATAATGCATAATTAGCTGCTTGACATATTCATGGAGGTAAAACTAACGATATACACTCAGATTATAGGAGTTGCAGAAAAACATAAACTCTGACCTCCGTCGAAAAGTGTGGCACTGTAGCTTGAAGGTTCCATGTGGTCGAAACAAACAAACGGTCACACTTTCACGCAAGTCCTCACGGCCTTAAGTCCCGTATGTTTCTCAGGAAATGCACTGTCTGAATCATCCCAGGAAATGCACTGTCTGAACCATCCCACGGTCCGAACCATCATTGTTCTCCCATACGGTGACCGAATTTACTTTACCACAGTCAACTTCTGATCTTAGTTCTCCACATTTCTAGGGTACAAAGAAAAGTGGACTATGCCACTGACTGAAATAATGTTCAATAATTTCCTGATCCAACATATCCTGTACTATCTCATCTGTTTGTTGTCTCACACTGTGTGCTAGTCTATGTGCAGGGACATAAACTGGTTGAGTACTTGGAAGTAATTCTGTTCAATAATTAACGAAATCCATCATCCCCATGGGTTCGCCAGGTAAAGCCACAAGATCTGTATAGGTTTCTATTGTTATATATTAAATCTGGATTTCATCCAGTCATAATCACCAAGCCATGTATGGAAAACATTGGCAATATTTATATTCAGCTTAGAAATTAATCTTGTCATAAAATCACTATTGGATTAACTTATCGTCCTCCCAGTCAGCCATTTAACATTGACAATGAAATCTACAATCAAACTGCTGAAATATCTTGTATGCAAAGCACTATAATATTTGGTGATTTTAACCCTATCGCGCACGCATAAGATTCATAAATTTTCTGTTCCACAACACATAGTCTTTTCTCCTCTCCCCCCTCCTGCCGCGTGCTCCAAAAAAGTGTATTCTTAGCTTATTTACACCACCCAAACATATTTATATTGCCGCAAAACCCACATATTCCTATTTGTCGATGTTTGTTCCACATAAGCAAAAAAAAAAAAAAAAAAAAACGCACACAATACGTACTTTAGGGCCATGTGAATAAACATTCGGGAACATACATCTCACTTCCCAACATTATAAGTCGAATGTTTACTAATCAATCTCTACATGTTATACAATCATTGGAAAGAGAATTTTATTAGCTTTCAAATGGGGGCAGGGTCCCAGTGTGATACGAGGTATGGTGTTTGAGTAATAAGCAAAAAAGTAAAACCTATTTCCAACAGACAACAGATTTTTTGGGGGAGGGGTGAGCTCTAGCCAAAAAACTTTTCTCGGCAGTGTTACCTTTTTATTTTATTGTCCTATGCAAAATTTCATTGGGTTTCATTTGAGACCAAACGGTGATCCTAGGCCTCATAGTTTTTGAGAAAAATGCAAAATACCACGGTGTACCCATGCCGTGTCATGACTGTAGGGTGGTTTCCTGCTTTCCCCTAAGCTACTGCATGTATTTCATCAATTCGTTGTACACTAGATATGCACACTATATTCACATGGTTCACTGTCACTATTTTTATAGTTGAATACTCACATTTGGTGCAGGGTAGAGGCAGTGTAGTTGATTAGAAACAGTAGCAAAATCTTTGTTGGGCCAGTGGCTGATAATTACCAGGAATGCTTCACAAACACCAAATTTCCTATTACAAACACCAAATCTAATCACAACAGTGCCCCAAAATTATACATCAGCACTATTGGTTTAGTGAAATATGTTGCACGGCTGGGACGGGAGTAAGAGCGGAAATTTGAAGGGACAGAATTGCACAGTATCTTCTCCACTCACAGCTCATTTGGTACTGAATAACCTCTCCGCTCTCGTGCTTGTATTAGGACCCACAGTTGCCAAGTCATTACTTATGACGAGCATTGGGCAAGGTATGATACCTCCAAAAATGATGCAAATCAGCCAAAAACTTGTATTTTCTGGTGAAGTTTTTTTGCTTTAATGATGCCAAAGGCGTCCATGTGTATTTTTGCAGCCAGACCCTAATGACAACTAACACATCATTGTGTATGAAGGGGTTAATTTGGCATTTCCAAAATGGGGGGAAGCCCTATCCTCACACACAAGGATAGACCTGTACACAAATTTGCAGGAAAGTTCTTTGAATTAATTTGTAAATTATCCAACACATGGAGCTAACATTCTAGATCTTGTCTTAGCCACATCAGAAAATATAGTAAGTATTATTAATGTAGAAGAATTTAATACAAGTGATCATTGCACAGTTACATATAACATTAAATTCACTGAGGACAGTGTCCGGGCCAGTTGCAAGAAAGTGCCTGACTTTAAGAGGGCAAATTTTAGGAAATTAAAGGCTATTGTACGTGCAGATGACTGGCATCCCATTGTCGAAATTTTAGATATCAATGATGCATAGAATTTTTTTTTTACAGAAACTCTCAACAGAAGGCCTGCCAAAAATTCTTAACCCAAATGGTGGACTCCGACATTAAACGTTGTCTGAAAGCAAAAAATCTTGCATATGAAAATTGTAATACCATAAAGAGTCAGTGCAATAAAAATAAATACGATACCCTTGAACAGAAAACCACAAAATTAATGAAATGCAGTAAGAAATATCTTGAGGCACATATCGCAAGTATAAGCTAATCAAATCCCAAAGAATTTTTCAGTTACATAAGAAGCAAAAAGGTAATAACTCCAACAATCAGTCCCTTAGTCACAAGTAGGCTAATGGAGAGCACACTGATGATGAAACTATGATGGCGCAAATTCTTAGTACTTTCTTCGCATCAGTATTTACAACAGAAAATATTCATACAATTCCTACTGTTTCCCCCATTCCTATAGAAGAGGGCAACTTGGTTTATTGTAAACAGTCTGTAACTTCTTCACTGATGAGCAGTTAGCTGTAATTTATAAGTGTTATGTGCACTCTCAGCTTGAATATTGATCACCCTTGTGGAATGGATGTGGAAGGGTTGTACTAAAGCAACGAGACATAATTCTGGACAAAGCTTTTGGAATTATTAATAACCCTGCTATTATAAATAAACTATCTCCCCTACATGTAAGGAATGTTGCGTCCCTTGCATTATTTTACAGATATTTTTATGGCAGATGCTCAGACGAAGTTTCATCCACTGTACCACGTCTCCATGCCTTCCCTCATGCTATACGGGCATCTGGTAGTGCTCATGACTGGAATGTCACACCGCCATATTGCAGAACTTATGCCTATCAGAATTCTTTTATTCCCTGAACTGCATCTCTCTGGAACTCACTTCCACGACTTCAACCTACAGCTGTTCATATCCAAAAGTTACAAATGTTTTATGAATGGAGGACACCAGTAATCTGGTGTATGTAATATTTTTTGATTCATTTGTTTTTCTTTCCTTGTTCTGTTATTTAAAAAAAATAATAATCACTGAAATTAGTTAGTGATCGCGACATACTAATTGGAATTAGCAAACTAAAGGAGAATAAAACACCTAGACTGGACAAAATATCTCGACGTGTACTGAAGGAACTACAGAAAGAATTATCAAAGCCTTTACCTGAACTTTTTAACTTATCACCGAGGAGCAGTAAAGTGCCACATGAATAGAAGCTTGCTCATGTAACCCCAATATTCAAAATGGGCAACAGAGCACAACCAGAAAACTACCGCCCAATTAGTTTAACATCAGTGATTTGCAAATTGCTTGAAACTATTATCAGAGACAAGTTTGTGATACACTTAGAAACAGTCTCATCAAAGATTGTCAACATGGTTTTCGTAATAATCACTCTTGCCTCACGAATCTGCTTGACTTCGTCTTTGATATAGTGAACATGTATGACACTAAATCTGTTGATGTTGTCTACCTCAATTTTCAAAAGGCTTTTGAGAAAGTTCCACACAAAAGACTTCTTCAGAAGCTAAAGGCACATGGTTTCAGTGGCAGTGTTCTCGGGTGGGTAAAAAATTGGCTTACCAGACGAAAGCAAAAAGTTTTAATAAATGGAAAAGAGTCAGCCTGGATAAATGTTACAAGTAGAGTGCCACCATGAAAAAAACTTAGGAGTTATTATAACAACCGATCTGAAACCAAGCAAGCAATGTACAGAAACTGTGAAAAAAAGCCAGTAAATTGACTGGAATCATAGGTAGAGCATCTGACAATAAATCCGATAATATCATTCTCAGTTTGTATAATTTCTTTGTACTCCTGCACTTGGAGTATTGCGTTCAGTTATGGTCACCGTATTATACAATGGTTGTGGAAAAGCTTGAAAGAGTAAAGCGAAGGATGACAAAGATGATACCTAGATTGAGAAGTAAACTGTACAAGGAACGTTTAGAAAACCTGAATCTCTTTACCTTAACTAAACAGAGGTTACAAGGAGATTTAATTCAAGTATTTAACATGTTGAAGGACATGATAACATGGCTGTCGATAAATACTTCACAGTTGATCGTTCGAAGTATACTAGAGGCAATGGGCATAAAATAATTGGCAAATGATCTCAGTCGCATGGAGCTAAGCATTTCTTCATTAACAGAGTTGTAAATATGTGGAACAAATTGCCCTCCAATGCAGTAAAGTGTAATACAATACTAACCTTTAAAGGTCACTTGGATAAGAAGCCTATTTGTCATCTAACCCCCAGCTTAATAATTATGTTTACTCTGAATAAAACACTTGTGTATGTATACTTTTTATCTTATTTTATTATATTTTTTTAAAGCCTGGTTCAATTTATTAAATGCAAATATAGTATATGCACAGACAAGAATATCCACAAATAGCCCTGAGTTAATGGTCACTACTAATACTTTTGGCCTGTAATGGGCTATGGATCACTGAGGGTCCCTGTTAGTCAAGTGACCACCATCGGGATTATTTTAATGTAACATGGGTCACTGCTTCAGGACTTGAACTGTGTACTTGTCCCGCATGGGAAAGTTCCTTGTATCAGTGGAACTCTCGATAGCATGGCTGTAGGTACTTGAAGGGAGATAGGGAGGTCGGTTGTAGATTGTCGGAGCACTGTCAGAATAAAGTCGTGAGACGTAGTATGGCTCGAACTTGTCACTGCTTATTACACAGTGTGTCGTCGGCGAGAGTGAATAGGTAGGCCTCTCTCTCTCTCTCTCTCTCTCTCTCTCTCTCTCTCTCTCTCCCCTTTTGTGTATCACCGAGGTGAGTTAGAGGACTCCTGGGTTACGGATTATATTGTACAGTTATATCGAATTGTGATTTACAGCATAATGTAATGTGACGGCAAAGCCTCATAGCTGACCCTCGTGTTATCGGGTCTTCTCTCCAACCCCTTCTGATCTGAAGGGCATCTCTTCGACATTATATGAGATGCTACCGAAAAGTTCCAGTAATTTGAAAAGAGGGAGCCAACCGTTTGCAGTTTTGTCTTTTGCTGATAGGAGGAGTCAGCAGCACCCCTTGTGCATCAGTGTGGCCCTGGCTGTGTCTGTAAGCGGAAGTGTTGTTGAGCTATGCTTACTATTGTAACATGGTGTGTAGGTGGTTTGGCGGTTTTGCAATGGCGGACCTCACGGAACAAAGAACCTGCCATTTTCTTCGATATCCAAGGGTTTGTTTACAAGGAATTATCCCACCCCGTCAGTCTGTCAGCGGAAAGTTTTACTGTGAAGTTTTGAAGCGTCTGAGGGGGAACATCCACCGAAAACATCCAGAACAGTGAAAGAACAAGAACTGGGTCCTGGATCATGACAACATCCCCACCCACACATCAGTTGTTGTCTGGCAGTTCCTGGCTTCCACTAAAACAGTAGTCATTCCTCAGCCACCCTATTCACCTGACCTTGCCCCCCCTCCCCTCGTGACTTTTTCCTGTTTCCCAAGCAGAAATTATGACTGAAAGGGCGTCGATTTGACTAGATTGAGGAGATCCAGACAGAATCACAGGAGGTGCTCAAGACCATCATGCCTGAATCCTTCCAGGGATGCACAGACTCGTGGAAAAAACACTGGGACCACTGTATACATGCCCAAGGGGACTACTTCAAAGACAACAGTGAGAACTAGGAGGTAAGGTAACTTATTTTCCTACAATATTCAAATTAGTGGAACTTTTGGGTAGCACCTTGTACACAGCTTGGAAAGGATATGTGGTGTGATGTAGTGTCTGGTAGATTTCCATTTACGTGGACTAACTGACTAGGGTTGGTTACTCCACGTGTTTGAATACATCATGAAATTCTTGGCCGTCTGGACTAAAAAGAGATTGTTTCAGATACATCATGTTGAGAATTCTTGATGGTCTTGGACAACAAGATTGTGGATATACATTATGTGGATTAACATTCCTAGTGAGAAGCTGTGTATGTCTCCAGCAGATACTACATCCTGTACATTGTGTTATGAGATATATACTAGTGCCTATATAATGTCTACCTATCACTCGGTCATGCAGAGCTATCGTACCAACGACAGTAAATATTGTCATAACATATTAATGCATACGATATACACATTATAGTCAACTTGTCAGCTAATTAACCCGCCCCATCCCGACCACTTTTCCACCACTGACTCCCCCCAATCCCGACCATTTTTGGATTTTTTTTTTTTTTTGGCTCAAACCTCCACTTTTGGTGAGAAACATCGAAAATTCATAGAGAAATTGCTCACCTGAGGTTTAAAATACTCGATACAGGTAGGAGTACCTCCTTACCTTACTGGGTTTTCTAACAGGCTGGCACCAAAGAAAACGAGTTCTATGGGAGGATAACTATTTCACACCACTCATAAACGGAATTTATTTATTTACTTGGTACGAATTTATATGTAGTATGAGAGTATATTGGTTTTCAAGCAGTAATATAGGCATTATAAGCATTGTTTCACTCACTAACTCATCACCATACCTGACCTTTGTTTGCCACATTACTTGATCTTCATTTCTTACTGTTTCTTCCTCTAATGCTATGTAAAGTTTGTCCTCCACATTGTCATTGATTGGGGAATCACTCTGGCCCTGAATTTCGTACCGTGGCATGACATGGCTTTACTGGCCAGGTCACTGATAACAGGTGAATTGCTGAGACAATGGGGTGCAGGGAGGTGAGGAGGTCATGCTGGGTAAGGCATTGTCCCTGCCTGCCATCTTGTAGAGGAAGGTGTCACGTGTATACGTACCAAAAATCTATCTATCTATCTATCTATCTATAGCCCGACGCCCTAATCCCGCAAAGGGTGGCTGCAGACAAAACGCCTCCAAGTCACTCTGTCACCCACCAATTGACTATCCTCCCCCCAACTCACCCCCCCCTCCCTCATATACCTCTCAACTCCATCCCTCCACCTCATCCTCAGTCTACCCCTCCCCCTCCCTCCCTCCACCTCACCTACATATACCCTCTTAGTCAGTCTTGCATTCTCCATTCTCTCCACATGTCCAAAAATCGCTCGCAAAAATTGAAAATTGTGCAAATTAGGTACCTTGCAATTGATTCGTGTTTATGTACGTCGACAGGATTGGCAGTGACAAAACGTGTGGACGTTAAAGGACGTCGACGGGATGTCGCGGGTTAAGTGAAATACATAATATTGTAAAAGTTACATAACTGTGATAATGCAGTGATTATAACTGTAGTCACTGTAGTAACATAATTATAACATTATAAAACTGTATATGTATTACAGATATATAAATATAATAGTAATATTCAAATAACACAATGCAAGTCTACTGTAGTCAATTATACATTTTATTTGAGAAGTACTTGCTGTATATATTCATATATAAATGAGACATAATAGTATAATTAAAGTACGCCTATATTATGTGTAACCCATATTTTGTTATTATATATATATATATATATATATATATATATATATTGTTACGGTAGCGCCAGCCCGGGGCTATTACAAAAAAAAGACCACAAGACAGCCTTAGATGATCGGCCTCCACTGCGTTGCAAAAGTAACGCAGACCCTGGCACTCACGCTCCGCAAACTAGAGAAAAACTCCGCAACGGAAAAAACTAAATACGCAACACTCTGTACTTTGAATAACAAACAGAACAGCCTACCTATGGATCTAGCCTACTATCGTCACTACCGGAAGTAATACCGCCCGAGACAGTCTACAGGAACACCTCCCACTTACTTCCGGTGGTGACGAATTTTTACTTAACCCGTGTCCAAGGGGGAACGCAGTTAATAGCTCACGATGGTTCTCACTAGCCTTGTGCAAAGAGATGGGATTAAACTGTGTAGGGGTTAGGGGTGTGTGTGTATGTACGTGTGTTGGGGAACGTTAACAAAGGCAGCGAGAGGACCACGGTGAGCCAGACTGGCCCTCCAAAGACAACACGGTTACAAAAACAAAATAAAATAACTACTTTCCCTCAGTCAGCAACAAAAGTATAAAAAAAAAACTTAAATGAAAACGCCAGCTCGGCAAAAAAAATGACTGGGGAGAGAGAGAGAGTGTACAAACACCCGATTCTGAAGCTGATTGGGAAGCCACTGCCCTGATCAAGGCTCGTGTGCAGTCAAGCGCGAACGCATGAATCAGATTAGTTAACAAGGAACTTAAATTCGTGCCCCTCTCTCTCTCTCTCTCTCTCTACAATGAATTGGTATTTCTAATGCAAGCAAAACATTATTAAATATACTGGTAGCTCACATAAGACAATCAAAATAATCAAATGCATACTCAGCATGGTATGAAATAAAATTGCCCTCAGTGGCGGGAACGAAAGAAACAAAAGAACTTGTAACACTCGCTAATTTAAACTTCGCGAATGACACGGATACTGCATAATCCCCTAGCAAAGCTGTAACGGCTGCACCCGTGGGAACGGAAAGGCGGACAGCGTAACACGCCCTTCCCCAAGGGAAAATTTTGAGCCCTGGATCAAAATTTTCGAATCAAGACCCTGACCCCTCCCTGGATAAACAATCAGCAATTACGTTATCGGTCCCTTTAATATGCCTAACTTCTAAATTGTACTCTTGCAAAAGCAAACTCCAGCGGGTGAAACGCTGGTTCTTAAATTTAAACTTGTTCAAAAACTGCAGGGGATGATGGTCTGAATAAATCTTGATCACAGGGCCAAAAGGGGGCAGGTAGACAGCAAAGTGTTGCAGGGCCAGGATAATCACTAATAACTCCTGCTCTATGATGGAATAGTTCTTCTGGGCTCTATTAAACTTCTTTGAGAAGTATGATATGGGATGTTCAACCTGGCCCTCATCCGGCTGCATCAACACTGCTCCTACCCCTACTCGGCTAGCATCAACTGCCAGCACAAAAGATTTGTCAAAATCTGGTGCACGCAATATAGGGTGGTGGCACAGCAGAGACTTAACAGCAGTAAAAGCTTGCTCACACTCGGCTGTCCACTGCCACTTCTTATCCTTGCGCAATAAGTCAGTAAGAGGGGCAAGCACTGTGGAGTAATTTCCAATAAATCTTCTGTAATAGCCGATCATGCCCAAAAATCGCTGGAGGGCTCGGCGACACTGGGGTGCTGCAAAGTTGGAAATGGCATCCACCTTAGCCCGAGGTGGAGCCACTTGCCCATGTCCTACAACAAATCCAAGGTACTGGACCTTAGCACGTACGAACTCGCACTTGTCCAAGTTGACTACTAAGCCAGCTTCCTCCAACCGCTTAATGAGCATTTCCACATGATCAAGGTGCTCCTCCCACTTGGTGTCATACACAATGACATCATCAATGTAAACGACACAATTAGGTATGCCATCCACCACTTTATCCATAAGCCTCTGGAAAGTGGCTGGAGCATTCTTCAATCCATAAGGCATCACCTGGCACTGATATACTGCACCACTGACAACAAAGCTAGCCACTTGTTTAGCCCGTTCCGTCAGCGGGACCTGCCAGTATCCTTTTACTAAGTCAAGTTTGGTGATATAAGGGGCATTTCCCACCTTGTCCACTGAGTCATCGACCCGAGGCAAGGGATAAGCATCGGTCTTAGACAGTGAGTTAACCTTCCGGAAGTCCACACACAACCTAACCTTCCCATCTGGCTTCGGCTATAAGGTAACTGGTGAACTCCACTCACTGAAACTCCTCTTGATCAATCCATGGTCCAACATATACTTGATCTCATTATCGAGAGCTTTCTGTCTGATAGGGTTGATGCGGTAGGGAGCTAATTTTACAGGCTTACTATCCCCAACGTCAATGTCATGAGTAGCCCAAGTTGTCAATCCCGGTGAATCTCCAAAAACTTTCGGATGTTTCCATAACCTGTTGCACAGCTCTTCTCGCTTTACTGGATCAAGGTGTCGCAATTTCTCCACCAGAGCTGCATAACCATTGCCCTCCCATAGGTCAGCTGGTAACATCTCACCACGACTAAGCACTTCCTCCTGCTCCTCCAACTCACTACCAACCGCCAAAACTACAGGAGCGCTCTTATCCCTGGTTCCCTCGACGTCCACTCCAAAGTCACCTTCCAGGGACTGTGGCTGTAACCCTGGTCCACTACTCACATCACCGGCACCAACAGCTCCCTCCACAGCACGTTCCTTTGATGCCACGTCCTCCCTTCCCCGTCCTTCACATCCCAGGTGAGAGACATCAGCAGTCATCCCACAATGAGAATCAACTGGGCGGTAGTATGGCTTCAACATATTAATGTGGCACAACTGAGTACTCTTCCGCCTATCTGGGGTAACAATTAGATAGTCAAGTTCCCCAACTCTCTTCTTCACAATATAAGGACCACTGAATCTAGCCGCCAGAGGTTTTCCTTGCATGGGCAGCAGTGCCAAAACTTCATCTCCTTGCTTAAACTCACGACTTCTGACCTTCTTATCGTAATGAGCCTTCATTTTCGCTTGAGCCCCGATTAGATGGTCACGGGCAAGCTCTAAAGCGCAATGCAGTCTCTCCCGAGTGCGGCAGACATAGTCAAGCATGGATTCCTGGTTGCCAGATTTGTTGTTACTCCAGGCCTCTCGCACCACATCCAAGGGACCACGAACTCTGTGCCCAAACACTAACTCATTGGGTGAAAACCCTAATGACTCAGTTGGTACCTCTCTCACTGCAAACATAACAAAGGGTACCGCTAGGTCCCAATCCTTTCCACTATCATAGCAGAAGGTGCGCAGCATTGTCTTTAAGGTCTGATGATGCCTCTCCAGGGCACCTTGTGACTGCGGATGGTAGGCACTGAACAAAATGTGTTTGATGCCCAACTCTGTCATTGTCTGCTTAAACAAATTAGATGTAAAATTTACTCCACGGTCTGACTGCAACTCCTTGGGCAGGCCAAAATGAGTAAAGAACAGGATAAGTTGCTTGACTACTGACTTCGCCTGCATGCTTCTGATTGGTATAGCCTCTGGGTATCGCGTTGTAACATCCATTATGGTTAACAAATACTTGTTTCCAGCAGAAGTAGGAGGTAAAGGGCCCACGATATCAATGATTACCCGGGTAAACGGAGGTTCAACTGCAGGAATGGGAGTCAAAGGGGCCACAGGAAGAACTTGATTAGGCTTGCCCACTATCTGACACGTGTGACAGCTCTTGATGTACGCAGCAACTTGTCCCGGCATACTTGGCCACCAAAAGTTATATCTTAAGCGCTGCACTGTCTTTCTGTTTCCCAAGTGACCTGCTAAAGGTCCCTCATGTGCTAACTGTATTAACGGCACCCTATACTGCAGAGGCACCACCACCTGCACTAACTCACCCACTCCTCCATCCACCGTGGCGCCAGTGGGCGTCCATCGGCGATGTAAAACATTGTCTTTAATCAGGAACTCCTCCTTACCACACTCCATACTTCTTTCTTCCCCTACTCGAGCAAACAAGGGCTTTAATGTTACATCCTCCTGTTGCTTCACCCTCAATTCTGCTGGCCCAACACCCGCCAGCTCTACTGAGGACTGAGATAAGGGACTGGTCGGGACACTGGATTGCGAAGGGCGATCAATCTCAGCGTCACCTCTAGTACACTCGACAGGGGGAGGAATGTCAGACTCCACACTGACATCATCATCACCTCTACCCTCAACAGTGACACTCTGTTCCTCAGGCGCGTTTGACGGTGGTCCTGCATCCCCACAGTCGACCCCAGCGTCCTGAAATTCTTCTAATTCAGTCGGTGGGCTGGGTTCAGTCTCCACACAGACACACTCAGCACCACCTCTAGTGTCCTGAGTGGGAAGTGGGGTGGCACCCATGCACGCATTCCCACTCTCCTCACCCACCACAGCAACACCCTGCTCACTAGGTTCCTCCATTGGTGGCCCTGCCTCATCACAGTCGACCCCAAGAACCTGTGACTTCGCCAGTTCTTCTTCCCAGGCTGCAACCTGTGCCATAGATCTTGTAATTGCACAGACCGGGAACATGGCTTCCACTTCTGCATCAACTTCAATACCAATTTCTGGGGCGTCAAAACACTTCTCTGCCACAACAACTGGTGGGGGAAGAGATGGAAATACTTTCTCCCCAGCCAGGTCGTTCCCCAGCAGAAAATCAACCCCCTCTACTAGCATTACATCAGCAACAGCTACTTGAGCTGCAGCCTGAACAATGGGGCAATCGAGTTCCACATGAACATAATCATAGTATTCATCTGAGTTCATGCCTCTACACAGCACATACTTCCCTGAGTTTACAGGCCCTCCAGTCACGTTTCTGCACACAGACTGTTGTGCACCGGTATCACGAACCACAGTAACTGGATAACTGATCCCATGAATTTTCACTGTGCCGTGACACATAAAAGGTTTACACCAGTCTAGGGACGATTTCTGAGGCAGTTCATCCGGAGGTGGCATAGCATGTTGGGTAACTTTTTCAGCCTGAGCTGGCAGCGAGCACAGCCGGCTACACTCCAGCTTTCCACAGACTTCTCCCTCACCGTTACCACTCTCCCAACTCCTTTCGTTCACCTGACTCGAACCTACAACTAGTGCCACTGGTTTGGCATTTTGGGAGGCCTTCCACTTAGGGCAGTTAGGCTTGATGTGCCCACTCTGTTTGCAAAAGTAACAAAGTAGCTTCGAACTGGATACAGGGCTCTTCCTCCCAGAATTCCTTTTCTCCTCTGTACTTCCCTTGGACTAATTCACGGGAGATTTATCCCAGGCAGGGCCACTCACAGTCCTCTCCCTGGAATGCTGAAAATTAGCATACTTGACCCCCATACTCCGCAAGGCAAACACCCGGTCATCAGCCCACGTCGCTGCTTCCTTCAAGGTCTTAAATCTCTTCTCCCTAATTTTAACACCAATTTCTTTGTCAGCCATGTTGGTAAAATGTTCCATCAAAAGCAGTTCACGCACCTCGTTATACGAAGTGGCGCTCTCACTCAGCAACCACTCGTCTAACCTCTCCTCCAGATACCTGGTGTAGGCCACATAGGTGTCAGCAGGTCTTTTCCGAGCACCACGGAACAACAACCGATAAGCCTCTGGTCTAAGTTCATATGCCTTCAGGATGGCTGCTTTAAATTCATCAAAATCATCTACATCCTCAGGGCTCAACCTATTATACACTTCCAAAGCTTTTCCCTTCAGCACATTAGATACCAAGCCCACCCAGTGCTGCCTGGGCCACTCAAACTCCCTAGCCTTCTTTTCAAACCTGACAAACCATTCTGTCACCTTCAACTCATCAAATGCCGGCACTAATTTTAGACTCCTTGAGAGCCAACTCTCCCTATCCTCTGCACGGCCTGAGGTTTGGGTATCTGAAGTTGGTCTATTAGCAGTCACCTCCAAGCGAGTCTTCTCCAGCTCAAATCGCATTTTTTCACGCTGCAACTCCATCTCCATCTCATCTTTCTCTCTTGCATGCTGCATCTCCATCTCCATCTCATCTTTCTCTCTTGCACGCTGCATCTCCCTCTCTTCTTTCTCTCTTGCATGCTGCATTTCCATCTCCATCTCATCTTTCTCTCTTGCACGCTGCATCTCCCTCTCTTCTTTTGCACGCTGCATTTCCATCTCCAACTTTTTAAACTCCAACTGCAATTGGGCCTCCGGTGACAAGACTCCAGGGTATATGGGAGTGGAATGAACAGCTCCAGGGAAAGCACTAGACATACCTGGGTATGTCTAGTGCTGGCTCGGCGGCATCATAGATGGTAATAGTGGGGTAGCAAAACGAGGCAGCTCAGCACCATAGTCAAACTCAGGGCTCACACGGGGAATACCTTTGCTATGTGCCTCTTGTTGTTCCATATTTTCCATATCCACAGGTGACTCAGCACGTACGCGATCTGGTGTAGACACTCGTGACTCCATGGCGACAAGTCAATGGCAGTACTGAATAATGAAATACTAATGCTGACTGAGAAACTACACGCACATCAACTTCACCTCAAAGCACAGAGAACGCCAAGGTAATGATATCCTAGCAAGAAGAAGGCACTGTTAGGATATCCTGATGCGAGGTCACCACTGTTACGGTAGCGCCAGCCCGGGGCTATTACAAAAAAAAGACCACAAGACAGCCTTAGATGATCGGCCTTCACTGCGTTGCAAAAGTAACGCAGACCCCGGCACTCACGCTCCGCAAACTAGAGAAAAACTGCACAACGGAAAAAACTAAATACGCAACACTCTGTACTTTGAATAACAAACGGAACAGCCTACCTATGAATCTAGCCTACTATCGTCACTACCGGAAGTAATACCGCCCGAGACAGTCTACAGGAACACCTCCCACTTACTTCCGGTGGTGACGAATTTCTACTTAACCCATGTCCAAGGGGGAACGCAGTTAATAGCTCACGATGGTTCTCACTAGCCTTGTGCAAAGAGATGGGATTAAACTGTGTAGGGGTTAGGGGTGTGTGTGTATGTACGTGTGTTGGGGAACGTTAACAAAGGCAGCGAGAGGACCACGGTGAGCCAGACTGGCCCTCCAAAGACAACACGGTTACAAAAACAAACTAAAATAACTACTTTCCCTCAGTCAGCAACAAAAGAATAAAAAATAAACTTAAATGAAAACGCCAGCTCGGCAAAAAAAATGACTGGGGAGAGAGAGAGAGTGTACAAACACCCGATTCTGAAGCTGATTGGGAAGCCACTGCCCTGATCAAGGCTCGTGTGCAGTCAAGCGCGAACGCATGAATCAGATTAGTTAACAAGGAACTTAAATTCGTGCCCCTCTCTCTCTCTCTCTCTACAATGAATTGGTATTTCTAATGCAAGCAATTATTAAATATACTGGTAGCTCACATAAGACAATCAAAATAATCAAATGCATACTCAGCATGGTATGAAATAAAATTGCCCTCAGTGGCGGGAACGAAAGAAACAAAAGAACTTGTAACACTCGCTAATTTAAACTCCGCGAATGACACGGATACTGCATAATCCCCTAGCCCAGCTGTAACGGCTGCACCCGTGGGAACGGAAAGGCGGACAGCGTAACAATATATATATATATATATATTAATGGAGGTGGGGGGGTTTCGAGAATACTCCCCCAGTATCCCTGCTTGTCGTAAAAGGCGACTAAAAGGGTTGGCGGTGGGTTAGTGCCCCTCCCCAGAAAACAACTAACTAAAAAAACAAACAAGAAGCCTCGGACAAGGACTGACCTAACGATGACGACCCAAGACTGGACAAAGGACTTGGTAATGGCTACATGGAATGTAAGAGGAGCGAATGATGAGGTGAAAGAGAGATTCTTCCGACATCTCTACACTCTGGCTTCGGCTTTCCTGCCATTCTCTAACTAAATATACCTGTGCTGTTTACTTATCTCCTAATTCTACTGACTATCAAAAATTCTTTGACTATCTTACTTCTACGATGGAACACATTCTATCCATTTCTCCTTTCTCTGAAATCTCCATTCCAGGAGATTTCAATGTTCACCACCAACTTTGGCTCTCCTCTCCTTTCACTGATCCACCTGGTGAACAAGCCTATACCTTTTCTATCCTTCATGACGTAGAGCAGCTTGTACAGCACCCTACCCATATCCCTGATCGCCTTGGAGAGAGTTCCAACATACTTGTCCTCTTCCTTACAACTAATCCTTCTCCTTACACTGTTAATTTTTTCTCTCCATTGGGCTCCTCCGATCACAACCTTTTCACCATAACCTGTCCTATCACTCCTGTACGGCCTGTGGACCCTCCAAAGAAACGTCGTCTGTGGCACTTTGGAGCTGCAGACTGGGAGGCCTTCAGGCAGTACTTCTTTGATTTTCCCTGGAATGATTATTGCTTCCATGGCCGGGAGCCATCTGGGTGTGCCTTGCGCATTACAGAGGTTATTCTTTCGGGCATGGAAGTATACATTCCTTCTCATATCCTTTGACTAATGCACGAAAGCCTTGGTTTAATCACGCTTGTTTTAATGCTGTCTGCAACAAGGAGAGGGCCTATAAAAGGTACCGGAGCCAACCCACCTCTGAATCACATCTTTTATACATTAATGCCCGGAATCGTGCTAAGTCTGTTCTTCGCTCTGCTAAAAATAATTTCATCCGTACTAAGTGCTCTCAACTCTATAGCTCGAATTCTTCCCGCTCCTTCTGGCACTTTGCCACAAACCTTTCTAACAACTTTACCTCATCATCCTTCCCTCCTCTTTTCTACTCTGATGGCTCTGTAGCTATTTCTTCTACTGATAATGCAGATCTCTTCGCTCAGACTTTCTCCTCCAATTCCACATTAGACGATTCTGGTGTTGTTCCTCCATCACTTCCCCCCTCTGACTTCTTCATGGCTGACATTAAAATTTCTTCAGCTGATGTATTTTCTGCTGTCACAGACCTCAATACTAATAAGGCATATGGGCCTGATGGAGTCCCTCCTGTTGTTCTCAAGAACTATGCTTCTGTGCTAACACCCTGCCTAGGCAAACTCTTTCGCCTTTGTCTGTCAACATGTACCTTTCCTTCTTGCTGGAAGTTTGCTCTCATTCAGCCAGTCCCAAAGAAGGGTGACAATTCCCAACCCTCTAACTATCGTCCAATTGCTTTAACATCCTGTATCTCAAAAGTTTTCGAGTCTGTTCTTTATAGAAAAATTATAAAGCATCTTTCCTATCACAACCTTCTTTCTGATCGTCCGTATGGGTTCCGTCAGGGATGCTCCACTGGCGATTTCCTCACCTACCTTTCAGACTCCTGGTCATCCTCCTTTCGAGACTTTGGCGAAAGCTTTGCCATTGCACTTGACATCTCTAAGGCTTTCGATCGAGTCTGGCATAAATCTTTAATTTCCAAACTGCCCTCTTCCGGTTTCTATCCTTCTATGTGTGCCTTCATCTCTAGCTTCCTTTCTGGTCATTCTATAGCCGCTGTTGTAGACGGCCATCGTTCTTCTCCTAGATCTATTAACAGTGGTGTTCCTCAAGGCTCTGTCCTTTCACCAACTCTCTTCCTTTTATTCATCAATGACCTTCTAAGCTGCACATCTAACCCTATCCACTCATACGCTAATGACTCCATCCTTCACCTTTCCATTCGATTCCCGCAACGTCCATCTCAGCAGTTACTTCAACAAACAAGGGATGAGGCCATGGCACACCTAATGTCTGACTTGGCTTGTATCTCTGAGTGGGGTAAAAATAATCTTGTTGTTTTTAATGGATCAAAGACTCAGTTTTCGCACCTATCAACCCGACAAAATCTTCCACAGGTATACCCACTAATGTTTGATAATATTCAGCTTAATCCTGCATCATCCTTGAACATGCTTGGGGTTTCATATACTCGGGACTTGTCTTGGAAAGATCATATTACATCTCTTGTAAAATCTGCTTCCAAGAGATTGGGTGTGCTAAGCCGACTCCGCTCTTTCTTTACCCCTGCACAATTGTTGACTCTATACAGGGGTTTTATCCACCTCTGTGTAGAGTACAACTCTCATGTGTGGGGAGGCTCCCCACATACAGCTCTTCTCAATAGGGTGGAGTCAAAGGCTTTTCGCCTCATTAACTCTCCTCCTCTTACTGACTCCCTTCAACCTTTGTCTCTTCACTGCACTGTTGCATCTTTATCTCTTTTCTATCGCTACTTCAATGGTCACTGCTCCTCTGAACTGTCTGCATGCATTCCTCCACCCCTACGACGGGCGTGTAGCACCCGTCTGGCAGCAAACTCTCATCCCTTTTCTGTCCAACTCTCTAATGCAAGAGTTAACCTTTACTCCCAGTCCTTCATTTATGCAACAGGTCAACTCTGGAACTGTCTCCCTCTGTCTGTATTTCCTACTTCCTATGATCTCCAGTTTTTCAAACGCAGTGTGTCGAGGCATCTGGAAATGATCGGATCTTGAATTTGGCTCTCTCTTATATTTTGTTTTTCTCTTGGAAGGAATAGTTTTGGAGGCTCGTTGCCTTTGGTTCCTTCTTCCTTACATAAAACGAAAGTGGATGTATGTGGAATAACTGAAACAAAATAGTGAGGAGAAAGTGTGAGAGAATGGGAGTATGGATGGGGTATATGTGCAGGAGTAGGTGAGAATGAGAGGGCAAAGGAAGGAGTATGTATAGTTGTGAGTAAAAGATGGAAGAAGAGCAAAAGACAGTATGGATCAGTTGGGTCAAGGATTGTGTGGGTAAAGTTGAAAGTTGGAATACAAATGTGGGCGACTGCGTGTGTGTATGCGCCAACGCAAGATCATGCTAGCAGAGTGAGAGAAGAGTTCTGGACAAATGTGGAAGTGTGCATGGAAAAGTTTGGAAGGGATGAGAGTGTTTTTCATCGTTGATGTGAATGGTAAAGTAGGGAATGCGAAGGTGGCTCAATCGGTAGAGAGGTGGCCTGCAGTCCTAACGGACCCAGGTTTGAATCCCGGCTGGGGCAGGGAACAGTTTAAGGATTTGAATTTCATTAAATCAGGCTTTACTGATCTACCAGAAGACCCGCCGACATGTCGTAAAAATACCCCCGCTAATACCAATTCACCAGTCCTGTATGAGACAGCCCTAGCATGTATTCAATATGGACGCTGGGTGTTAGCGCCGAAGTAGTGACATGTAGAGGTGTATTGTATGTATGAGGACTGCTGGGCCTTGATAGCAGGCTGTGAAGCCTATGCCCAGAGTCGGCCACATAAAAAAAAAAAAAAAAAGTTGGTGAGTGGGGTGTGCCTGCTGAGATAGATGAGAATGGCAGTGCGTTAGTGGACATTTGTGCTGGGAGGGGGTTGGTGATAGGCAATACCCTCTTCAGGCATAAAATGATCCACAGGTATACATGAGGAGTGATGAGAAGGGTGGGTGGTGAACTGAATGAAAGGAAAGCAATGATTGATTATGTGTGTGTGGATGAAAGGATGCGAAGATGTGTAATGGATGCAAGAGCTTATAGAGGTTGGGGAAGTGGACTTTCTGGTCACTACTTGGTGGTGCCCAGAATTAGGATCCAAGTAAGATGGGGGAATAGAAGAAGGGAAAGACGAGAGGAAGGAGTAGTTGCAAGGAGAGTGGAAAGGTTACAAGAGGATAAGAAAAAGGCAGAGTATAAGAGAGAAGTGGAGGAACGATTGGGCAAATATGAATTGGAGCAGATGGGGGCCGTGGAAGGTGAGTGCAGGATATTTACCGAAGAAATATGTGCAGCATGTGATGTGGTGTGTGGGAGGAAGAGAAGAAGGAGGGGGGTGCAAGGAACAGCGTGGTGGACTGAAGAGGTGAGACAGGCTGTGGCACAAAAGAAGAAAGCATACAATGAATGGATGAGAAATAGGGGCATGGAAGAAGTTGAGAGGCGGAAGAGAGAGTTATATTTAGAAAGAAAGAGAGAGGTGAAAAGATTAGTAAGAGAGAGTAAGAAGAGGGTGGATGAGGAATTTGGAAGGAAATTGAGTGTAAAGTGGAGGGACAGTAAGAAAATGTTCTGGAAAGAGGTGAAGAGAGTAAGACAGGGTGGAAGTGAGGTTAGCAGGGGAGTTAAAGATAAAAATAGTAGATTACTAGTGGAGAAGGGAGAAAAAGTGAGCAGATGGAGAGAGCACTTTAAGGAATTGTTGAACATACAGGATGGAAGTAATGCGAGTATAAGTGGCTGGGGAATGGCTGGAAGAAGGAGGGAGGTGAGAAGGCAGGAAGAAATCAATAGGATAGAAGTTGTGGAAGCAATGAAGAAAGTTAAATTGGGGAAAGCCCCAGAAATTGATGGAGTGTGTGGTGAAATGCTGAAGCATGGGGGAGAGATAGTAGTAGAATGGATGTGGAAGATGTGCAGATTGGCCTGGGAGGAAGGTAGAGTCCCGGAGGATTGGAAGTCAGGTATAATTATTCCCTTGTACAAAGGAAAAAGGGAAAAAGAAGTGTGTGGTAATCACAGGAGCATTTGTCTTCTTAGTATAATAGGAAAAGTGTACGGTAGGTTACTTATTGATAGAGTTAGAGAAAGAACAGAGGAATTAGTTGAAGAAGAACAGGGAGGCTTTAGGAAGGGAAGAGGTTGTGTAGATCAGATATTCATTCTTAGATCTTTAGTGGAAAAGTTTCTAGAGAAGGAAATGAAGTTGTATGCAGCTTTCATGGATTTGGAGAAAGCATATGACAGGGTGGATAGACAAGGATTGTGGAAAGTATTAAGAGTATATGGAGTAGTTGGGAAGTTGTTGAATGCTGTGAAGAGTATGTTTGATGGTGCTAAGGCTGCAGTGCGTGTGGATGGTGAACTGAGTGATTTTTTCTCTTTGAAGGTTGGGTTGAAACAGGGATGTGTCATGTCTCCATGGTTGTTCAATCTGTACATGGATGGGGTAATAAAAGAGGTACAAGGTAGGGTAGTGGATGTTGGAGTGGTCCTGGTGAGAGAGGATAGTGTTTGGAAACTCACTGTACTGTTGTTTGCAGATGATACTGTGTTGTTGAGTGAAGACGAAGGGGAGCTGCAAGGTTTGGTGGATGAGTTTGGATGAGTGTGTAAGAAACGGAATCTAAAGGTGAATGTAGGGAAGAGTAAAGTGATGGTCTTTGAGAGAGGTGAAGTCAGTGAATGTAAAGCGATGTTCGATGGTGAGGAATTGGAAAATGTGAGTACGCTTAAGTACTTGGGTAGTGTGATGAGTAAGG
The DNA here is from genome assembly GCF_032717465.1 of Coenobita brevimanus. NCBI lineage: Eukaryota > Metazoa > Arthropoda > Malacostraca > Decapoda > Coenobitidae > Coenobita > Coenobita brevimanus. The sequence continues at coordinate 28,811,107 of NC_136993.1, forward strand.
ATGGAGGATTGGAGGGTGAAGTGCTTGAAAGGGTACAGCAGGGAAGAAAGGTTGCTGGTTCTTTGAAAGCAGTGATAAGAAACAGCGAAGTGAGCATGGAAGTTAAAAAGTTACTACATGACATTATTGTGATACCAATTCTAACGTATGGAAGTGAAGCTAGGACGTTGTTGGAAGGACACAAGTCAAGAGTGAGAGCAGTGGAAATAAGTTATTTAAGAGGAGCCTGTGGAGTCACATCGAGAGATAGGCTGACGAATGAGGATATAAAGGAGCGTGTGATGTGGATGTGGATGTGATAGGAAGCGTTATGAGGAACACACTGAGGTGGTTTGGCCATGTGGAGAGGATGGAGGGTGAGAGACTGACGAAGAGAGTCTATGTGAGTGAGGTGGAAGGGGGAAGAGGGAGGGGGAGGCCGAGGATGAGATGGAGGCATGGGGTGGAGAGGTATATGAGAGAGGGGGGTGTGAGTTGGGAGAAAGGCAGTGAAATGGCGGGGGACAGGGCGACGTGGAGGCGATTTGTTTGTGGCCAACCCGAACGGGATTGAGGCGTCTGGCAATAAATGTGTACATATATATATATATATATATATATATATATATATATATATATATATATATATATATATATATATATACCCCCTCCACAATATGTCTACCCCCGACATATACATCGGGGGTAGACATATTGTGGAGGGGGTATATATATATATTTATATATATATATATATCTATATATATATATATATATATATATATATATATATATATATATATTTATATATATATATATATATATATATATATAGATAGATAGATAGATAGATAGATAGATAGACAGATCGATCTATCTATCTATCTATCTATATATATATATATATATATATATATATATATATATATATATATATATATATATATATATATATATATATATATATATATATATATATATATATATATATATATATATATATATATATACACACACACACACACAACATTTACAATATTTACTCAGTTTGTCTCACTTGTACATAACAGTTTTTAAACACTGATTGCAGATTAACAATCCATGCTTGCTTTCTGTGCATGGCCAAAATTAATATAGCAAATATGTTGTAGAAAATTACGAAGATGACTGGAGATGGGCTGTATACATAATACGGGTTGAACATAATCCTACTGTATTCTTTCCAAGGTTGTATTGTCTGATTTATTATTTACATTGTTTCATACTTGGGTGTGGTCAACTTAATGTGTGCACTTATATTTATGTTCATCTTAAGTAATGGCTGGAAATACTTGTGTGTATGGTTGAGAGTGGCAAAATGGTTTTTAGTGGGCAAAGTTGATAGTGTAGGTGTCAGAAATGCACAGTAATCTGGTAAGATGTATAAACCACGTGCTGATGTATGGGCTGGAGGTGTGTCTGGGCAAGTCACAAAAACTGATGAATTTTGATTGAAATAGATGAACTGTGAAAGACCAATGTGTTGATGATGGATGAGTTTATCTGGAACGAATGTGAAGTTACAATGATGAGGGATGTCATGATCTTTTTTGATAGCCATTTCACAAGAAACTGTCTCAGCTGGCTGAAACGTGAAGATTTAGGCAGGACAAAGATGAAATGCATGTAATGATGTGCGACATTTGTGTTCAATTGTTGTTTCACTAATGAAAGTGATAGCGTCCGGTTTCTTGGAGACCATGATGACTTCTGTTTTGATGTTGATGGTGATTAATGAGTCATCTTTCTTAGAACGAAAAGTGTATGTTCGACAGACTGAAAATAAATCATCTACTACGAACGGTACACGAACTATTATTGATGCTGTGAATGTTGCTTCCAAAGAGGAATAATATGACATCAGATTTCTTTCCTCAAACAAAGGTTTCAGACCATGCTCATGTATGCCTTGACTAATTATTTGATGGACATTGTGAATGGGTATTAGATTAATGGTGATCCTTCCTTTACCAGCATTAGTAGTTCCTTGCATGAAAGACTGATAATGAGCTCTGGTACTGTCTAACTGTAGTATTACCCCATCAATGTGTTCCATGATCACTGAGAGGCATTGGAATAGTGTACTGTTTCCTTCTAATGCATTTACTTTCCCCACAATTCTTAGAGTTGATGCTTCTGCCTTCCATAGGTTCTTTACAATCGTCATCATTAAGATGTTCTGGGTATGAGACAACTTATGTTGGTATGAGAGAATTTGTGCAGTTTTGTTAAATTTGTTATTTATTTCCTCTAGATCATTTTCTGTAGCCAATCCAAAAATGCTGCATAAAATTGCTTCACCTAAGTTGAACAAACCACGACTGTTACGTGTATTTGTGATGTCGTTTCCTGCCCTAAGTGTGTTACTCCCACCTGATGGGATGTCCTGGATGATGGTGGTCATTATGCATACGATAACAAATCAGTGCACAATTTTGTTACCGCATAAATTTACCGATATCTCTGTTCGTGTTTTGGGTGAGAAATTAGGAGTGGATGTACTAACCCTACCTGAAACGTGTTGTGTGAATGGCTTAGCTTATGAGTCAGCATTGTGTACGGTGCTGGAGGATAGCTTATGCTACCTGTACGTAGCCAACATTACTAATGCCCCACTTAAGCTGCGTACGGGTACACAGACTGGTGATTTCTTGGTATACCCAGCGGCTGTACGTGTGTGCCAAGACTTCCCACTCTCTGTTGCAGATGTGTGCTCAGTTACTCAGTCCACCGATATTCCATCTAATCTGGAATCTCATGTGAAAGAGTGATTACTCAGAGTACAGAAAACAGTTGTTTAAAATCTTGTGAGACTATCATGAAGTAGTAGCCCTACCCGGTGAGAACATGGGAAAAACTATCTTAATTCAGTACCACATTGCATTACAGCCTGAAGCTCAGCCAGCCAATGCCAACAAGCTGATCGTCTTATTCAGGACATGTTGGACTCCAACGTCATTGAACACTCTGACAGTCCATGGAACAGTCCACTATTTTTTGTTCCAAAGAAAGGTGGTGAGTTACGACCAGTGATAGATTACAGACGCATGAATGCGCTGACTATCCCGGACAGATTTCCAATTCCTGTACTCGCTAATTTGTTGGAATCCTTAGGTGAAAACAATTGTGTTTTCTCCTCCCTAGATGTTTTGAGTGGCTCCTGGCAAGATGAAATGGAGGAATCATCTCATCCAATCAATGCTTTTAGCACCCAATCTCAGCATTACCAATTGCGTAGACTCCCATTCAGCTTGAGAAATGCACCATCGGCATTCATGCGGCTAATTCATACCGTTTTCACCGGAATGATAGGTCACTCAGTCTTTGCTTATCTAGACGATGTCATAATCGCTAGTCACTCTGTAGAAGGACTCTTGGAAAAATTGGCCGAAGTGTTCACTAGACTCAAACAAGCCAGACTTTAAATCAAACTGTCAAAGTGCCACTTCTTACCTAAGAAACTACAATTCCTAGGACATGTCGTCAATGCTCACGGAATTCATACATCAGATGACAAGGTCAAAGCCATAACAAACTTCCCTACTCTGACCAACACTGATGCGGTGCGCAGTTTCGTCGGACTTAGTGGCTACTATCGTCGTTTCATCAAAGGGTACGCCCAAATAGCTGTGCCATTAACAAAACTGTTAAAGAATGACGCGCCTTTTTTGTGGGTTGATGAACAAACGATCACATTTACAACCCTGAAAAATGCCCTAACACAAACCCTGGTTTTGGCATTCGCTGATTATTCAAAACCATTTCTTCTCTGTACTGATGCTTGCCGAGTGGGCCTTGGTGCTGGTCTCATGAAAAATGACTCCAAAGGAAAGAAACGTGTCATTGCTTATGCTAGCCGTGTGTTAAACTCTGCAGAAAAGAATTACAGTGTAACTCATTGGGAAGCTCTAGCTGTGGTCTGGTCCCCAGAACATTTCCGCGACATCATCTACGATTACCCTGCTCACATCCAAACAGACCATCATCCGCTGTGTGAACTGTTTTGGGAACATAAACTTACCGCTCGACTTGCACATTGGGCAATCGATGTTAATGACTAAAATCCAACATTTGAATAGGTTCCTAGAAAGTCAAATGTCGTAGCCGATGCCCTCTCTCGGCATGTAACCACAGTCTCAACTAGTTGTGACGTAAATTTGGCGTTCAATTATGACACACTCCATGGGTTCCAGCATGTGGATCCTATATGGCCACAGGTCATATACTTTCTAGAGGCCGGTGATGATTCTTCGTTGCCCAAGTTACCAGTCCCTGTATCTGATTTCTTCCTCAACAACAATTTGCTTTATAAACACTCAGTACTCAAAGGTAACAATGTACCTCATCGCGAAGTTAAGCAACTTGTCATTCCAACAGACTTGGTTTCTGCTGCTCTTCATTTAATCCATGACACCCCTCGTGCGTCATACCCTGGCAAAGACAGAAGCTTACGGCAGGCACGTCTTTCATATTACTGGCCCACTGTGCGAAAGGATATAGAAGCACACTGCAGTGCATGTTTATTGTGTGCTCGTCATAAGGGAACAACAGTCAACCTGCTCCTATATTGCAGTACCCAGTACTGTCAAGGCCTTGGCAAACTGTCCTTCTTGCAGTGGCGTATATGGGGGGGGGGGTACTCAGCCATGGCCCCCCCCTTTTGTCCCAGTAGGCCTACACGTCTGCAGATCTAAGTATGTATACAAAACATTTGCCCTAATTAAATATTATTCAAACGGCTCATTTTTGTTTTAGCCAAGATACATAAGCTTCTTTATATACATTGTTTTGTCATTGAATGTCGAATTAGTGCAATATATCGCTCCTGAGGCCTCAAAATGCCCCTAAAAATTGTTGATTTTCAAAAAATTCCCTGGGGGACTTACAGTGACCCCCCCCAGACTCCCCAGCTGTAGAGGCTCACTTCGCTCACCCCCCCCTTAAAAAAATCCTGTATTCACCCCTGTGGCCCCCCCTTTCCATGGCCCTACAGTATATACGCCACTGCTCTCTTGATCTTCTGAAGCTGCCTCGTACAGAATCTGTCTTTGTCTATCTGTTAGTGGTAGTTGATCATTTCTCTAGATTCGTTATCTTAGCCCCATTGCGTGACAAATCTGCTAATGCAGTGGCACATGCCTTTGTTAATTTTGTAATTTGGCCTTTCACAACACCAGAAGTCATTCTAACAGATAAAGGGTCAGAGATCAACAATTCATTGCTGGAAGAAATTTGCCTTCGATATGGAATTAGGAAGTGCAATTTAGTAGCCCATCATCTAGCCTCGAATGGCCTAGTAGAGAGCCAGAATAGGAAGAAATTGGAGAGTCTGCATTACATAGTGGGAGATCAGACTTCCACTTGAGATGAGTGGATCCTGCAGGTAGCTGCTTCATTTAATTCATCCATCAATAAGTCATTTGGAGAAACACCATTCTTTGTCAAATGTGGCTTTGCCAAAAGGCTACCTTTTTCATTACTGCAGTCCAAACCTGATTCGATATACAATCACGATGACTATGTGCAGGTCCACTTATCCAACCTCCAGAAAATTCATAAGTATGTTCAGGATAATCTGGCCCTCACAAATGCAGAAATGGTACATAACCAACATGCCTCTGCCTCAGATGTTACCATCAAAGTAGGTGACTTAGTTTGTGCCCTAGATCACGACCGAGATCCAAAACTAGGTAGTAAATTCTTGGGTCCTTTCCGTGTCATATCTCGTAAGGGAAATCTATGCTATCTATTGCCAGACGCCTCAGTCCCGTAAGGGGTGCCCATAAACAAATCGCCTCCATGTCACCCTGTCCCCAGCCATTTCATTGCCCTGCTCCCAGATCGCACCCCCCTCTCTCATATACCTCTCCACTCCATCCCTCCATCTCATCCTTGGCCTCCCCCTCTCTCTCTCCCCCTCCACCTCACTCACATACACTCTCTTCGTCAGTTTCTCGCTCTCCATCCTCTCCACATGTCCAAACCACCTCAGCGTGTTTCTCCTAACGCTTCCTATCACATCCACACCACAACGCTCCTTCGCTTCCTCATTTGTCGTCTGTCTCTCCATGTGACTCCACATGCTCCTTTCAAATAACTCATCTCCATTGCTCTCAGTCTTGACTTCTGTCCCTCCAGCAAGGTCCAAGCTTCACTTCCACGTGTTAGAGTTGATATCACAATACTGTCATGCAGTAGCTTTTTCATTTCCATGCTCACTTCCCGGTTTCTTATCACTGCTTTCAAGGAACCAGCAACCTTCCTTCCCTGCTGCACCCTTTCAAGCACTTCACCATCTAAACTTCCATCCTTACTCACCACACTACCCAAGTACTTAAATGCACTCACATTTTCCATTTCCTCATCATCCAGCCTCACTGTACATTCACTGACTTCATTTCTCTCGAATACCATAACTTTACTCTTCCCTACACTCACCTTTAGAGTCCGTTTCTTACACACTCTCCCAAACTCATAAATAAATTCGAAATA